>NC_054874.1:17852559-18164225 GCF_018320785.1 Cheilinus undulatus | reverse complement strand
GTAAACAGTCTGCCTACAGGAAAAAAAAGCATGTCCTCCATTGAAACAGTCTAATGCAGCATGTGTAACTTATGTAGCTCTGTTAGCTGAGTAAGCTATGTAGATAACAGAGCTACATGAGCTAACATAGCTGCATAGCCAACATAGATTAAGGTCAATTCAAAAGCAGCTTTGCAAGCTATGTAGATACATCATCTGTGTAGGTATGTTAGCTTCAGCTACGTTTGCAAAAGATTTTATTGCCAAATCTAATTAGCTAAAGATATGGAGCTAAGTAGCAAATGAGCCAACATAGCAAAAGCTGAGCTCAAAAGCAGGTATGTAAGCTACACAGATATGTTATCCAATTATTTATGTTAGCGTTAGCTATGTTTGTTAAAGCTCATATTGCTAAAGCTAACTTAGCTAAAGATAACAAAGCTCCGTAAACTAGCATAGCTGCATAAGGTAACATAGCTAAAGCTGAGGTCAAAAGCAGCTATGTAAGCTATGTAGATACATTATCTGTGTAGATGTGTTAGCTTTAACTATTTTGCAAAAGCTCATATTGCTAAAGCTAACTTAGATGAAGATAACAGAGCTATGTTATCTTACATAGCTACATAGCTGAGCTAAGAAGCATCTATGTAAGCTATGTAGATAAAATTAGATAGTATACAGTGGATAATGTTCACCAAACAGCATCTTGTCTGATGGCCAAAAAGCACCATTTTGATCTCATCAGACCTGTGAAGTTAAAGGAAAAAAAAAGGTTGATTAAATATTTTGGGTGAATTCTGGCATTTATTGGAAAGGTTTTGGGCTGGAAACTATCAACTGTATTTGGCAACACTGCCCATAGACCTGAAAACTTTAAAGTTTAAATAGACAAGTCAGGTAAGTCCCCCTGCTGTTGAGTTTGATTAGCCAGTGAGAACTTATATTTGCAAGTGTGGTGCTGTACCAAAAGTTTAACTCCTGTCAACTCAGAGTGTTGTAATCATGGTGACAACAAACAGCTGATGCTAAGGGCGTTTTGTGCTTAGGATGCTGCATACTAAAAACATTGGTATACACCTGAATTGTATGAAAATGAGCGCAAAATACAGCAGCTGTAGACACAGGCTGGGTTTTGGCAGCAGAAATGAGCAGAAGGCCTCTGAAGATAGAAGCATCTTGTTATTGTGCATGGTTTGTTTTATTTCCATTATCAGAACCCAATGTTTATAATTCATATTGCATGGCTTTATCCTCTCAACACTAAATAATTCATATTTTTATTATGCAGTGTCACTTTTCTAAGCAGCACATGTGAATAACACATTGTTCTTTCATTTTATCAACATGCTCAGAGGTTGGCACGATGCACTCACCAGGTTCATATCTGCTTTTTTTTCTTCAGTTTTTACTCAGCTATGCAAACCTTTATCTCTGTTGTACATTAATGCAAGTCTCGGTTACTGTGTTTTGTTCTATTGTTAGGAGAAGGGTACAGAGTATTGATCAGACACCACAATAGAATAAAAGTTCAGAGACATCATCTACATTAACACCATCCACAAGTGAGGTTGTAATGGAGCTCTGTTGTTACATAAGAGGGATTTGTTAGGACTCTGCTACAGGAGAGTACTGTTAAACAGAGCCAGCTCTCATCATGTCCACATGTCCCGGGCATCTGATTAGTAAAAAACAAAATCTAGTAATGAATTATGCTAAGACACCTTGTTTATCAGCCCCTTGTCAGATCTAACATGAGGAAGTACAAAGACTTGGGTCTTGAACACTCTCTTGACATTTGGCAGCAACCGTCTCACTTAAGCTTGTTTGATCAGAGAACAATAGACAATCCTTCAGTGAGATAAAGTCAACAGTGCCTGGTGTTGTTGTAAACAGGATTCAGCAAAGGAGGAATTTGTGACAGTATCAAGCACACAAGAACTCACATGAAGATGCAGTTCGTAATTCTTTGAAATCAGACATTTTTCTTTTTGAGTTGATGTCGATGCTGTGATGTATACCTGTCTGTTACCTTAGATCAGTGGTTCTCCACTGGTGGGTCGGGACCCAAAAGTGGGTCACAGAGCAGTTTTCAGTGGGTCGCGACTAGCTGTCTGAAAAAAAAAAGGGGGGCAAAAGTCCTTAAGTCCTTATTGGGCATGCATCGATACCTTTTATTTTACCCTGTTTTACTGTGAAATAAGGTAAATTTAAATGTTTGAGCAATATTTCAACTAATTTATCTCCTCTTCTTGCAATAAATGGCTACTTTTTCCATGGTAATAATGTAATTTCACAAGTTCTCTGGAAAGTTGGCAAAAATTGACACATAATGATGGGGGAAGACAGTATAAAATCTTTTAGTTTTATCCCTTTTCTTTTTCATATCAGGTGTTTTGGTCCAATCATGCTCCAAACTGCAACATAACCAATTAACTAAACATTCGTTGTTGGAAATTTTTTGGAAACTTGGGTCGGGATCTGTCGTAGACAGAGAATTGGGTCCTGAGACTGGACCAGTTGAGGACCACTGCCTTAGATAATGTATTGTTAAGTTAAAAACTACCAAAATTCGGTACCATCTTTTTATTTGTTGTTTGTATAGTTGTGACTATAATCATATTAATAATAAGAAGCAGCTTTATAGGCCAAGTGTGCTTATGCAACAGGTTAGCTTTGCTCTCAGTGTACAGTAATCAAACATTAAATACAACAAACAAACAAATTGAAAAAAGGATTAAAAAAAATGAAATATGTACAAGCTCCTTTAAGTATTATTTTTAATATATACAAGTCTGTTTGCATTGATAGTTTGGTTAAAGATGCTGACTAGACATAAGAGGCATTTAACACAGTGCCCTCTTACACCATTTGAGTCAAAGTGAAGAGATAAATTACTTGCAGCATTTAATAATGGTAATTAGATCTAATTAGTCATTAGTAAGGTAAAAAGATTAATTAGTGCAGTATGTGTATGGGAGGGGGAATTTTGAGTATGTATATGAGTTAGTATATATGCATAAGAAGAGAGGTTTTACCACACAGAGCCTTCTTACAGCGTCTGAGTTACTGTATATGGATTAATAACTTGCAGCATTTGAGTACAGTATATGGATTTAAATAAACTGGTAAATAGCACAGCAAGTAGATTAATTCCTGCAATATGCATATGAGGCAGCATTTTACCACAGTGAGCCTTCTTAAAGCATTTGAGTTACCGTGAATAGATTAAATACAATACCCATCTGAGTTTGATTAAACTAGTTATTAGAATGATAATTGGATTTATTAGTGCAAACATGCATGTTTGGTAAGGTGATTAACTGCAGTAATTTAAGGTAATATAACCTTAATAAAATGTACAACTAATAGATTAAGGAGTACAAATGTGCATAAGAAAAAGTGCACTTCACAACAGAGAGGCTTTTAAGGCATGTGAGTACATTGAATTGTTTAATTACTTGTAGCATTTGAGTAGGGTAAGTTCATTTAATTAGTTATCAGTCGGGGAAATAGACTAATTATTGCAAAATTGCATATGAGTTTAAGCATTTTACCACCTAAAGCCTTTTACAGGATTTGAGTAACAGTGAATTGATCAATTACTTGCAGCATTTGAGCATGATCAATTAATCAAATTAGTTACTAGTAATGATAGGGAGATTAATTAGTGCAAATATGGTTGTTAGGTGAGGCATTTAACCGCAATGATTTAAGTTACAATTTACAAATAAGTGAGTGCAAATGTGGTAAGAAGTGAGACAGAGAGCCTTTTTACTGCATTTGAGTAGCAGTTAATAATTAGTTAATTGCAGCTTTTGACAGTGGTAAAAAGATTAAAATAAATTAGTAATTAGTACAATGAGAAGATTAGTTTCTGAAATATGCATATGAGGTGAGGCATTTTTACCACAGAGAGGCTTCTTGCATTTGAGTTACAGTGAACAGATTAATTACTTGCAGCATCTGAGTTACAGAGAATAGATTAATGAGTCACACCATTTGAGAACTGTAAATTCATTAAATTAGTTTTTAGTATGGTAAGATTAATCTGTGCAAATGAGCTAAGGCATTTAAACAGTGACTTAAGTTATAGTTAATGGACTAGTGAGTGCAAATGTGCATCAGGTAGGACTATTACCGTAGTGTGCCTTCTTATAGTATTTGAGTTACAGTATAGTAGGTGGAGACAGTGTATGGTATTTTACATTAAGCGACTAAGGTGCTTGTTAAATGTAAGTTCTAATTGATATTAAGAGGTCTTCATAAATAAGACACATATGAGGCAGTACATGATGAAGGACCAAATGCTCAAGTCCTTAATCTCTGATAAATCATTATGAACTGACCAGACCCACCGTGTAAACATGTGCCACATAATGTTATGTTTACCATAAATTCATCAACATATCAGGCAATTAAAATAAATCTGCATTTAGGGTCTCAAGACCTAGTCTCCAACTTTTGATATCCAAACATTTTTCGACAACATAATCATTTACTTATTCAGTTTGTTCCTGTTAAAAGGAATGACTCTGTAAAGCACACCGTCATCTGGAAGCATTTTCAAACTGCATATTCATGTGTTAAATAAAAACCACTTTGCATATAGTGCAGGGTTGTGTGAGGTAAACATTACTCTTCCACCAATTAACTACAAACACCAAAGCTACAGTCCCAAGGCACAGAGTTTTGAGGACAGCAAAAATGTAAATAATGTCATACATCCTGCAATTTTAATTAAGGGCCCCTTAAGTAAAGAGCATGCCTAACTGAACAATATGACAGTGATCTCATCTTCACAAATTTGAGCTGGGATGAGGGCAATTGGGGTTAACAAATGAATAATGTATTAATTTAAACATGGAATTATAGATTTCATGTTGGCACAGGAACAGAAGAAACATTGGTAAAGGGGACAAAAACACTGAGAACACATTTCAAGACTATGGGTGCACCCCTTGTCTTTACAACCATGTCATGTTTTCTACAAGGCTTAGGGGTGGGTGGTGAATTGATATACACTGCCTATAAAATGTATTTACCCCTTGGATTGTTTACCCTTTTATTGATTTTATAAATCAATCATGATCAATATAATTTGATTTTGTGCCCCCCAAAAAACCCCTCCTTTTTAATGTCAAAGTGAAAACAGATTTCGACAAAGAAATGTCAAACAAAATATGTAATATAAAATAAGCGACTGAATAATTATTAATCCCCTTCAAGTCAGTGTTTAGTAGATGCACCTTCGGCTGCAATCACAGCACTGAGTCTGTGTGGATAGGTCCCAATCATGCTTGCACATCTGGACACTGCAACTTTACCCCAATCTTTAAGCTCTATCAGGCCGATAGGTGTTTGGCCATGAACAGCCCTTTTAATGTCAAAATGCAGAGAAGCATCCCCTCAGCATGATGCTGCCACCAGCATGCTTCACAGTGTGGATGATGAGTTTGAGGGGATGTGCAGTCTTTGGTGTTCACCAAACTTAGCATCTTGTGTGAAGGCCAAAAAGAACCCTTTTTGATCTCATCAGATCGAAGAACTTTCTTCCACTTGACCATGGAGTCTCCACATGCCTTTTGGTGATTTCTAGTCCAGATGTTATGAGTCTTCTTCAACAGTGGCTTTCTCTTTGTCACTCTCTCATAAAGCTTTGACTGGCAGAAGCTGCTATTTGCAGAGTCTCTCCCATCTCAGCTGTCTTGATGGCCTCTCTCACTAGTATCCTCTTGCTCAGTCACTCAGTTTGTAAGGACAGCCTAATCTAGGCAGATTCACATATGCACCATATTCCTTTCATTTCTTGAGGACAGATTTAACTGAACTCCAGGAGATGTTCAGTGCCTTGGAAATCTGTTTGTATCCATCCCCAGACTTGTGCTTTTCAAAAACATTTTCTCTGAGTTGGTTGGAGTATTCTTTTGTCTTCATGGTGTAATGGTAGCCAGGAATAGTGATAAACCAGTGACCGAACCTTCCAGAAACAGGTGTCTTTATACTACAATCACTTCAGTCAGGTGTTCCACATTTCACTGTTGGTGAGACTAGTAGCACCAACTGACTTGAGCTCTGTGAAATTAGGTCAGTCATTTTGAAGTGGTGAAATTTTATGCAGGCACCTATTTTACAACACACATTTTATTTCACTTTTCTTTGTCGAAATCAGTTTTTACTTTGACATTAGGGAGATGTTTTTTTTTTGTCAATAAAGCCAAATTATACTGACCATAACAATTATCACTAATTTGAATGCATGCATTTGGTCGTACAGTGCAAACGAGGCAAAACTGATGAGTCATGATGGCGGGCAAATAAGAGTAGCTTGAAACAGATTAAGTTCTGATCTTTTCAAGGGCCATTCTGACACTTACCCCCAAATTCCACATACTCCATTTGCATAGTTATCCACATGTGAAGTGCACTGTGGAGCAAATCGCTCCCTTTTTCTGTGCAGTTCCACAGTATACACTCTAGTCCGTCTCTGGCGGATCTCAAGAGTGCCACTCCCCTCTGCTTCCCTCGAGATACACGCCATGTCTTTCTTTGGTGCTAGCTTCTGCCACAAATGTGTCCATCCATGTAGAGTAGATCCATCCATACAGGAGGAAGTGCATGCATTCAGTCATTCCAAGTTACAACACAATGCACGGACTTCTCACCTCCTGACTGTATCTCATCTCTATAACAACATTACACCTCAACCTGTATTGTTCATACAGTCAGTGGGTCACAGAGGTAACACAAAGCCATGAACAAAGAAAAGTTTATTTTTCAGGTGAAAAAAAAAAAATAAAAGTTTCATGAAACCACATCCTGTCTTGCCGTATCAAGTGGGTGAGGGCTTACATCATCTGTTGGAGCAAACTGCCGTGCCCCTGGAACGTGGTACAAGCAGAGTATGTGGACTTCAAGGGTTAAAGGGCAGAACCAGTTGGACCTTACATGCAGATTAATTTGGATGTTCAGAGTGGGAGAAGTTTACTCCACTGAACCAAAACTAACAAGAGTCCTGGCCCTGATAACATCTCTGGTCACCTCCTCAAACACTGTGCAGATCATCTCTCTTTTATTTTCCATTACATTTTCAAGTGCTCCTTAGAGCAGCAGAGGGTTCCTGCACTGTGGAAAAAAAATCAACAATTGTGCCAGTGGCTGAAGTCAGGTCCCCCCAAATGTATTAATGATTACAGACCCTGACCTCACTGGTTATGCAGACTTTTAAAATGATAATTAAGAGAGATCATGTGGGGGATGTAGAAGAAATTTGTTTTTAAACACCTTGAAGGCCCAGCTACTCATGCACATTTACTGTTGTAGAATTTACTTCTGCTTTTAACACAATCCAGGCCCATATTTTAGCCATGAAGTTGTTGTCTAATTTGATGGCTGCAGGTTTTTTTTCATCTAGAAGGACACATTCTGAAACTTGCTAACTTTTTGTAGCTTTTCTGAGGAAGCTTGCTCGTTATGCCATGAAATATCACAGAATAAACTGGGGGATGATGGTTAAAACTTAACTGAAAGCAACAGATGACCTATTTTCTTGTGTACAATTTTCAGTGAAATAAAATGATGTAAAACATTTCTGCAGCAGAGGACCATTTTTAGTCATTTAATACTTCTGGCTGAAAATAAATAAACATCTGAGATACACTTGTACATGTTAGAGGGTAAATACCTATGTGTTAAAAGCATTACGTGGTCAGAAGAGAAATAATTGATCTACAAATGCAGTCAGGTTCCCATTTTTTGTTATCTTTGTCTGCAGATGGACATTGGCTGAAATGACAGACATTGCCAGACGATTTTATCAGCTGTTGCCAATGGACATCACTTTAGTTAGCTGGCTAAAAGCACAAAAAGAAACATGCTCCCTGTGCCAGGTGTTGTTGAGCTTGCCTTCTTATTTGCAGCATTAGGATTGTTCACAGACTTCTCACTTGAGAAACAACACCACTTCAGCAGCTAGCTTTGAGTGTCCCAATTTTGTGCAACTCCACCACAATGAGAGCCTTTTGTCTAGACATGAAGCTGTAAATTGCTGTTTGGGACCAGATCCAGAACTACAGATCTGAAGCAGCTGGCCATGGTTTTCCATGATATAACTACTGTGTAGATAATCTATTATAACAGTAACAACAGAGCAGGAGAAAAGCTTTTTTTATCCACAGGAACATGAGAGAAAACACCCTTATTTTCTCCCAGAATAGTACCCCTCTTCCCACCCACTTTCTTCTTTCAAGCACCAGACGAAGGCTTTTAAATGGCTTTAAGATTTAGTGAAACAGCTTCAAAAGTCAAAAGTCTTTATGCTGCCTACACAACACTTGTGTTCAGGTGAGTTCTTCCACTGACAAGCTCCGGTCTTTTAATGAAATTCACAGTTAAATCTACTTTACTTTCATTGACGTTTGCTTCTAGTTAAATGTAGCATATGACATTTACAGTACCTATAAAAAGGATATAAATAGATGTTTAACCTTTTATTGATTTTATATGTCAATCATGGTCAGTATAATTTGGCTTTAAAAAAAAAAAAATAAAACTGTTTAAAGTAAGGGTATTCTGCCTTTTTTCAAGGCTTGACACCATCTCTCTGATACACATGTAGTAACTTTACATGGTTTACAGCTCAAAAAACTCCTCCTGTTTCTCACACTGGCAAACTGAAAAACCCTTATTTTAAGCCCCATCTGAAACGCTTTGTTTTCGCTGCTGTCTCTTTAACTCCCCCTGCTCCACGGACCTGCTTTCCTCCGATTGGCCGATTTTCCAGAGGCTGGCCGGTGGCAGGACTCCATGTTTTGTGCCCGCCTCCTCAAATGTGGCCAATGTTGTTATGCTAGTAGTTGAAAATATTGAATGAACCGGTCCGACTGAGTTAAATATGGCAAATTTTGACATACGCCCGTACGTGTTAGACCCGGAGTCTGATCCTGATAGTTTGGAGAGAGAGGGGAAGAAAAGCAACAGCAGTGAAGGATAGAGTAGGACGTATGTGTTTGGTAAGTGTTTAATTACTCCGTTGCTAAGTGGCTAATGGCTAAAAGGCCTTGTGGGAGCGGTCTGTTCCGCCGTGGGCAGCATGGACGAACCACGAACCAGTCAGGAGATCCTATTGTGATGACCTCATCAGTTTGGTCCATCGAAATCTCGTCTCGGTAGAATCTCAGCGAGAGTTTCAACGAACCGTTTTCATCAGTTTACACGCTAATTCTAAGTTTACTGCCGCATACGTCTATCTTGCGGTATGAAAATTTGCATACATGGAGTATGGACGCCTAACATTGTGACTTTATATTTATGTTTTAAAAATTGGAAAAGTATAATACCCCCACTTTAATGTCAAAATGAAAACAGATTTCAACAAAGAAAAGTGAGTTGAATAAAAATATGTTTTGGAAAATAGGTGACTGCATAAATATTCACCCACTTTTAAACGACTGACCTAATTTAACAGAGGTTCAGCCAGTTGGTGCTAATAGTGAAATGGGGATCACCTGAATGCAGTGAATGTGTCTATAGTGACTGTAATAGAAAAACACCCATGTCTGGGAGGTCCAGTCACTGGTTCATCAGTATTCCTGGCTACCATTTTACCATGAGGACAAAAGAACACTCCAGGCAACTCAGAGAAGGTATTTGAAAAGTATAAGTCAGGGGATGGATACAAAAAAATTCCAAGGCACTGATCATCCCCCAGAGTTCAGTTAAATCCATCGTCAAGAAATGGAAGGAATATGGCACGTTAAAATCTGCCTCGATCAGACCGTCCTCACAAACTGAGAGGCCTTGCAAGAAGGAGACTAGTGAAAGAGGCCATCAAGACACCTATGACTTCTCTGAAGGAGTTGGAAGCCTCAGCAACTGAGGTTGGAGAGACTCTGCAGACAACAACTGTTGCCCGGGTTCTTTAAAGCTTTATGGGAGAGTGGCAAAGAGAAAGCCACTGTTAAAGAAAACTCATTAAACCTGAATTAGAGTTTGCCAAAAGGCATGTGGGAGACTCCATGAGTCAAGTAAAAGAAAGTTTGTTGTGACAAAAATGGTGCTTTTTGACCATCAGACAAGACGCTATGTTTGGCTGACACCAAACACTGCACATCACCTCAAACACACCATGAAGCTCAATGGTAGCAGCATCATGAGATGGGGATGCTTCCCAGCAGCCCTGGAAAGCTCGTAAAGCTAGGGGTTAAAATAAATGTGGCAACATATGGGAAAATCCCTGGAGGACAATCGTATTTGGTCTGCAAGAGAAGTACGGCTACAGAGAACTACAGTCAATCTACTTCATACTAACTTGGCAGGGTATGAATATTTATCCAGTCACCTACTCTGCACTACATATTTGTACTTTATTAGCTTAACTTTAAAGATCTGTTTCACATTGACATTATAGTTTTTTTGTAAGTTTTTCTGCAAAAAAGCTAAATTATAATGACCATGATTGATTTTTAATAACAATAAAAGAGTAAAACATCCAAGGAGGTGAATAGTTTAATAGGCACTGTAAGCCAGCGTCTGCACTGTCTGATAGTAAATTGCATCAAAATGCTTATTTACAAACCACACAAAGACACAGAGCAGTCTGCTCTATTGTCTTTTACTTTTAGGACCAATATACCATGACATATAACACTCTCAAAGTGGTCTTACCTCTATAGCCTTGGTCACAAATAGTAGATCAGGTGGATAAAGATTGCAGTCCTCATGATGTTGTTTATTTCTCCCAAAGTGCTTTGCACACACAGCAGTTCTGAATTGGCAAGAGCGAACGTTGAGAACTGGATGATTTGTACAAGCCTGGCAAAATCATCGTCCATGGCAACCAGGTCAGACAAGAGCAATATATGTTTAACTTGAGTTGCAGTATGACTAAGACTGTTTTTTTTTCAGACTGCTATTATTGGCATCCAGACTGATTAATTCTAATGTCAGGCAGAACGATCCAAATCAGTCAATTTCTCTCCAGGACAATTATTCATGGACCGTTGTTCAGTATTATTTAGCTCTCACTGAAAATGCCCTTTGACTTCTATTGCTACATCAGGTAAACACAGGCGTTAATGCAGCTCTTTCTCCTGCATAGTGATAAAAGAATCAGGTTTTAGAGAGCTGGAGCTCAGCCCAGCTCTCCCAATGCATGCTGGTCCATCGGCATGAATGCAGGTCTGAAGGTTAATTGCTACCAGATGTTCATCCTTGCTAGTTTGCTAATCAAGTCAAATGATCGACCCCCTATAGTGAATGTTTTGAGATATAGGATGCCTTTTATATAAAGATTGGTGACGTCAATGCATTTCATGATAAATCCACTGATTAGGCTTAATTTACTTCAGGTTTATGTGGAAACCACTCATAAGCTTGGGTTTACTCTGACTCCTATTTGCTTTTGTGCATTTTGAGCTCTGTTGTGAAGAATTCCAACAGCTTCACTTGTGATGATAATGTGAAATTCCCTAAACTTTTCTTAGCAGTAGTTCTCTTTTGCACCCAAGGGTCATACAATATGAAGATGTATTGACTTTATGTGATTCAGTGACTTTTGAGGTAATAGATAATCAAGGAACAGCCTTCACTCTTTCAAGGGAGCCTCCTTTAGAGGAAAAATCCTCAACAAGGAGATTATCTAACTCCTTGCTCGGCAGTGGACTGTAGATTTAGTGAATAAGAATGAAGGGGTTATTAAGGACACGGTTTTCACCCAAGGCAAAAAGAGGCAGCTTGAAGCTTCAGAATAAAACAGGCTTTGCCTGGGAGGGAGGCACCTGGGAAGTCAGAAATGTTGCACCAGCCAGCCTATTTCCTGCTGTCTCAGGAAAGTGTGCCACCACTGGCAGAAGTCCTGTTGGCAACAATGAAGATGATGTGTGTTCATCCCGGTTTAAGTTTAGAAAAGTAAGAGAGAAACTTTTTTGAATTAATCTGTTGTAAAAGAACTTGGACAATAACAGAAAAACACAAACATAGGCTCATTTTATTCTGTTCACATTACTGTGTCACACTCTTTAATGTAGTACTGGGACTTTAAGGCTTTGAAATCAACTCTACTAAAGAAATTGGACGAATACTGTAGTTTGAATTTCACTCATTCTCAATTTATCAGCACCTAGAAAGATTTAAAGTTAGTCACAGTAACATGCCATGAGTGGATTATTCTGTCAGTTAACATCATACCTGTGGCAGAAGCATCTCACCATCTTATAGAGCCAATATTTGCATTTGATCATTTAACATCATACACTAAAAAAAAAATATTGGACTTCTTTAAGAAGAATCACTGCACTTGGTAACAAGCAAGTGAACTTTTTTACATCTCTATTCAAATAAATACAACTTTTTAACTCAAGTGAAAAAGAAAACTTGATAAAATGATTTTTTTTCACCAATTTAAGCTTTTTTAAGTAAGTCTATAAAAGTTTTCTGTAGGAAATTGTGTGTTTAGTATTTAAGGCAACAATCAGTCCAAAATATGTTGTGATATTTGAAAAGAAAATAACCCTCTGAGACTGACACTGTCTCCAACTAGACATCACATCACCCCTAGCCTTGCTTCCCTCCACTGGCTTCCAGTTACTTTGTCTGTGTCACTGCAGACAGGTACTGCTTTGAAAAAAGGCTCAAATAAAGTTAACACGAACAAGTGCATGGACTTTTCTTGTAAATATGGGAATATTTTGAAAACTTTTTGTCACAAGATTATTTTTTTCACTTTTTGGTCTCTAAGAGATGAGAGAACAAGTTTGTGCGAAAAAAAAGAAATAAACGTAGTCATGATTGTTTATTGTGTGTCACGCACATACAAATTTTTAAGTTTTGATACCTGTTTAATTTTTCTTTTGTTTTTATAGTCTCATATCTTTTTTAAATCAGTGACCTTACAGTAGCACACAAATTCTTAAAGCCTAAGCTGTCCTGAAATAAAAGGATGCTAAGCTCTTGACTGTGCACCACAGGGTTTATTTTTAGAAGCTTTTTAAGATAATAGGCGAGTTACTTACCTCTTACCTTTTTGTTTTCATGCTGATAAACTGAGGGGTTGATCTTTCATCTTTTATTTGAATAGCTCTGGTTCATAAAAGGAGTTATCTTCATTAAGAGGGCAGGTCTAGACTGTATTCTCTGATATATTATTGTAAAGACCTAACATTAACCACCATGAGCTCAAGCAACAGAACAGTGGTGAAAAAATAGAAATCCTTCTTTTAATGGGCAGGAACCTTGAGCAGAACCAGACTCATGTTGACATCCAACGCTGGGCTCGGGCATGAAAGGGGTAGACGGGTAGGGTGAGGAAGCAGGAAGAGAGAAGAGGGGGTTCAAGAAAGAGGGACAAGAGAAACAACAATACAACAAACGGAATACTTTCAGTATGAGTCAATAATACAGTAATGGTAGCAATTTGTGAAGAATTACCAATAAAAGATTATTAGAAAACAGAACACTGTAATGTTGGCATTGGCAGCAAGGATTGTAATGAAATGAAATGTTAGGAAAGTTACAGTGGCAAGAAAAAAAAACAAACTAATTTTAACAGGAAAAGGCCTCAAGCAGAACAAGAATTATTATTGAGCACTTTACTGAAGCAGTGTTGGTGGTAGGAGATTCAGACTGGCAGTAAGAGGCAAACAACCAGAGCAACAGCATAGAAAAATATGAATTCTTGGCTTCCCTGGCTAGAAATCCATGATCCATCAACTGTAATGCTATTTAAACAGAACTGATAATGGTGATTATAGCAGGAGAACTTACTCTGCCATTACTTTAAAAAATAATAATTCTAAAAAATGGTTTATACAGATTTTGGCTATGTGTGCTTTTGTTCCCCTAAGATTAATTTTTGGATTTTGATGGCTTTAGTTGATAGAAAGTACAGCGGGGCTGAACTTGAACTCAGACCTGCTTTAATGGCAACAAGAGTGTGATGCAGACTTAACCTCTGGGCAACCGGTTAACTCTTGACGAGAGAAAATGGGAAATTACTACCTCAGAAAAATATTATACTGCAATTCTGAGTCACCGTTTTACTGATGATACATGTTAATTCAAACTACTGTTTATTATGATGCAGGCATCTTAAAGTATAGCTTTTAGCATCAATAATTACAGTCATTGTGTTCACTTGTGTTGAATGTGCATCTTGTCAAAAACTTTGAAGTCGCTTGTTATTTTCAAAATAATCATTTTATATTGTATTTTTGAAGCTCTAGGAGTGTGTGTTTGTTTGTGTTTACTTTTGTCATCCTGCTGGGAACTGCAAGGACAGCGCTGCAGTGTGATTGAATCCTGGAGGAGAAAGTATAGCTTTCCCTTGTTAAGAACAGTGATAAACTGCATGTACTACTATTCCTTAAAGGGGGTGCAAAAGTTCATTTTTCTGAGATTTTCATGCTGGTACAGACTAATGCCTTATACTTAAATGACCCTCTATGACAGAGGGGAGTTACACCTTTTCATTATTATAAAAAAAAGAGAAAAAAACTGCATGTGCAGAATTAAGCAGACATCTATTACACTAAATTAGTTAAGAGTATCCTATTAAATTCAAAACGTACAAAAGACAAAGCGCACTTAGCAATTTTAATTTTGAAGCATGTTATTAACCTGACCATCATTTCCCACTTTTGGATGGATATAAAAGTGATACCTCGAGGCAGTGTGCATAACCTTGACGTCTTGCAATTGTCACTTGACAAAAGTTGCCCCATGGCACTTCATCAAGTGAGCAGGAGAAATGACTGCGTGCTGTAAACAGGGATTTGGGGATTAACTCCCCTTTATGTGGGAAGATAAAAGACAGGCTGGATTAGAAGGGAAACGATTAATGTTGAGTTGTGCACAGACAAAGACCAATAAATATTCAGTCATAATCCTCCAGTCTATAATCAAGATGACAAATACAAAATCTGAAGTTGAAGGTAGAAGAGGAGGGATGAGAGAAATGTAAATCAAACCATGGGAGACAGGGGCTTTGTCTGTGTTCATTATGTGATTTATCATGTTTTTCTGGGATATAATTTCATTATTAAACCTGCAGAGCAAGAATAATTTACTGAGGAATACTAGGACATGTCTTCTATCAACAAAAGATTTATAGCATAGGATTTCATTTCTATATTTGCTGTATTAGATGCATTTAGAGCACATGATCAGCGTAACACTTTCACAATTGTATATTTACATGAAGCTACATCCACAGTGTAGCTAGTGTAGCTTAATATAGAAATAATATTCAGTCAGGATCACTCTTATCATACATTTTATAATTTTGTTGCAAAATTGATATAGTTCTATTAGGCAGAGATGGCTCTGCTCAAAAGATACTCCTGTTAGTCAAGCAGCATGCTTTTGGCTTTCCAAGGAGCGCTTTGCTAAAAACCCCCAGGAGGATGAAAACATTTATGACAATGCATATATATTTAATATAAAATGGAGTTCAAAAGCAATTAATCCATTGTAGCATGAATCTTAAAATTATGGTGTAACAAGCTTTATGCTATAAATGGGGAGGCTGGGGTGGAGGAGGTTAAACTTTGAAATTGGAAGTTCGGCTCTCAAACCACCTTAAAAGATGAAAAATAAAGAGGATCCATTAACTTTTGGGAAAAAGAGTTAAATTATTTAGAGAAAAAAATATTATCCAGTCCATGTTTAAAATAAAAAAGCTCTAAATTTCAGAGTTAAAGGTCTTAAAGTGTTATAATTAAATACCAAAAGTTGCAAGTTTTTGAAATAATGAAATTAAATAATAATAAATAAATTCAAACATTTACAAGAGACTAAACTGAAAAGAGGGGTTTTGATTTTCAACCTTTTAATCCTAAAATGTAAAGTTTTAGTTTTTCTACATTTATGACTTTAAAGTTGAAAAAATCAAAATTTTTCCTCACTAAGAAATAGATTTTTATATGTAAGAATTTTGAGTGTTTTCTTGAAAATTAAAAGATCCTCTTCATTATTTTTTCTAGACCGGCCCTAATACACTGTCATTATAATGAGGAGTTTACAAATATTTTCTTTTTTCTAGAACAAATATCTGCAGGACTGTTATGTTTGGATTTTGTGAATGAAAACAGTTAGAATTGATGTGTAGTATTTACAAGTGGGTCCTTGGTGCTTGGCTTTTCTTAGATCTGGGGGGGGGGCCTTCCGAAAAAAAGGTTGGGATCCATTGTTTTAAACAGTTATAGATGAATCGCTGCAGTGCTAGGCTCTGCAAGTGTGCTCGCTGAATGTTGCTGTTATTACAGACATTAAACATGGACAGGAGAGACATGTGTTTTATAACAACAGCACAAGAGGGTTACGTTCAGTTAGTTACTGAAGAGTGGAAACAAACTGAGCTGTTTCATGTCACGTATCACTCTGGTACTCTGACAGTGGTATGCATTGTGTGCACTACAGCATAAAGCATGCATTTTCACTGGTGCTGCTGCTGCAAAAATCCATTCTGTGGCAAAAGTTTTGCTAGACAGCACTGATACCAGTTTACTTCCTGTCACCACTGAGCCATGGTAACTGTGGCTCAGTAGGTAAAGTTGGATGTCATGTTATCAGAGAGTACTTGGTTCAAACCCTGACAGCAGCAGTCACATGGTAATGTGTCCTTAGGCTTAACTCCTGTGTTGGTGGTGTGCAAATGAGTATGGACACTCTAGCTGCAGCCTGTTCATTTCTGACAGCCACTCTTAAGACCACTCATCTGAAGAACAGAAATAAACGTTAAAACTACTGGATTAAACTTCAGATTAGGGTTAGGGTATGGGTTCAGGTATAGGGGAGGATACCAAAAGTTAAAAACCTGAAAACAAAAAAGGTAATAAAGGTGAGTAAACAGTGTGCTTACAGAAAAAAAAAAGCTTATCCTCTATGAAAACATTCCAATGCAGCCAGCATAGATAACAGAGCTATGTAGCTAATGTAGCTACTTAGCTAACAGAGCTAAAGCTAAGCCCGCAAAGTAGCTATGTTAAATATAGCTAAATTTGCTAAAGCTCACGTTGCGGAAGGCAACTTAGCTACATTGGCTTATCCAGCAATGTAAATTACATAGCTAGCATAGCTATGTTAGCTTTAGCAAATGCTAACAAAGCTAAAGGAAGACACTGTTTGTGGAACTACTTCTAAAATGGATCTACGCATAACCGGATTAGACCTCTGACCTTTGATCTGTTTTATTCAATGTGTTGCTTAGTCTGTAATGTTTGCAATGTGGTTACATCACAAATGTCAGTTCCCCTTTCAAATTGATGCGTGTGACCTGCAGTGTAAAGGCACAACTAGAAAAGTGCTCTACAAACACAAGTCCATCTGCCACATTACATAGACCCAATTTAAATAAATTAGATAAATAATAGGAGCTATATTTACTTAAATACTCAGTCTATTCATCTTGGTTTTATTCATTTTCATTTTATGAAGGGTATTTATAAGTTTAAGCTAGAAACACATAACTGAATTGGATGCAAATTTTATATGTTATTGAAACACGTAAAACTGGAAAAAGTGGCCAGATTATGTAGTACAGTATCTTCCACAAGGACTCCATGGAGGATAGCTACATGGATGCTAGATAATCAGCAAGACTTATTTTTAATATCTTGGGGGATGTGTTTCAAAATATTTTGATAAGGTTCCTGTTCAATCAGGATACCTCTTGAAATGAGAGCTAACTCACAACAAGCTACCTCTGCAAGAGAACACGAGTCCCTTCAGTGGCTAAGTATGATTTGATGTTGGCGGGGAGAATAATAAGGCTTTTTGCAGCTTCACTGAAAACTGACACTTTTTCCCTGCTAAATTTTTGCTTTTCCTCTTGTAAAACATTAAAAATCAGAGTTTGAATAATTCAATAGCCATTATCAGATGAGGCTGAATATTTATGTCAAAAGAAATTAATCCTCAAAGTTGTTCTTTGAATTATGCGACTAAAGTGACTTTATGCCAAATACACATGCCTAAAAAAACTCACGTAGCTGTTTTCAACTTTTTTTTCAAGTCAAGTCAGTATGTTAATTTGATCTCTGTTAGGGGAAGTTAAAAACAAAAGCAGTCTGAAAATTGATGGTATTAGTCCCACTTTTTAGGCTCATTGGTTATACTCATTACTTATTCACATGGTTCATTAATGTATTATTTGCCTTTAAGGAGAGGAAATATCAAACTGCAGCTTCTGTATTTATTTGTTGTGACTTTGACTGCATACCTCAGTGGTGAGGCTAGAGGCACAGTGCATGTTAATGTTCACATATGCATAGCATAGGGCAATAATAGATACATTTACTCCACCACAGAGCTGTCAGTTTGGACCGTGCGGCGCTTATCACATGATTTAAAGGGTGCAAGCAAGGGGAGAGGGTAAGAGTTAACAGAGCAGTGAGAGGAAAATAAAGCAGAGGGACATTAAATGGGTATGATTTTAACACGCTCACAAACTGAAGTTATTACAAGCTGACTCATACATCACATGTAGTCTGACTAATAAGAAGGGAGTGCAAATCTTCAGCAAGCTGAGCTGGTCTGTGGGTAAGTGAAGCTGTAATCTCCAATGTTTTAGTCATTACAGGGACATTGGTGACATTGTACCAGGCAGCAAATTGAAACAAATGAAACCAGCTTTAATGAATGAAAAGCCTGGCCTGCTTATAAATGATAGCAGAGGTGATTCAGGGAGTTAATAAAGAAGGCAAAAGGACAAAACCTGGATATATTCAAGGGTTGGCATACTGTACTGTACCATCATGAAAGCGTGGCATTGATGAAGAGATATTTTGTTCTTATCGTGCAAGATTTATCCTGAGCTACTTGGCCAAGACAAAATAAAGGGAGAGCATCCTCTGAATACCAAAGAGGAGGGTAAAATGAGGATAGATAACCAATTAGTGAGATGGAAAGAGAGAGCAGAAGTCTCCAAAGACTGTTTACTGGGTCGTCCAGGGTTCCTTCTGCCTCCAAATTGCGAGTAATGTGGAGGAGACGGTTCAAGACATGTTCATAGATGTGGCTGCACTGGACCCCCTGCTGGCACAAAACAATCCCTCGCTGAGAAAGATTAGGTTTCATTCGAGAATTTAATATTAGTCTTGCTTGTTGTTTTCTTGTCTGCTCCCTCCCCTCTCTGTATTTGTGATTCACAAGTTGACCCAAATGACACAATAATAACATCTGGAAGAAAAAAAAAAACATCTCAAATTTGAATTATGTGTGCAATATGAAGCCCAGATCCACATGGAGTTATTCTAATGAGGTTGAATCATGCAGAAATGCTTTCCTTCATCCTTTAGTCTGTTTCTGTGCAACTATCTTCTATCAGTCATCAGGAAAATGAGGTAGCCTGTGTGAGCGTGCATGCTTGCTTGTTTGCTCTTTTGCCAAAGCTTGCACGTGTGTGCTGTGAAATTAACAGCTGTGGGCTATGATCATCCACCGTCCAAAGAGACAAAAAAGGAAATTGAGCAGATGAAAGAGGAAAAATAAGTGAAAAATAAGCTTCAGTCGTGCTTTGACTTTTTTTCTCGCAAAGCCTGTGACCCCAATCCAAGTTGTCAAGAAACAGGAGATCAGTCACAGCGACTCTCATTTGTAAGTCCTCATTATGTGTAATTCACTCTAAACTTTCTCTCATCCAGGTCCATCCCACCAGCATCTTCTCTGGACATATTGATAATGTCAAATATCAGCCAGTTAGCCACAATGATATTAAGAGTCACTAAACTGCTCTTTTATTGACCTTTTATGCTGTCACAGAGATTGACATTTTGTTGCAGTGAACCAGACGAGGCTGTTGAACGGCAGCGTTGACAAGGCAAATGCAAATGACATGCGAAGATGATGATGTATTGTAAGTGAAAGGTATGGATATGATCTCCCTTCTGTAAAGGACAGGAACGCCCTGAAGGATCACAAGTGCAGAAACGGCATGAATGTGCAGGAGAGCGGAGAGAAAGAATCGTGGCAATCACTGATATTGGTGGCGCTGGGCGTGAGAGTGATGGTATTTAAGAATCGCTCAGGCGTCAGTCCGTTCACCTCTAATGTCAGAGATGATTACACACTAATTGAAGTACTCGAGTGCTGCTGCTAATCATGGTTAAAGAGTTTGCCCTTTTATCACCTTGGACTGGGTGTCGTGCCTTTGATGACCCTGGCACCTTTAAATCAGTCGTACAAGTAAGAGAATTGGAAGCAGCATGCTACAATCGGGCAATCTACCCCTCTCAAGGGCTTTTGGCTTTCAGACACTTTTAGCCTTTCCCGTGGAGTAAAGTGGTTTATTCTGCTCAAATATACACTGTGAAAATGCCACTGTAATCAGGGGTGCCGCAAGGATCTTTCAGCCCCATGGAAGGATATCACTTTGTGCCTGACCATTACAGCCCAAATTGACTCTATACAATCATGTAACTACACCTCCACTATGCAAATGTCATTTTATACTTGTGTAGCTACAACTGTGTGTTACATTGGAATTTTGGGATTAAATCAACATCTGCAGTCATATTTATTTACATTTCATAAATTAACATTCAGAGCCCAGTGAGTGGCTACCAGTCCAGAGTGTACCCCACATCTCGCCCAATGAAAGCTGGGATAGGATCCAGCCCCGGGTGATCATCAGCGGGATAAGGGTTGTAGAAAATGTATTAATGGATATTAACATTCAACACAACCAGGAAGGTCTAGAGAATTACACACTGTGTATCATTTACATAAGAATAAAAAACACTTAATCCACTCTTTCTAACTTCTCTTTTAAAGTAAAAACTAATTTCTACAAAGTAATGTCAATTAAAAACAAAAATATGTTCTATAAAATAAGTAATAAATATTCACTTCCATTAAAGTGACTGACCTAATTCAACAGAAGTCCAGCATATTGGTGTTAGTAGTCTCACAATAAGTACAATGGGGATCCCCTGAGTGCATGAATGTGTCTCAAGTGACTGTAGTATGTGCATCTGGAAGGTCCAGTCACTGGTTAATCAATATTCCTGGCTACCATTACACCATGAGGACAAAAGAACACTCCTAGCACCTCAGAGAAAGGGGTTAAAAAGTATAAGTAAGTATGAAAAGTATAAGTCAGGGGATGGATAGGAAAAAAAAAAAAAAAAAAAACTGAAGGCGCTTAACATCCCCTGCAGTTCAGGTAAATGTATCATGATGAAGTGGAAGGAATATGGCACATGTTTCAATCTGCCTAGCTCAGTCCTCACAAACTGAGTGACCGGCCTGATCGGCTTGTAAAGGTAGAGGGCAAAATGAATGTTTAGAAATATATAAAAATACTGGAGGACAATCTCATTCAATCTGCAAGAGAACTACAGCTTGGTTCAGCCCTTGATTCTTCAGCAAACAGCAAAAGCTAAACAGAAGTGGTTTAAAGACAAAAAGGTAAATGTTCAGGAGTGGCTGAGTCAAAGACCACACCTCAATCCAATAGAGAATTTGTGGCAGGACTTGAAAAGGGCTGTTCACACCAGACCCAATGTAGATCCTGACAGAGCTGGAGCAGTTTTGCTCAAGACAAATAGAGTAAAATTGCAGTGTCCAGATATGCAAGCTTGACTGAGACCTATCCACACAGACTGATTGCAGCCAAAGGTGCTACTGAACACTGACTTGAAGGTGGTGAATATTTCTCCATTCACTTATTTTACATTACATATTTTCATTTAACTGACATTACTTTGTTGAAATCTATTTTATCGTTGACATTTAAGAGGGTTTTTTTTTAATTCATTTTTTTTTTGTCATAAAGCCAAATTATATTGACCATGAGTGATTTATTAAATCACTAAAAGTGTAAAACAGCCAAGGGCGTGAATACTTTTTATAGGCACTGTACCTTAAAGATGTAGTGGAAAATGAATAGAAATAAATCAGTTTACAGAAGTTTAAAAAGGGATTTACATCATAAAATTACCTTTCATAAAGTTTTAATAGTTTTTGAAAACTTTATTTGCCTATCCTTATTTATTTATTTATTTATTGCCCATCCTATGTTTAGATTTGATCAGTCCTTTTTCAGATTTTTAAATCTTTGATCCATCAGTATATATAAAACTTTGTTACATGCTATAACCTATATCTCTGTTATGAGCTTTTTGAATGTGTTATATAGATATTCAAGTAGGCCTACTGAGTGCCATATGAAAGTCTTTTAAGCATTTTGTGTAAACCTCTGCCTCTTTTTTGCTATAACATAGCATCTTTTGAATTACTGCCCTGTTTGTCATATTTAACAAAACATGACACAATCACTTACTTTGTAACTTGAATGTAAATGTGTCATATGGTGACCCAGCTGATGTTGCCTCAGTTTGATAGATGAGAGTGTTAACCAGGCAGAGAGGCTCTGGCTCAATCCAAATGTCAACCATCTGGACCTGTGGACTGAGCTCTGGCGAACTTCAGTCGTTTGTACTGTGGCATGTTCCCCATCATCACGTCTGGACTGCCAGGGTGCTAAACTTCTTGGCAAAGCCTCTAAACAGTATCCCCTTAAGACTGGAATGATTGAATGTATTTTCATAATCTCTATTCAACATATTTGTGGCATACTCAATAATACTGCTAAGCCACATGTTTCAAATCCTGTTTATATAGAATAATAGTAAAACAGTTATTTTTTGAGTCACCAGTCATTATAACTTCACATCAATACTGCTATGAATAATTTAATCAGTTGACTTCAGTGGAGTCCGCAGTATCAATAGAGTTCACTTGACAGTTGTTTGAGAGCTGTCCAAACCCAAATTCATGAAAAGATTTCCCTTAGAATGTGCCAAAGCCTGCCAGACTGCAGGAGCTGTGTGAAGTCTGCACAGTTATATTCACTCTCTGACAAATAACACCACTGAGTTGAATTACTTTAAATTGAACCATTCATTGGTTTTTGATTTCCACACTCAGAAGTAAAAGTCAGGGAGTCTCAACCAGAGTTTACGCTAGACATTTTTGTCAACGGCCAATGTGACCAGCACTCCTCCAGAATTCAGGCCATAGAAAATGAATACAGGACATATGCTTCAGATTGCTCTCTCTCTCTCTCTCTCTCTCTGTGTGTGTGTGTGTGTGTCTTATATATATATATGTATATATATATATATATATATATATATATATATATATATATATATATATAGATAGATAGATAGATAGATGAGAGTGTTAACCAGGCATATATATATATATATATATGTATATATATATATATATATATATATATATATATATATATATATATATATAAAACTAATAACCAGTATTTAACAGCACAAAACAGGGAAGAAACACAAACATTGTAATCCATCATCAATATGGTGCACTAGGGCGGTGCTGGGGCCACATATGTCTGCCTAAGAAAAGTCTTTATCTTATTTAGCTGTATGTTGTTCATGCAAACTCAATGAAAAGATCTTTATTTTCTAACACACAGTCAGTTGCACCATGTGTTTTGACACATAACAGCAGCTAGCTTTACATAAGCTCCAGGTTAGCCCTCAGTTAACCCGTTAGCACAATAGCTAATACCATAACTCAGCAGCCTCCAACAGCCAATAACATTCTCCATAGAAAACACCAAAAGGCTGTAAATAGCTGACAGAAATCTGGTAATGTTAAACACCACATTTAAACTCAGCATTTCAAATAATATAGAAGGCTTACCAACTGAAGATGGTAAACATCGTTCTTTGATGAACTCAACTTTAACAGCTGCTGCCACAAAACTAAAATCCAACTATTGTGGATTATTTGGAGTTTTCATGAAGAAAGAGAAATGCTTCAGCTGTGTTTAGTTCATTGTTGTCCTCTTTCCTGCAGCTGAAGTTACGTTCGCCACTCCTACTAGGCTAGAATATCCAGAAAGCCCACAGTTAGTGAGAGAAGTGGTCATAGGCAGATTTACCCAGTCCTCTAAGTCCTAACGAGTGACAGTGTTAACTGGTGACTATACGAATACGTCTAGGTTGATAACAGATATCAAAAACTCGATGATCTATGATTCTGTGTTGAAAGCAGTTCCACTTCATTTGAGAATTGGTCACTGGTAGATTTACCCACTCACTGAAGTCCACTACAGCTCTACTGGGCTTTGGCCTGTACTTTTCTCCACCGCTGCATCGAGGTTTTTGCCGCTCAGCTATCTGCAGTTCTCTTTGTTCCCGGTTCCTTATCACCTGTAGCACTGAAAAATTCATATTCCTTCCATACTGCTGTTTTTAATCAACATTTATTTAACCAGGAAAACCTCATTGGGATATTTTTTGTTCAAAAGTGGCCAAGCCAAAATTTCCCTGCATTTTTTAGAAGCTCTAAACGTCCTTAGAGGCAGGCTTTGTTTGACATCATCTGTGTTGATCTCATGAATATTCATATGCCGTAATAAGTAATGATTAACAACTCAACACATGAAGAGTAGGTCGTAGATTTTTCCAAGTTATTGTTAACTATTAACTAAGTATTCAGGGTAAAACATATTTCAAAGCAGGATTTTAACTTAATATATATATTTTTCAGTAATATGGGACTTGTTTTTATCTATTTTGTAGGCCCCGCTCTACCTAATGGTTAGACTGTTTACAGCAGGCCTATTCAATTAGCAGCCCAGGGGCCACATGCTGCCAACCCCCAAGTGGCCCAGCCTGTGGTCATGCCAGAGATGCAGAGGGTTACCTGTTTTGCAAGTCTTCATAAATTCCTACAGTATTTCAGACCGTGAATGCAACAATCCGCGTAGCCTAGAAACAACCTACCTATAATGCACTGCATTGTTTTGAAGCGTGGCTAGCAATGCTGACAGAGAGTAGCCCCAAAATACCGTGCTTAAAAGATGTCCTTTTCAACTGTAGCTACATCTGTGCAAATTTAGTTTTAATGCACTTTAAGATATGCCTGGGTAAGATGTGACCAAATTATTATTTACAAAATTTCATTTTATTTTTTCTTTCCATTTATTTTATTTAAGTAAAAAACATTTCTACTACCTCAGGTTATGTTCAAAAACAGCTCTGTTGTTGTGTTTTTATGCACTTTATGATGTGCTGTTGTCATGTTGCCAAATTTAAAAGACAAACTATGAATAAAAGTGCATATTTTTCATCAAATTGATCTGTATTGGTTCAAAATTTGACATTACCAGCTGCTTACTGGGCGCCGAACATGTCTGACCCGGCTACATTTCTTGATTTTAAAATTAGGCCAAGCTGAATTTGTAATTGAATAGCCCTGGTTTACAGTCTAAATTTTTGGAAAAGGTGGTCAAATTATTGGTGAAAAACTAGTAAACAGTAATGAAGGGAAAAAGATTTAGAAGTACGCTCTCAAAGTAAACTGAAATAAATCACACATGCATCAGAGTCAGACAGAGAACTTCTTTCTTTCCTGGTTTTTATGAATGAATGAATGAACGACAGCACCGGCTGTGGCTTTGGCTCCATGAAAAATGCCATCAGTGTCTTTAGTCGGAAAGTGAGCGGTGCAGATTAGACATGAATCTAACATCCTCTTCCTGCATCAGTTTTTTTATATCTTTGAGATGAAAAGTTGTTAGACGCTGAAAATTCTGACTCACCTTTACATTTTTGTGGGAAGTTATCCCACAAAGCTGCAGCAATTTATTTCTGCCGTTCTTTCCAGTTTGAAACAGACATGAGGTCAGCGAATAACCGTGTGTGTGCTGATGTCTTGAGTGTGTGTGTTTGCCAAAGTCACATGACATGGAAAGCAGAGCAGCAGCAGACTTTTGGCACAACAGACAGAGAAGAATGACCGCCAACAGACGGATGAGGTGCTTGAGTAGACGTTTTATTAAAGTACTCATTTAATGTTTTTACTTTTAAAAAGTACTCAATACCAAATGAATACTTTATAAATATCAATACTTTAGGATCAATACGCCCACTACTAAAAAAATACTTTGGTTTCATTTTATAAGATTCTTGCAACACATCTTCTAGATAAAACAACATGTATTATTTATTCGCTATTTACTTATCTGGTGATTGGCACATTTTTCAACCAGATATTTTGGCTCTTAATATGTTTTCCTGCCAGATTTCCAACCGTCACACCAGCCAAAGACTGGCAAATGCTAGATAATGGAAACTCAGATCATCAACATATTTTACTAAGCTTTTCAATATCAATAATTTACAGCTCCTTAAAGAGAAGGGGAAATTGTGAATCACAAATTGAGTCTCAATTGAATGAAGATCCCCAGAATCAGAATGAAATTGAATTGTGAGCTAGAGATTCACATCTGTAGAAGATGGACAGCATGTTGGCATTATCCCTTACTCATTGTTTGGCTTTGTGGGATTTTTTTTTTGTCATTATGCATTGCACACAAATTGTAGACAACACAACACTCTTTTGCCGGAAGCAAAGTAAATATGTGTGCTAATTTTACTCTGATGTCAAGCTACAATAGATCTGTTTTTCTCCCTCAGAGCTAATTGTACAAAAAAGACTATGCCTCGGCTTTAAAGCTGTGCCTCAACTTACTTCAGAGCTGACTATGTAAGTGGGGCACGGCAGGTCATGGATTGAGAAATCCTGTCTTTCGGCAGTGATGAGGTGCTGGCAGAGCAGGAAATAGAGGTTGCTGGTCAGCCTCCCTTCTTCCCTCACAGTAACCCCAATCCACAACATTATTAGAGTAAAGGTCAGACGGGGGAGAAACCCAGAGTGAAGGAAGAGAGGAGCTGAGGAGCAGACACTGAGTATGTTTCACAGCCAGACAATAGTACAAAAAAAGATTAATTTAGACAGTCTAGGTAGGAATAGTCATGCTGTGTGACATCTGAATCATGCTAAACTTCATGATAACACAGACTTGATAAAAACACTATTGACGCAGACTGTGCTCTTTTAACAGGTTTTGATGTTGTTCTGTGGACCAGAAACCTCCAGGAACAAGAAGCTGTCTTTTCTTGTCACGGTGAATACTTACCACCTACTTCCAGCCCGCCTGCCATGCTTGTTACTCTTTACTTTATGTACTCATGCAGTTTCCAATAGCAACCAGCTGAACTAAAAGAGATTTTTCAGTTGACAGATTATTATGAAAGATATCTTTTCTTCCTTGTACTGCATCTACCTCTGTAGATGGTTGTGGAAGATGCTGCACATTTGTACTCTGAGGCTCACTGAGTTTCTCTGTGAGGAGGGAGCTCTGGGGGCGGAGGGGAAGGGAGAGGGGAGCCGGGCTGTTGCACATGTCTGTTGCCATGGGGATTCTGGCGCAGTGACTATGCAGTAA
Source organism: Cheilinus undulatus (assembly GCF_018320785.1). Classification (NCBI taxonomy): domain Eukaryota; kingdom Metazoa; phylum Chordata; class Actinopteri; order Labriformes; family Labridae; genus Cheilinus; species Cheilinus undulatus. The sequence goes on along the minus strand of NC_054874.1, from coordinate 18,136,975 downwards.
TGCGGCTGCGGGAATGGAGGATTTGTTTTCACAGGGGAGGCTCAGGCAAAAAAAAAACAGGAGCGTGCATGAGCTGGAGCCACAGCCACCAATTATGTGGCAGGGGCATTTATTTTAGAAAGAGAGTTAGCGAGGCTTTACTTAGACCCGGAGCAAGGTGCTGCCTCTCAGACCTTTGATGTTTTCATACTACCTCACCGTCCAGATTAAATTAAGGATCAGCCACCACCCGAACGTTTAGGAGAAAAATCCATTTTAATAAGGGGAAGACAATGGAGAGCTAATGGAGGCTTCATAATTGCATGTTCCCAAGATAAACGTGTTAATCAAATTCAAAGCCAGCATAGAAAACAGTAATTTACTGTTTGAGGAGAGGAGGCTGCTTGGAATATTACCGATATAATCACCAGCAGGCATGAATTAATTTCAATTAATAATAATCAAACTTAATTTGTGTATTGTGAAAGTCACCATCCTTTTGTTCATTGTAGTATGTCACAGTGCAGATCCATTAGAAAGGAGCATAGTTAAAGGTCTGGATTATGTTGAAAAGATTCACATGGACATGATGTTTAGGATAATACAGAGAGTTTTTGATATATTTCAATTCTAAAAATTAAATTTGTGTTATTTAAAATCATTTTTAAAGTGGCAATGTGTACTTTTTTCACTTAATTGTTTATTTTATTTTTTAAAAACGGATTATTCTTATATTACATCTAGTGCATTCAGAAAGTATTCAGAGCTCTTCACTTTTTTCAATTTTTTTATGTTGCAGCCTGATGCTACAGTAGTAAAAAAACATTTTTATTCTCATTAATCTACATTCAGTACCCCACCATGACAAGGTGGAAACAGAATTTTAGAAATTTTTGCAAATTTTTAAAAAATATAAACTAAAATATCACATTGACCTCCCATATCTTTTCATCTTACCTGAGATGTTTCTACACCTAGATTAGAGTCCACCTGTCTCTATAGAAGGCCTCACAGCTGACAATGCATATCAGAGCAAAAACCAAGCCATGAGGTCAAAGGAACTGCCTGTAGAGCTCAGAGACAAGGTACACATCTGGAGAAGACTACAAAAATAAAACTACTGCTGCACTGACATTTCCCAAGAGCACAGTGGCCTTAATTCTTAAATGGGAGCAGTTTGTTACAGACTCTTCCAAGAGCTGGTCACCCGGCCAAACTGAGCAATCAGGGGAGAAGGCCCCTAGAAGGCTCACCAGAGCTCCTGACTGAGCTCCAGAGATCTTAAGTGTAGATGGAATAAAGTTTCAAAAGGACAACCATCACTGCAGCCCTCCACCAATCTGGGCTTTATGGCTGTGTGGCTAGATGGAAGCCTCTCCTCAGTGTAAAACACATGAAAGCCTGCTTGGAGTTAGAAAAAACACCTGAAGGATACTTAGGCCTTGTACACACGTAGCTGGGTATTTTCTAAAACGAATATCCCCTTTCATTCGTTTTTAAAAATACCTTCGTCTACACCTGATCGTTTACAACAAAAAAAAAATCGTCCACACGTAACCGGCAAATCCACCACTCTAAGCATGCCAAACCCATAGGTGGCAGTGTTTTTCACATGTGAAACCCGTGCCAGCCAATCAGAATGAACTTCTGTCAATCTGTCTCTTCCGCCAGAGATTCAAACATGACGCAGGCTGTGACATTTGAGAACCATTTCCCAGTGTACACATGAAACCATGAAACTGGAGTTTTCAAAAATCTCCACTTTGACCAGAGTTTTCGGAAAAGATCGTTTTTAGTAACGTAAAACTGCGGTTTCATGTGAATGACAGGCCTAAACGTATAAAAATATATGTGGTTTCCCAGATACCCGGCTACGTGTGTACAAGACCTCAGACTCAGATTCTCTGGTCTGATGAAAGCAGGATTGAACTGTTTGGCCTCAATTCTTTGGTTAAGTGAAATACATTCATAACACCAAACAATGGTTGATGGTTGGGCATCTGTACTTGTAATCTTTTGTTATTGTTTTGATCGAGGCCCCCTTGATAGCAGAGTTTACTGTGCATTTAAGTGGAGTTTGGTTGCATTTTCTGGATTTTCACATGCCACATCTGTAAACATGATGGCTAAACTCTTGCAGCTGTAGCCGCTGTAAAAGTATTTGCTTGGATTTGTCTAGCTAAAAAGAACATTTAAAACTTAACATCCTATTTCATACCATGCCGGGAATTTCTAGTAATCCATCCAGCTTCTCTTAAGATGCCCTTAGAGCCTTTAGTTGGCTCGAGGCAAAGTAGCTACCAATCAACACAGAAAATAATATTCAAAATTTGCAGGTTCATCTTTGAAAAAAGCAGCAAATAAAGTTAATACATTTGTGAGTAACATTCTGCCCCTTCAAAGCTCACTGTTTTTACCTATATTCTATAAAACAATATTTTCAGCATCAATGTCACAACTAGTTTTAGTGTTGTATTTATAAAATCAGTCCCTTTTTGACAGGATTGAACATTCACTCAACAGACTGAAGAAACAATTCAAGGTTTAAATTCTTGAAGAGATTTTAGTTTTTTGCACATATGCTTGGTTTTCAGAGTATCTACCCCTTAAAGTTGAAATAAGCCTGTTATCTCCACCTACAGCCATGGAAGCAATATTTTAAGAAGAAACCTGACCTACAAAACCTGATGACGGAGTCTTTGATCAAACAAATATAATAATAAATCATTTAATCCCAGATTAGACCTCTGATCTTTGTTTCTATTTTATTTCTGAAATCTTGTTTAGACTGTGATGTTTGCAATGTGGTTATTTATACATTAATGTAACTTCCAGATTTTGTCAACAAATAAAATTCAATAAAAAAAAAATCTAAAACTATACATACGTTGTATCGGTAAATTACAGCCCTTGCTTTCTGAGATATACAGTATCTCAGATGAATGGTCTGTGACAGTGGCTGTCAGATTCTTCTGCCAACCCCCTCTCAAAACTAACTTCATATTAACCTTCTGTTGCATCTCCCTGCTGCCACACCCTTGTGACTCTTCTGAGGTTTTATCAAAATCAGTAAACTGTACAAGTGACATGTATTTATTGTATCACTGAGCTTGGAAATTTTCAAAATTAATTCTGTATATATGTAGTTTTTCCATGAATATAATCAATCAGGCTTTACTTTGAAAAGCACAAACCAGAAGTGTAACTGTTAAGTGTTTATCTTTCCTGTGACATATTCTACCAATATAGATGCACATATTTTTCTGTCTACAGTGTTTTGGCTGGAAGCACATCAGAGACTTGAGAAACAGCCACACAACCAATAGGTGGATGGATGGATGGATGGATGGATGGATGGATGGATGAATGGATAAATGGGAGGGAGACAGTGGGAGGATGCATGGATGGATGGGGTGGATGAATCGATGAATGGATGCATGGTTGGATGAATGGGAGGGAGACAGTGGGAGGATGGATGGTTGGATGGATGGATGCATGGATGGATGGATGGATGGATGGATGGATAGATGGATGGATGGATGATAGATGGATGGATGGATGGTTGGATGGATGGATGGATGAATGCATGGATGGATGGGTGGATGGGTGGATGGATGGATGGATGACTGGGAGGGGGACAGTGGGAGGATGCATGGATGGATGGGTGGATAGATGCATGGATGATTGGGAGGGAGACAGTGGGAGGATGCATGGATGGATTGGTGGATGGATGCATGGATTACTGGGAGGGAGACAGTGGGAGGATGCATGGATAGATGGGTGGATGGATGGGTGGATAGATGCATGGATGATTGGGAGGGAGACCATGGATGGATGAATGCATGGATGGATGGGTGGTTGGACGGTTCAATCCCGAGGAAAATTCAAGGCGGTTTGGCAGTCTGAAAGCCCTCATTTGTTACCATGCATGCCAATATTGAAACCGAGCCATAATACTGCTGGCATTCAGTCATATCAGCTATGGCCCTAACTCTGCCTAAAACAACATCCTCATTCAAGCCAAAATGGACCAGTTATAAAAAAGAAAAATAATTTCCCTGCACAGTGTGTCCCATAAGGTCATGAACTTTTATTTCAGCTGTAAAAATCAGCATTTTAACGTGGGTTGTGTGCATGACTTACGCTGGCCAGCCTCAAGCAGATACTAGAGGAGCTACAGTGTTTTGTTGCACATCCACAGAGGTTGATGTTTGAGCTGTATGCATGTGGACACATCCACAGAAACCTCACCCTGCCTGGCTAAGGTGAACTAATTAGCATTTAAAGAGACACACACCAAAACTGAGAACTCTTAGAAAGGCTGTTTAGAGCTTGTTTATGCAGGGTCAAAAACCTCCTCTGATTCCTCCTTGTGATTTTATTTTGACCAAAGCACAGATGTTTCATTCAGAACAAAAGGGAGTGACTGTCAAAGGTGGAGAAGGATTTTAAATCCAGCTAGTTTCTCTGCAAAAAAAAAAAAAGTGGATGTCCTCGATTATCAAAGAATACAAATTGGATAAACAATCAACTTACCCACAGATGTAGTAAATAATTTACTGGTATTAACTGTTGATTTAAGTAGAATCAATACAGCTACTTCATGTTTGTTTTTATGCATTGTGTTTTTTGCTACTCATAATTATTCTAGATAGATGTTAGTCGAGTAGTGCGACAGTATGAAGCATATTTCCAACCAAGGCCAAAATGATATATTAAATGAAGTAGCATGATATCAGAAACACAGTTTAGGTTCACATACTTTGAGTTTCACTGATCAACAGAAGCTGTGAGGTGAATTTTTAAATTAAGTATACTCATTGCTTTGTAAATGAATCGGCAGTGGTACCATGGAGAGTCTATTTCTGTTCAGCTCACAGATGACATCCACATGGACTTAAAAAATGACTTTTCTGCTCTGTTTAACAGCCACATTTAGGCATGCTGTTAGTCTACTTGTTAAAATAAAGACCATATAATTGCAGCTTCCTAGTCTGATTTGTGCCCTGGGACCTTCGTTGCGTGTAATCTCTCCTCTCCCTTCCACCATGTTTTCCTTCTGTGTACAAAGAGTTGGAAGTACAATTCATTCTCAATAATTTTAACTCAAAGAGGAGAATAATAATCATTCTTGAAGACACTTTTTCAGTATTGTTCTCTCATAAAATTCATTTCTTCTCCACAGTATAGGATGTAATCCAGCACTGACGTCAGAAAACTACATGAAAACCTGAGAGAGGAAAAGTTCAGATTTTGTCAATCAGCACAAATTAAAAAAAATATATGATCAAGCGTGGCCATTTTTATTGGACAATTGAAGGTAATTGATTTATTTGCATAGCATTGCTGTTTCTCTTACCAGCTATTCTTGAATAAGAATAGGTTCAGATTGAATAGGTCTAGATATGTTTGTCATGGTAGCAGAATTTAAAACTTTGATATAATTCTAGTAAAAATATTACAATATTAATATCTATCCTCTTTTGATTCCACATCAACAAGAACAGCCAAAAATGTCAAATGCATACTGGGTAATTGCTTGTTTTTCACTGCCAAAATTTGCAGAGAGATTCCTCTGTGCCAAAAAGCTACCAGTGTTTTTGTTCATTGTAGACAGCATCCTGGAGTGTGCTGCAATTTGTGATGGATGCATTCTTCTCCAATGCACCCCTTGTATGATCCTTTTTTTAAAAAGTTTGGGTTTATTTGATACTATCAGTTATCACATAAAAAGATTATATCAAATAAAGAATGTGGTATCACACTGCCTACAAAAAGCAGACAAGCTTTGGATGTTTCACCCTCTGGTTGATTTTATAAATCAAATGTGAAAACAAAGTAAGATCAATGAAATGAAATTACGTAATGTTAATAAAGTGACTGCATTTTCTAGTAGTTTGTGAAATGGGGATCACATCAGTGCAGGTAATGTGTCTAAAATCATTGTAGTGTAAAGATACCAGTGTCACGAAGGTCCAGTCAGTGGTTTGCCTAGCTACCATTTCACCATGAAGACGAAAGAACACTTCAAGCAGCTCAGAGAAAAGGTTACTGAAATGTATAAATCAGAGATGGATACAAAAATTTTCAAGGCACTGAACATCCTGCAGAGTTCAGTTCAATTTATCTATATCAGGCTGTCCTCACAAACTGAGAGAAGAAGGAGACCAGTGAGAGCTACCAATACTCCTGTGACTACTCTGAAAGAGTTACAAGCTTCAGCAGCTGAGAAGTGAAGAAAACATATTAAATCTGGACTACAGTTCACCAAAAGGCATGTGGGAAACCCCATGGTCAAATGGAAGACAATTCTTCTGTCTGATGAGGCCAAAATGGTGCTTTCTGGGCATGAAACAAGACTTTATGTTTTGTTGGACATTGCACATCACCACAATCACACCATCAACATTTTGAAGTACGGAGGTGGCAGCATCATGCTGTTGGGATGCCTCTCGGCAGCTGTCCCTGGAAGGCCTGTAAAGTAAAGCAAAATGTAGGAAAATCATGGATGACAATCTTATTCAATCTTCAAGAAGACTACAGCTTGGGAGAAGGTTTATTTTCCAGCAAGATGATGACCTGAAGCTATAGCGAAAGCTACACAGAAATGGTTTAAAGACAACAAGTTGAATGTTGTGGACTGGCTGGGTCAAAGCTCTGATCCTTGTGCAACCTGACAGAGCTTGATCCGTTTTGAAAAGAAGAATGAATTAACATTGTAGTGTCCAGATGTGCAAGCCAACTGAGACCTGTAATTACAGCCAAAGGTGCATCTACTTAATACTAACTTGAAGGGGGTGAATGTTTATGTAGTGTCATATTTTACATTACATATTTTCACATTTTAAGATCTTAACCCAAGACTTATGAATATAGCATAAAAGGATAAAACATCCAAGGGGATGAATACTTTTTATGTGCTCTGTATGTTATTAAATTTTCACATTTTAAGATCTTAACCCAAGACTTATGAATATAGCACTGATATGCAGGTCTATGGGTCTCATTCATCATCTTTCTTACAGTGAAATTAATTCTGGAAAAACTCATGAATCAGGAAGTTTCTAACATCAACTAAACTTTTCATATCAGTGATTTGTTCTCAGGGAATTTACATTAATTTTAAATTACAGTTTCCCGCATTTTTTGAATTATGAATTTTAAATTCAATCCTTTAGCCCTAGTAATTTCAATAAACACCTGAGTAAAGCAATAAAAAACAATCTTCATGGACAGATATTGAAGTGTGTATGAAGTTTAATCAGATTTTAGAATAAAAAAGGTTTTCATCAAAGCGTAATCTTTTAAAAAGTGCCCCCCCCCCCCCCCCATTTCACTGGTACCTATTGTTTTCCTATTAAAGTATGATTCATGTCCTTTTTAGTATGCTATCTGAACAAGAGGGATCATCCAATTTATCAGTTTGTTGCAGTTTAATATCCAAAACGTGCCCTTAATAAATAACTTAATTGTATTCCATTTGGAGCAGCACTAAATCTCATCTAGAACTTTATAAGTATTTCTTATATTTGGTGTCCAGTTTGAGATTTGACCATTTATTTATAAATAGGTGCATCTTATAGGTGCATCTGAAATGTAGATATTTGAATATTTTTTGTAAATATGCTGGAGCATTAAGACACTACCACAAAGATTTCCCTTTAAGATCTTATCTTATTTTAGTTGGTGCAGTATTTCCTGATGTTACGTCAAGTTAGAACCAGTCACTTTTGATTGTGAATGATCTGATTGTCATTAATAATCAATGTGAGTCTGTCATCATTAAGCTGTCATACAAGAGAAAATGCAAGGGCACACAGAGGTTTTAAAACTTCACATCCCAAATGGGCCAGAGTTTTAGGAAAGAGAGCTTAATTATAAACTAATGAAGACTACCTGAGTTCATGTTACTTTAATTCGACATTCACATGTGGCCTTTAAACATGACTGCAGTCTCTTTCTTCTTTTCCACCAACTTGTCTTATATGACTCACATATCCACTGAACTCAATCTGTGTCCTAAAGAGGTATCAGATGAGGTATTCATAACCCAGAGTAAACCCTGGAAGATCTCATTACAATGGGATCAAAACAACGAAGAACCTGTTTGAATGGCTGTTATCTGAAGCATATTGCACACCATGACTGCAAAATCCAATTTTTGTATGAGTCCATCCAACTTTCTGACACCTGGCAGTTCTTGACATAATGAGATGATAAAAGCCTTGTGTAATTGTCAAGAGCAAATCAGGTAAGTAGGGGAGAGTAGGGTGATTTGTGCCAAAGGGGAAGTAGTGCCACCCCCTGTTTCTAGAAAACCATAGAAGAAATTGGTCACGTGACCACATATTTTTGAAGAGCCATCCATTTTACTCATCCTGCATAAAAGAGGGACACATGGCATGAGAGGTAAGCACATTTTAGCTCAAAAAACTGTTTTTGCCTTTCAAAGTAACAATTCTACAATCAAGGTTTTTTGATTGTTGTGTCTGAACAATTATAGACAACTTTAAAAACATTTCACTCATGTTTTAGTGCTTTAGTAGGCTACACAATGAGTCTATACAGTTCGCATGATGTTAGCTCTAAACTGCTGCATCATGCTAGTCTTTCAAAATACTGGGGCTGGGGCAATTTGTGCCAAAGGGCCTGGGTTAAGTTGTGCCAGTGGCATACCCACAAACCCGGACCCACAGACACACCCCAACCCCGAAACCCACACAACCAGACCCAAATACCCACAAATCCAGACTCACACATGCAGACACAAACACCCAGAGACAGAAATCCCAAACCAACAGACCTAGACCCTAACCCACACACCCTCTCACCCAGACCCACACACCCAGACCCACACACCGACACACACACCCTAACAAATCCACACAACCACACACTGAGACCTACACACCTAGAACCCATCAAAGGAGGGCCAAGAACAGCTGGAGGAGTAAGGAGAGGGGCATGCCTCATCAGTGTTTGATTTACCTGCCATTTGTTTAATTTGGCTAACACTGATTTCAGTTTTGAGATTTTTACTATGTTATTAAAGAGCAGTTTTATTCAGTTTTTAAGTGGCCTAAGTCACAATGGGATGTTCAGAAACTGGCCTGAATCACTTTATTCGTATATGTTACAAAATCAACAGACAGCGTTCTATGTATGTCAACAGGCATCTATTACCAAAGCCTTGTTGCCTGAAATGATTCAAAAATATCATATATTGTGTATTTAAGTTTTTTGAGTTTTCCCAAAAAGAAAATATGTCTTATGCCAACAGTTTAATAGGGTGATTATATCTAAATAAACCTTAAATAGGTAATTTTGTACTGAATTTGTCTTGCTTTTATATAGCATTACAGTTTATGAGATTAAAATGTTCTGTTTTACTTCAATAATCTTCAATAATCACTGGCACAATTTACCCCAACGTATTCTCCCCAAAGGCACAACTTACCCCGCACCGGGGGCAAGTTGGGCCATAAGACCACTTTTTTTCCGAAAGCTATATTTCTTAAACTGTTTGTTTCAGATCCAAAGTTATTGTTCCCAGGGATGCACCACATCCTGAAATATGTGTACATACTAAGGTTTAAGGCATTATTGTCATGGCCTCACTTTAAGGTCACTTTGAGTAAAAACTGGCACAACTCACCCCACTCTCCCCTATGTACTGTGTCTACAGTGAGGCCTCAGCAACCAAGCTGCATGTAAAAGCCCATGTGAACTCCCAAGGCTGCCCAGTTTGCCAAAATTGAACCTTATTTGTTCTGTTAGCCTCACCTTTGAACACACACTTTGTACAACTTGGTTGAAAGAAAAAAAAAAAGCATTAAGTGGAGTTCAAATGAAAAAAAAAAAGCACCAGAATGAAACAACAAACCTTGTGCTGATGGAGAACACCCCAACTTCCTCTGATTTAATTTAACTCAAAGACAACTTTGCACCTCACCTTTAGGATACTGAAGTCAGCAAGTCAGGATGTGCTTAGTGACTGGGTATGCTTAAATGGCTAGTTAATAGCTGACAGGGCAAATAGTCATTTCAAGGATTTTAAGGAGGCCAGTCAGATTTCAAGGTAGCCCTTGTTGGCCCTGGCCACCACTGTTTTAAATCATGAAAAAGGCACATCAACAAATTGTCCTGTCAAAATGTTTGCTTGCAGAATTAGCACAGCAGCTCTGCCTAGTGCTGAAATTAAAATATACACTAATTCAAATAAATTCATCCTGTCTTCACGAACTATAATTTTTACAGTTGTTTTCGTATTGATGGACTAGAAGTTTTGTGTAACCTTTCCAGATTAGCCCCCAAGGTAACACCAAACTATACTCATCTGTCATAAAGAAAACACAGATAAACACTACAGTCAAGCATAGGCTTCATTTTCTTATGTCAGCCATTTTTACATTTATGTTATAGAATTTGATGCCGGCCAATTAACGATGGGTCGAAGGGCACATTTACAAATTTGTAGAGCATGCACTTTATTGTGGAGCTTTAACACCGTTTGGTAGCACGGAGAAATGCTCAAACATGTTTATGCAGTACCACCAACTACAACTGACAAATAACAAGCAAATAAACAGTGCTTTCTAACAGCAATGTATGACACATCTCCAGTTTTATCTTAATATGAGCATGGAAAGTGATTTTAAAGAGAGCTTACTTTAATCAGGGCTTATGGAGCTGGTGTATCATCTCATCCACTCCTACCAAATACGTTTCCCTGTGGGCGTGTTTCAACAAAGTCCCGTTATTTTCCAGCTCTGTCACTTTCTATCTCAGTTTTAAAGTAAAACCAGACTTATGAGCATGGTGTAGTTTCTGTCTTTTATTGTGTGTGTTTGATAGCAAAGGCCATCTCCTCTTCAGCATTGCTGCGGAGTGAGTGTATGTAATACAGGGGAAGTCATATAATTGAGCACTCAGACAGGAGGGGGGCAAACTGAAAATTTTGGATTTTACAGGAAATCTATACATATCTATGATTTTTTTTTGTAGCACCAGTTTTGAACCAGTACACACAAGAAATCAATGGAGAGGTATCAAGGAATTGGAGCAACGGTGTGGCTTGCAAATTGAGAAGGACACATACACGCCACCAATTACAGTAGTTAGAACGTGCAAGAATGAGCAGCGGACATCTCAATTTAAAATATTAAAAAAACCCTGAAAGACAGCTTGAAAATCAAACTTTCTTCACAAAGTAATTGCAGTGCAAAATGAGGCTTTGTTCACCTGCTATCACGAGGCAAAAATAGTGCATGATGACTTCACGCCAGCGTGATCTGGACTGCTAAGGTTTAATTATGCAAGATTGCAGGCTTTATTATGAAAGCTTTACAGCATGTGTGAAATGTATTATGACAGCTACCTTGACCTCAGCCTTGATGAGGTTAAAGTGATAACTTGATTGTCATATTTTGAAGCTTTTGGCCTCACACAACGTTCCCATATATGATGTGCAGAAAGTGAGGACACAATATAATCCACCAAAAATGACAAAATGGAAACCATTTACTGCAGTTTGGCCAAGCATATGACCTTCAACCTGTATGACATTATATCATGAGCTCTTTGGATGGCACAAGCTATTAGTTTCATCATTTCTGATGACAGATGTCAGGAGGGGATTAAGTCTGCACATTTCCTTTGAGTACCCTTGCTAGAGTAAAGCAGATCTGTGAACATAGAGACAGCTGCTTGCCAGGGCTTCTGAAGTCTATAAATGCCGCAGTGTGTTGAATTAGAAAGGCAGCTAAACGGTTAAAATATCTAAATAGCTTAAGAGCCATGAAAGAAATCAGAAGGGGAAAAATAAATCAATATGTGGGCATTTATCCATTTTAAAAGTTTAGCTTTTTGATTTGAGAAACAGCTCAGGAGACACCGGGTAAATCACTAATGAAGCCAATTAAAACTTTCATCAAAGTCTCTGAAGAGCTTGATACTGAGATAGATTAATCAACTATGAGTTAGATATTGCGAGAATAAATTACAGTCCTTATGTTGTGACCTAAAAGAGCATGCAGCTTATTTTTCCCGTGAATTAAACATTAAAAACATCACAGATAATAAACATATGTTATCCCTAAGGAGGTGGTCCTCTGGGAGGACGGGGCTAATTGCCTTTAGAGCTTTACCTCTCAGGGACAGCTGCAATAGACGTGGGACCTACAAGAAAATCTGGCTGTGAAACCCACAGTTTGTAATTGACTTTAGAAAAAAAAAACCTATTTTTCCTATTGAGAATGCACTGATATGTCACCATCAGTCAAAAAGTCATAATGAGTGGCCATCAGGATGTGTGTCGAGCTTTTCAGCCTGAATCAATTTTCTGCACCTTTTTGTAGCTTTCATTAACATTCATTAAAGGCTTTGGATAAGCTGTGATGAGAAAAATCTTACCATTTCACCCTGATGTACTCTAGAGAACATAAGCGAGCCAAATATTTTTTTTTATCACATATTATGAAAATGATTGTTAATAATTGGCACATCCAAAATTTTACACTAGCAGATGAATGTGAAGAATAACAATGACACACAGAATAATTTCTAAACCTGTTTCACCCTCAACATTACAACTGGCTCTGAATAGTTTATAAAATGACATCCCACCTTACTAGTACATTTCTTGTTGTGATGTTAGCTGTAATCATGCTTCTTTACTTGCATAACAAGCAGTGAGAATGTAATGGTAAAGACCGTCATAAATGTTTCAGTCAGGAACACTCTCATTGTACATTTAACCATACATTGCATGAAAGATATACAGTTTTCTAAGCAGTGAAGGCCCCACTCATAACATGCTCTCTGGATCAGTCAAGCAGAACGCTTTGACGTTTCAGGAAGTGCATCGCTTTAGACTTTATTTAACTAAACTTGCATAGATTTAAGACATAAGATCATGGACATATAGATTCAAAATATTGGCAATGCAGGTCAAGGGTCAGGAAACGGACAGTTAACATCACTGCAGACCCAACACAACCCAGCACAAACCTTTTAAACTCCTCCCTTCTGGTATGCATCACAGGGAACTAGAAGCAAAAAAATAAAAATAAAAAAATAAAAACACTGACAGAAAGAGTTTTTTCCCCCAGGCTGTTGCTCTGATTACTCTGATCAGGGATGTGCACAGACATTTTGGGGGACAGGGGCTCAAGAGAGAAAAGGAGCACTTCTCTTAATCTTTTTATTTAAAAAAAATATGAAAACCAAAAAGTGAAATCTATTAACCCATAACTGACTGATTACCAGTTCATTTAGATACCCTCACACTCACATAATTGTTGAATATTCAGAATTTTTCGACAAAATAATCCGCTCACACAAAGACAATGTCTTCTTTAGTATTCCCTGGGTTTATCACAAGGTAAGCAGGAACAAATGAAGCTGTAACACCATGTGCGCATTTTCTATGCTCCTAGTTTGTAGTAAAAATTTAGAATAACTGACTACATCAGTGAGAGGGGCATGGTGAAGGAAGAGTTTTCAAGAAAAAATGAAATAATTTATTTTCTTTGCACAAGACAATCCATTCCTTGATTTCTTTTGTGTTATTAAAATAAAAAGTACTCCAAAATAAACATAACCTTCACACTAAACCGAAAAGGCTGTTCTCTTCATAAATAAGCAAACACACCTACCCTCTAAACTGCAGTTAGGTCAATGATTAGTTGTAACAAGGCTGAGTGCATCTGCACTCTTCTCCTGATCATTTTGTTCATTTTGCTGGAAAAAACAGCAGAAATACTGAAAATCAAAAGATGAAAATGAGTTATTTAATTACTTCTTCTGTATTCTAAGCATCATAATACAGAATTTTTTTTTTATTATTTTTTTTTTATTCCATCTCCACATAGGTAAATACTCACTGATGGTTACATGACCTTAGTTTCAGTTTACCTTACACATTGGAAGGAGATCATTCTGTCTGTATCAGGTATTAATAACAAAAACTAGTAGATTGAATAATTTATCTTTGTTTAAGACAGAACTCTACAGGTTAAAACACAGTTTTCATGTTCTGGTCAATTTAGAGATTTTAGTCAGAGAACTAATAAAAATGCACATGTAGTTGGTGTGTGCTTTACTGCCCCCATCTGTACATTTCTCCTAAATTCACTAAACAACACCCACAGGGCCCAAAACTAACTTTTTCACTAACCAGCCAGGCTGGCTGGTAAGTGATTTTTATTTTTTTTTTACCAGCCAGGCAGATATTTACCAGCCAACCAAATAAAAACTGCTTTTAAGTGTTGTAATTTGCTATCAGTATTATTTAACATGTCATGTGGGTCTTTTATGTGATTCTCAATCAATATTTTAATAGTATGCACTAATACTAGCGATAATGTATGCTAAAATGTATGAATAACTGTTTCAAAAGTCAAGGGTAATATTTGGGTTAATAACTTCTGTAGTATTTTTACTACAGTGCAAAAAGAATTTTTCAGTAAGGAATTTTACCTGAATCACTGACTTTCAGTCTCCTTTGGACAGTTGAGGCATACGATTTTAGCTCGACCAGACTGCAACAGCCCTATATCAACATGAATGTCTGACCACTGGCTGTGGCATCGCCACATGATACTTTTACTACTCCTACTCTACTCTACTTCTACTTCTTCTTATTCTTCTTTTTTTTACTTCTTCTTCTTCTTCTTCTGCGAGCAAGGAGATAGGGGTAAGTAACAACCAGTGACCTGTGAATGATGTCATGACTGACGCATTTACGTGACCAAAGATCGTCTCAGCCTGAAATACACATTACTCTGAAACCAGCCGATACCAGCATCGTTCTCCAGTAACAAAAACATGAATTTTTCTGGTAAAAAAAGAACTTGCCAGAGCGGCGAGTGGTCTTAAAAATTTACCAGCCAGAGACAAAATCTACCCATAATTGGTGAGTGGCGAGTGTTAGTTTCGGACCCTGAACACCCAACAATCACAGTTACTCTGATGTCCAATTATCAGTCACAAAGTTACTTTGATTAACATTCAACAGTCACATATTAATTCTGATGACCACCTCGCAAATTTTGGCGTACATATGGCTGTATGCTTTAAATTTACCATCGTTACCACAGCTGTGCTTTGTCAGTCAGCTTGCTGCTTGTTTGGCTAGCATTCTGTTCTATTTAACAGTCCATGGAGTGCATGCTCTGCTATTCTACTTGTTTCCTAACACCACAGGATTTCTGATCATCAATACTGAAAATTTTACGTTTACATTTTCAATCCTGAGTGGCCCTGAACAGCTTTCAAAGAGCTTGATTAGGGTGAAATCCCTCTTAACACACCTCACAGCATAAGTAATCCACCATGATAATCTTCAGATAACAGGGCCTTTGCTGACTTTGGTTGGAACGCTGGATTTTGTCCCAAAATCAGCCCAATTATCTTGTTGTGTGTGTAGTTGGGGTTAGGTAGTGTAAAGTTGGGTTTAAGCCTGTAGAGGACAGTCATCATGCATGAGTCAAATGTTGAGATTTAGATTCTAACTCGTCAACATTACTGCCAAATACCCAGGCTTTCATGTTAAATAAATGGTCTCAGAGTAAGCTGATCTTTAAATGTGTGAATGCAGGGGAACTGTATGGGAACAGAATGTCCTTATTTTTTTGGTTCTGTTTGGCTCATTGTGTGTAAAACTACATTTCACAGTTGTACTGTCACGAATTAGCAGCCTTGTACTTGCTATTTTTCTCTCTTCTGGTTTGCTATTATCTGCAAATGTGTGTCTGTTTTTATGATGGGACAAAGAGTAATTTCGCCTGACTCTAAGCTAATTAGTGGAGAAGGATGAAACAGAAAGTCTAATGCCTAACATTGTTCAAAATGCACCATTTATTTCAATTACAAAATGCCCATCAGAAGTGAATAATATCTTGCATTATTTAAATTCATGTTTCTCCAATTGTTTTTGTTTAAAAATCATAACTTATCTTGTTTTTTTTTTCAAATTTATGTTGGTGCTTTAGTAAACTGTGTAAGTATCAATGATGCTGTATTTTAGCTGAGATCTGGAGCATCTTCCTCCATTCAGTCATTTTAGCACAGAGAATAAGGAGAGACACAAGTAAATCCCATAACTCCAGGAAATCCATGTTTCCTGTCAACTTTGTGGCACAACTGCGATTGTTGGTTGTTTCCCCTTTGTTTCCTGTCTTCTTTATTTCCATCTTTTCAGCAGCGTCTTGTGAATTCAAAATGCTCGTTTCCTTTTACAACACAATTTATGAAATAAAGCAGAAGACACATGCATTGTATTAACCAAAGCATAATCAACCATTCAAACATGATGCATCACAGCTGCTGATATACACTCTGCAATGTCAAGCCAGTTCTGACACAAAATTAGGGTTGCAGGATTCACTTTAAAGTTGGGACAGCTTTCAGTTCGATCATGCTTTGTTTGTCAGGTGTACAGGGGGACATGATGGGCCAATCATCTGATCCTGACAGGTTGCATTGATTTCTGAGATGTTTGATATTCTGCTGTATGGCTGCACACACTAGAGCAGCACCTGAAATCAACAGTTGGAATACCTGTTTGATACGCCTTCCACACCTATCATAAACAATACAAGAGGAAAGACTATTGAGCAGACAGTATGCTGACAGAAATGATGTGTCATTCATGAACAAGCTAATTCTAAAAGCTGGCTCTTTAAAGTAAATAATGGAAGTATTTTTTTTTTTCTTTCATTCCATAGTTTTTATTAAATAAACCCCAGAATAAAGGGATACTCCACAGTGTTTTACCACAGCTACCTACTGCTTGGTGATTTAACTTTACATTATAACAATGAAACAAATAAATGCACATATTTCAGTCAATACTTTGCTAAATTTTTACAGATTTTATAAAAGCCGAAATGGTTCATGATGAATAGCTTATGTTAGCTGAAAGAATTGGATCTTATCGCTGTGCTGAAGCAAAAGATCCAGATCACTAAGATAAGACAGATTTCCAAAAACTTGCTGATGGAATACTTGTTGATACTTGTTAGTTGTGTTTGCTGGCAACATGTGTGAGTGTGTGTGTGAGCGAGAGAAAGCAAGAGGGATTGCAAGATTGTTTTTCTATTTTTGTTTGTAGTGACTTGAGCTGTGCAACAAGCTCCAACTTCAACCTCCACACTTAAGACGCTAATGACTTTCACTACAGTGTGTTCCATCTTCACTCATACAGTGTAAGCATTCATTTTACCTTCTTATTTGCAAGCCTTCCAAAGCCTGCTGCCAAGAAGCATCCCCACAGCATGATGCTGCCACCAATGTGCTTCACAGTGAAATAATTTTAAAAAAATATTCACTCCTTTGGATGTTTTACCCTTTTATAGATTTTGTGCAATGGTCATGGTCATTATGATTTAGCTTTTGACAAAGAACATCTCTTTAATGAGAAAGTTCAAAGAAATCTCTGCAAGGTTCTGTCAATTAAATTTAAATATGTAATGTAAAAAACGTGCCTGCATATATATTCATCCCCTTTAGAAAGACTGAAATAATTCAACAGAGGTCCAGCCAATTGGTGGTAGTAGTCTCACAATAAGTGAAATAGGGATCTCCTGAGTGCAGTGAATTGTAGTATAAAGACAGCTGTGTCTGAAAGGTCCAGTCACTGGTTAATCAGTATTCCTGGCTACCATTATGCCATTAGGACAAAAAAACATTCCAAGCAAATCAGAGAAAAAAAGGTTACTGAAAGTATAAGTAAGGATATGGATACAAAAAATTCCAAGGGACTGAACATCCTGCAGAGTTCAGTTAAATCCATCATCAGGACATGTAAGGAATATAACACATGTAAACCTATCTAGATTAGGCTGTCCTCACAAACTGAGAGGAGGAGACTAGTGCGAGAGGCTACCAAGACACCTCTGACTACTCTGAAGGAGTTACAAGCTTCAGAAGCTGAGATGGAAGAGACTCTGCCCGGCTTCTTCTGCTGCTGAAGAAAACTTGAGTAAAATTGTCATGTTGGAGACTCCGTGGTCAAGTGTATGAAGGTTCTTTGGTCTGATGAGACCAAAATGGTGCCTTTTGGCCATAAGACAAGACGCTATGTTTGGCAGACACCAAACACACCATCCCGACTATGAAGCATGGTGGTGGTAGCATCATGCTGTGGGGATGCTTCTCAGTAGCAGACCCAGGACGGCTTGTAAAGGTGGAGGGTAGGGCTGGACAATTAATTGAATTTTGAATGTGATTTCAATTTTGGCTTCTTATGATCATATAAACATTATAATTGAAGAAAAACGATTAATATGTGCTACAAAGAGTGTTTTTTGGTTGTGTTTTTGGCTGTGTTATTAGTGTTTTTTGCATGTTGCAAATTTTGCAAGTTTTACAGGAGTGCATGTAGATTGGATATTTGTTTTATATTTTTTGTTTTTTTTATTGCTATAATTTAATATATTGTCATTATTTTACTTGTTAATAATTTACTTTTGATTGTTCTTTTAAGTTGTGGTTCAATAAATACTCAAATTTTGAAATCAATGAATAATCATGTTTATTAATCGTGATTTCAATATCAATCAAAATAATCATGATTATTATTTTTGCCATAATCATCCAACCCTAGTGGAGGGTAAAATGAATACGGAAAAATATAGGAAATTCCTGGAGGATAATATTATTCAGTCTGCAAGAGAGCCACAGCTTGGGAGAAGATCTGTTTTCCAGTAAGACAATGACTAACAGCGAAAGTTGCAAAATGGTTTTAAAATAGCAAGGTGAATGTTCTGGAGTGCAGACCTCAATCCTTGAGAGAATTTGTGGCTGTACTTGAAAAGGGCTGTGCATGCTCATTCAATCCCTGTGCAACCTGACAGAGCTTGAGCAGATCTGAAAAGAAGACCGGAGTAGAATTGCAGTGTCTAGATGTGCAAGCCTAACTCAGACCTTTCCACACAGACTCAGTGCTGTGATTGCAATTAATGGTGCAACTACTTTACTTTTTTGTTTTTTTGTTTTTTAATTGACATTTCTTTGTAGAAATCTGTTTTCATTAGGACGTTAAAGAGAATTTTTTGTCATTTTTTTGTCAGAAAAGCTAGATTATATTTTGATTTTTAAAATCAATACAATGGTAAAACATCCGAGCAGGAGAGTAATTTTAAAGGCAGTGTTTGTGTGATATGTAGGCTAGAACACCCAGACATAAAAATGCTATATGGACACATAATGAAAAAAAATTACACCTCCTACAGTTTGAAAATTGCAGTAAGCCATCCTGTAACTACAGTGAAATCTGGATTAACTGCACAGCCCTAACTCAAACTCGATTCTCCCTAGCTTCCTCCCTGAGTGGATGTACTACCAAACTGCGTGACTTGACAGCAAAAACATAAACAGGTGTGGTGAAGTGTTTCTGTCCCTGAGGGGTCCTCAGGGGTTACAAACAGCCCTAACACTGTTTGTGTTTACTGCTGCTCCACTGGACATCTCAATGGTCAGCCATAACCGTTGGACATTTCTAGCCCTTTGATTTAAAAGCAGCTCTCCATATGCTCACATACAGAGAATGCAGAAACGCATCCAGATAGGTTTTGCTTTCTAAATCTATTGTTTACATCCCTGTTGAACAAAGTCTGCAGGCTACAGTCTGCAGAAACAAACAGAAAAGCCTTTTTAATTCAATCCTGCTGTATAATAAAGAGCATCCTCTACCACCTTCATAGCATGGAAGAACAGTCAATAATATATTTCAAACTTAATTATTCTGGTTTATGCACAAGGAAATCAAATTGATTAAATAAATCACTTTAGACAGAGTGCTGTAAATAAGCCAAAGAGAAAGAGGAGACAAGAGTATTTTTCTATGATTTAGAGGTGATCACTGTTTAAAAAGGGTTTCTTGTCCTTCACTCATGGCCCTGGCATTGGAAAACTTTTTTTCTCTCCATGTAAAGGCTGCTGTCTCCTAACTGTTAACTTAGCCCTTATTGATCTGAAATAATGTTGAACATGAGCAACCCTTGCAGCTCATTATTTTTAATTAGCGGTTTCTTTTTTGTCTGTTACCACCAGTTTTAGCTCTGCTCTGTGATTAAACTGCTTATGTTGCCAACTACCTTAAAGCTCTGTCTTCATACTAGAGGCGTAAGTCATTTGCATTGCACCAGGTTATATCAGGACAAAACTGTGCTCAAATTGTCACAACTGAAGTGGCCCAGTTGTGCTGGTGAGCGTCATACAGAGCTCACAGCTCAACGATGACTACTCAACTGTAATGAGGCACAGTTATTAAATACTTGCCAATAATCTGCCTCCAAAAAACATCTGCAGACAAAAGCCTTGTTTCTGTGGCACAGTCAGATAATGGAAGACAGCTTGCCAAAAATATGACTTTGAATAATCTAGTGCAGAGAAGCTGGGTGCTTGTTTTGAGTCCGCCACTTGTTTTTTGTCAAACAGATCACTATAACAGCCCATAAGAACAAAAACATACCACTTGTACAGTCATTACTTCAATTTAACTCAAACAGAGCACAATAAAAATGACAGAGACATTGATGATTGATCACAGAGCCTATTTTTGATTGTGCAGTAGAAGAAAACAAATCTTAACCATGAGTTTTAACAAGGCAGACTGTGTAAAAAAGATAGCTTTAAATGGGACGAGAGGTGATGATAACATGGAGAGTGTTGTTTAAAAACATGTTTTGTGGTTGTATCACACTAAATATTAATGATCGGGAATCTTTAATACTTGAATGAGCAGTGCATCTGTTCAACACTTCATTGAGCTCATGAAAAAAGAGGCGTGAGGGGCCTGTGTGTTTTTTTAAATTGTTTTTCTCAGCTACTCACTGGTAGTATCACCACTCACAAGGATGCTTTTTTAGTAATTATGACTTCTTTTAAATCCTGTAAAATTTAAACCAGTCCTTTTACCCAAGGCCACCCACTGAGGGGGGGCTTTCTGGGGCCCGGCCAAATGTGGGGGCCCATGGAGGTCGGTATATTATATTTAACCTGAATATTAACCACTCTTACTGAACCAACAGAAAATATTTAATCTACTAGCCTATTTAAAATGTAAACCCCTTTACTTAAAACTTAGTTAACTTTTTATTGGTAATGCTATCAATGTGGATGGGCACATTTACTAAACCACTTTTGTATTGTCAGACCTCATAGCTAAGCTATAATGTGCAGAAACATCAAGATGCTAGAGAATAAAGTGGAAGGAACTGAAATAATTTCAAGGACAAAATACTTGCAAAAAATGGCAAAATAAAAATTGATTAAATTTGGAAAAAACTTGAAAAAGTGATTAAAAAAAGTGGTTAAATAGTGGCAAATATGGGTTAATAAAGGCATAAAGGGTGGGGAAATGGTGAAAAGTAGTTGAAAAGTGGCACGAAGAGGATAAAAGCTGCAGAAATTGGTTAAGACGGGCAAAAAGGGTGGAAAATGGTGAAAAGCGGTTAAAAAGTAGCAAGAATGTGTTAAAACTGGCAAAAAATTGGTTAACAGTGATAGTGTTTGAAGAAACGGGCAGAAACATTACTGACTCGGGGTGAAAAAGGGGCCCAAGTGATGAATTTGACCATCAGAACCCAATAATAGCCTGACACTCTTTTGAGCTCCAAATGAGGTAACTGTTAGCCAGGATGCTAGCACCAGTGCTGACTGATACATCTATAAATTACATCTGAGGAGGGCCCATTCACTGGGTTTTTGCATAGGCCACTTGTACCTGTAATTTGGCATGCATACTCAGCGGCAGGTTACCCACTCTGTTGTATCTAAATGTCTTTAAACCTTAAGTCAACACTTTTCTATTTTCACATTGCTGTTTCTATTTTGCCTTAGTGTACTTTTTCCATCAAGAGAAGTAAAAGTCTTTATAACATGAGACAGTTACTAATGCCTGCAGGTAAACCACATCCGCCGCTATCTTTTTGTTCCCTCTGGGCTGATGCTGTTCATTTAATCACCTGACAAATAAGTGGTTGTTGCAAACAGTAAATGGACAGTTCAACCAGACCGCACCTGTCAAAATGAGAAGCAGCAGGCTAAAACTGAGTTCAACAAGCTTCAGGGATGAGGACTTCTCTCTGCTTCTGGTGCTATCTAAGAAAGTAAATTTGAACAAGACTGATTAAACACAATTTTAAAACATCATGGTCATTTAGTTTGTATCCTTATGGGTAAAAAAGTTGGTTTTCTGTTTGGTAAAAGGCATGGTGAATAATTTCAAATACCCTAAAACCAGCAGGCTTGTTCTAGACTAAGCTAATCAAACCCAGCTGCTCAAACACTAATCAACAGTTGTATCTCAATGCCAGGTTTTTAACTGACAACAGCAGTTTGAGATACATGATAGGGATAATTATTTCAGGAAAAGTAAATATTCATCACCGGCAAACTTTCATGAGCAGAAAGTGACACTGCACTGCTCTCATACATGACACACAGATGAGAGAAGTACAGCAAGATGGAATATAGAAAAGGACTGACAAACAGACAGACGGATAGATGGATGGATGAATGGATGGATGGATGGATGGATGGATGGATGAAAAATCCTTTATTGATGTTTTAATTTTGTCGAACAAAGAGTGCATGTTACTTTTGAATTGTGAACTGAGTCATCTGGGACTTGTATGTGGTGAAATGCATTGATGAAAAGCACAGTGATGTTTACTTTCATCATTGCAGTAGCAGCAAGACAGTTTGGCTAAGGATGCCCAGAAGGACAAAAAGCATGAGAGTGACAACATGACAGAACATGAATATTGGGATAAATATAATCAAAACACAGTGATGATCTTAATTCAATCCTGATTAATGCAGTAACACTGAAAACCCTTAAAAATTGTATCCATCTTATTTAATCATGCTTAAATTGCACTGTGATACTTCTGAGGGCATCCTGAAGGCAGCTCTACACTCTTCTTCAGTTGTAACGTTTCACTCTTGAATATTTCTAGTATAAACTCAAGAATTTCAGTTCAAACGGTTAAATGGACTGAAGGAGAATTGTGATTTAGTGAGATGTGATGAACTTGCACCACTCGGTCCATCAGGAACCGTCTTACTCCTACAGATGGCCGTCCCTCCCCCAGAGTCTCTGTGGACTCTCCCCCTCACAGCGACTCTGGCGGAGGAGACACAACAATTAGCCTCAGCTGCTTAAGTTACACCCACTGGGTGGGAGGAAAGAAAGGAAAGCAAATTGAACTAAGACTGGAGCCTCATGTTATTAGGCTCAACCATCACAACCTATCAGAGTTCAGCCACTATCAATATAATCAGCTGCACGCCTCACAAAGACAATACCAAGAAATTAAACAGAAATCACAATCAGTCATTACTATTGATGGAACAATTACTGATATTTATCAATCATTTGACTTAGAGGAAAAAAATGTCATTTTTCACAATCATCTGATATTTGCTCAATCAGTTTATCAGTTTAGAAAATGAGATAATGAACTTTCTGTAATGAAAGCTGTTGTTAGTTTCTGCCCTCTGACTCCAGAACATGTACATTCAATCATGAATGAAGAGCAGCCAACACCCTACTGCATCTCCATCACTCCACAGCCATCAGTCCTTCAAGAAATGTGGAAGTTAGACATTTTGAAGCAAATCATGCAATAAAAATGATTTACATGATCTTATTTTTTAGATGCACCTAAACAATAGTTCTCCTGTGATCAGGAGAATTCACAAATCCAGCAGCTTAGGGCAGTGCTGTGCTCTGTTTAAGAAACAGTTCCAGTTCCAACAGTGCCATGGGACAGAGTACAACCACAATGCACATGGATACAGAGGACTCTTAGAAAACAGTTCCCTCCTAAAATTTCCAAAATTTTCTCAAAAATACATCTTTACTCTTGGGGCCTCTCCACTCTACATGAATAACTTATATTTACTTACTATGCTGTACAAAACTACAACTCATAAAAATTTGTGCTTAACAGGAGTTTTTAATTTTCTTCTTCCCATACTTCTGTAACTCTACACCTCAGGGACAGAAATGTAGAACACTCTAATCCACTGCATTTATTTTTTAAGATGAAGAAACTTTTACCTAGATAACTAATTAATAAAGATGAGACTGTTTCAGATGTGCAGAAACATGAAATGCTGCCTGCAAGTTATCAAAGGGGTAATTATTGTGTTTAAAGAGTAGATGTAATATGCACTCTAGCATGCAGCTTTTGCGAATCTTAATATTGAGTACAAAAATGTTTCTAGTGTTTTCTTTTAGTGCAAGTGGTGAAATATTATAACAACATTGTGGCATACATGATGGATGCAAAAAGAAAAATGCATCGAAGAAAAAGGCAGCAGTTACACCAATTATAACAAGCTACAGTGTTTGCTTTCATGAATCACTGTTGTGAGATTGATTTTGGAAGGCTGAATGTAGGCTGCTTGTGACAGTGAGGGTCAAATAAAAATAAAGAAATGAAGGAGTAAATAGATCCAATAAAAAAAGAAGCAATAAATAAAACAATTAAGGCAGGATGAAAATGATCACTTATAATTTTAAGTTAACCAAGTTGCCATTTGTACAAGGTGCACACAGAAATGGGCAATGATATTAGATTATTTGAACTGTCATTCATTTATAACATGAGCTACCACCTATGTTTAACTTAGTGAAAGCAGCACCAAATTGTTTAGCCTGTTGATGGCAATTTCCATTATGTGCTAGCATCAAGCTAACTCAGATGTACAGCCATGTGCATGTGTTTTAGGCATGTACAGCTCTTAAAGACCCTGTAAAGTGAAAATGAATCTGTATTTAGGATCGTTGTATGACAGGTCTCTGTGTTATGAACCCCCATGTCAAATTTCAGTCAAATAAAACATCTCTAATTCTATTTAGGTTAAGCTTTGAAATCAATGAAAAATGAGGCAGCAAAATCTGCTTCAAGATGGTGTGGGCGTGTCTGTTGAATGAGATGAACCACTCAGGAGAAAAATGAATCTGAATGGAGGATAGCACTCACAACGTTATCCTGCCGGTTGACCTTAGAAGAAGAGACAAAGTTTGTTTTCTGGCTCAAATCTCTGTTATGATGCTTTAAATGATCCACAGGCCACTGTAGCTGATAGATTTGGCAAATTTACCTCACAGTGAGGTGACCACTGAGATGAACTGCACTATGATTTTATCTTGTAGTGTTAGAGGGGCGGGGTCATACCCCACTGTGGGCTCATGACATCATGAGCCCTCATATTGGCCCTGCCCAAATTCAACCAAGCCAGAAAAGTGGTCAAAAACTTTCTAACAGTCCAAATCCAGAATTCAGTCATATGTAGATCTCAGTGTTTTCATATCCAACATATTTAGTGTGTTAAGAAAAAAACTTTGGATTTCACTTTACAAGGTCTTTAAGATTCATCAAGCCTCTAAGCTGGTTGGGATCAATCACAAAACTTCAGCTGCTTAAGCTTTGGCCTGAGTGGCCTGTCATGATCTTTAAAAATGAGCAAATTAAACTTCTGTCTCAATCTTGCATTTTATTTCATATATCCATTGTGTAATCTATTGTGTGAAATTCCAATCATCCACCTCTCTAGCTGCACAGGTTGCAGCAAGGTCAACAGACAAACTTAATGTTAAAGGAGATGGCTAAGTGAGCTGGAAAGAATCCAATCTACATTTATTCACTGATTAAGAAAAGATATGATTTGACAAGGTCATGTTAAAGCTCAGCTCTTCTGAACCACACACCTGCAGTGGACTGGATGTAGCTGGAGAAATGCTGTTAATTAGACTTTGACCTTTGACCTGCCTTTGTGCAGTAGTAGATATTTAAAGGTTGGTTGGCCCTCCCCACTTGGAAGAAAGTTCCACCCTCCTCTCTTGTTCCTCCTCTCAGCTAGGAACAGAAGAGCCACATCCATTCAGCCACATCCATTTCCTGAGAGGGGCGGAGTCAGGGGCGGAGTCAGCTTGATCTGAGCAGGGCTGAAACAGAGGGGTTTTTAGACATGCAAAAATCCAATCCTGGAGTGTTTATTCAGCAACAAACTTCACAGGCATGTTTTGGGGACCTCTGAGACCAATATAAACTTGTCTTAAAGGGGTAAAATATGTGACCTTTAAATTATTCAAACTCCTTTCATCACAAAGTGTTAATATTATTCCAACCACTCTGCATGTTGTTGGACTTAGTCCAAGATTCTTTTAACACATTTGCAGTGCAGAATATCAAGGGCACAGCAAAGGGCCTCCTCCCAGCGATGGTATTGATCTATGTGCAAGCAGAGACAACATTAAATGAATCTAGTGAAGCAGTTATCTATGTGGCAATGACTATGTCCTGAGCAGCAGAGGTGATTTGTATTCCATTATGACAAATGTTAAGCCCACAGAAAGTTTACGGTCTTTAGATTAATCAAAGGCTGGCTCAATACTGGAACTAGAAAGCATGTTGTTCAGAGTTGGCAAAGAAAAAAAAAACATCTGGTGCAAGTAATTAGGCTGAAAATAATCGTTATAATCTTTCTATTTAAAAGAATACTTAATTCAAATAGCATTTACTCTCTATGGTATCCATTCCCATTCAGCTTATCAAATGGTGAGTCCGTTGATACCAAAGAGTCCTGTTGGGAGCTACACGTATAGGTAGCAAAGACTTGAAAGGACAAATGACCTGCAGTAGGCTGAAGCT
Source organism: Cheilinus undulatus (assembly GCF_018320785.1). Classification (NCBI taxonomy): domain Eukaryota; kingdom Metazoa; phylum Chordata; class Actinopteri; order Labriformes; family Labridae; genus Cheilinus; species Cheilinus undulatus. The sequence goes on along the minus strand of NC_054874.1, from coordinate 18,110,324 downwards.
TTTGGGCCTGTATGATCAAAGAAATATCTTAAGACAAAAAAGGCTCAAGTTCCCAGCATATCTTGTGGCTTTTTCTGCCCTTCAGACTTGTGTTGCTTGGGGAGTATTTTCCTCTGTTCTCCCAGCCTCACCTTCAAGATTTTTGATGTGCCGTTAGCCCCTTCCCGCTTAGTATGGCCAATTTTCTTAATTCCATCCTTCATTTTGGTCCCGTCCTGACAAGAGCCCCATTGATAGTATTTCATCTGCATCCTGAATCAAAGAGGACATAGACATCTCCCTGCCTGAGGAAGGACAAGTGAACTCTGCTCCTGCCATATGCTGACTTCTCCTGCTACTGTTTCTTCATCTGCCAGGGAAGCAGACCTCAAACATTGAAGATCTGTCAACGGATCCACCTTTGTTCATGGCTGGACCCCGCCAGTCACTGGACTTTAAACACAATGATTGCCAAGAAAGTGATATTAACTACTGTCTTTAGTCTGAGCAGATTTAGCTTTAAAGGATGAGTGTGTTTTGATGTGAAAACTTGCAAGTTTGCGTTGTTATTGACAGACTACCATGCCCTGTTTGTATATCCTGTCAAAGTGATGCATTGTTTGAGCTTGCTGGACCTATGTGTCTATAGAACAGTGTGCTTCGATTTATAAATGAGAGGGCTGCACGATGGCACAGGAGTCAGCACTGTTGCCTTACAACAGGAAGGTCCCTGGTTTGCTTCCTGGTCAAGGCCTTTCTGTGTGGAGTTTGTGGGTTCGCTCTGGGTACTCCAGCTTACTCCTACCACCAAAAACACGCTCATTAGGTTAACTGATCACTCTAAATTGGCCGTAGGTGTGAGCGTGCCTGGTTGTCTGTTTCTATGCGTCAGCCCTGCAATTGACTGGTGTCCAGTCCAGGGTGTACCCCGCCTCTCGCCCAATGACAGCTGGGATAGGCTCAAGCCCCCTGCGACCCCAAATGGGAGGTTCCTGGTCTAAATTTCAAGTGTTTTTGCAAAGGGTCTATATTCTTATATCAATGTGATATTAATTATTTATTTTTGATAAATTTGCAAAAAATACCTAAATTCTGTTTTCACTTTGTAATGGGGTACTGACTGTAGATTAATGCAAACAACTATGATTTTGTTTTACTGTAGCATCAGTGTGCAACAACAAAATATGATGCTACTTTGTTAATAAATTCTATTATAATCTAAAGGGGAACTGTTGGTGGGTCACTGTACATTTGAACTGTGTTAATACAAGGGTCAGTGCTCAGATTTCTCATTGATATGCAAATAATGATTATTAGTGATTACTAAGTATAAAGTGGTGCTATTAATCAATTAATTATTTTTGGTCATAAGTCCCTAAATCTAGGATGCTGCACCATTATCATTATTTCAGATTGATAATTGTGTTCAAAAATAATAATTATCACTTTAACTCTTAGTAGTACTATTCTGTCAATGAGCAAATTACTCACATCAAATCCTAACAGCACTATTCAGGTCTCTTCACAGCACAGTCATTACATGGCTTCACCCGAGCTGAACTTGCAGTATTTTCACCTTGTGTACTGTTTTATTCCAGGGAGGTTCCAGCAGATTGATTGCTGTGGATCGCCTGCTGCTGTAGGCCTGTTTGTCTCCAACTGCCACTATCATGATCGGGAGTCATATTTTCCATCATTATTACACTTTTATGTCTTTTATAACTCTCACCTCTGTTACTATTATACTTGTTATTGTTATTAGTGGTTTTGATGCGCCTCTCCCTCTGTCCACCTATCTGTCTGACTCTTTTTCTCCACATTTTTATCTCCTTCTCTCTCCTTCTTTATCTCCTGAGCTAACTGTTAAAGACACATGGATGCTGATCAAAGGTCCATTTATAATCATGTGCTTACTCTTATTAAAGTAGTTTGGATTTTTTGGAGCTACAATTCTACATTCTATATGTTAAGTGTCTTGCGCTAAATGAAAACTGAATAATTGCTAAATGAAGAACTCAAAACACAAAGAGGTCAAAATTTAAATGAAGCCTTTAGTTTCATAACTACATGGATGCATGGAGTCAAATTACAGGGAATGTTTTTTTAATAAGTCTGGCCGATTGTAAGATTATGATTTATATTCAAATTTTATTCCTGACAATAAATTCTGATTTACATTCAAATTTCCTCCTGAAAATAAATTGAAAAAGGGCTCTGGTAAACAAACTTGCAGCCTGGCACTGGAATATAAACAGTCGAAGTTGCTGATGAGTTTATGAAAACAAAGTTTTAAAAGCTTCAAATTACCATGGAGCTGGTGGAGAGTTGAAGTGGGCAGGGATAAATCTCGTCACTGGTATCACTTTACTCAAACTGAATTATTTCAGTACCAACATTACTAGTTGATGGAAGCCAAAGGCACATGTTTTCTTGTTTTCTTGAGTAACAGTGGATCTCATGTCACTTATTCATCAACGGGAAGTAGTTTCTGTTCCGCCATCTTGAGGACCTTCCTAAAGACCCTTAGCTGGTCTGATCACCAAACACTGAAGACTGAGAATCAAAGGCCGATGAGCGGAGACACATGAGAGAAGGCTTCCTGGAACTCTTTTTACTCAAAGACAGGCCCCCTTAATGGATATCACTCTCTGATTGGACGCTGCTACACAGTGGACATCAATGCAACTTCACAACACCTGCAGAGCTTAATGATAGAGGAGAAATGAAGTTTACAACAGATGATTTCTATCAGTCTGATCGTTAGTGAGCGTCAGGTTTGATCATTAGCCTTCACGTTGACTAATTGGAAATAATAAATAATTTAAAAATAAAGCATTTGCTCGTTGAAAGAGTCCGCACTTCTTTTGATATACTGCAAGTCTCTCTTCATGCAGGTCTTTGTCATCCCACACTGAGGACAAACACTGTAAATGTGGATATTTGATTAGAATAAATGCAGTACAAATTTATGCAGACAGCTGTTTATGCCTCCTGACAGCTGATTGATGATCAGCTCGCACTGTCATCATGAACTGACATACCCTATATTGCCAAAAATATTCACTCACTCAACCAGATAAGTGAAATTAGGTGTTCCAATCACTTCCATGGACACAGGTGTATAAAATCAAGCACCTAGGCATGCAGACTGTTTCTACAAACATTTGTGAAAGAATGGGTCACTCTTAGGAGCTCAGTGAATTCCAGTGTGGTACTGGGATAGGATGCCACCTGTGCAACAAGTCCAGTCGTGAAATTTCCTTGAAGTACTAAGCCACGTAAAATGACGGAGCGGGATCAGCGGATGCTGAGGCACTTAGTGCGCAGAGGTTGCCAACTTTCTGAACAGTCAATCACTACAGACCTCCAAATTTCTTGTGGCCTTCAGATTAGCTCAAGAACAGTACGTAGAGAGCTTCATGGAATGGGTTTCCATGGCTGAGCAGCTGCACCCAAGCCAGACATCACCAAGTGCAATGCAAAGCGTTGGATGCAGTGGTGTAAAGTACACCGCCACTGGACTCTGGAGCAGTGAAGATATGTTCTCTGGAGTGAGCGCGCTTCTCCATCTGGCAATCTGATGGGCGAGTCTGGGTTTGGCGGTTGCCAGGAGAATGGTACTTGTCTGACTGCATTGTGCCTTGTGTGAAGTTTGGTGGAGGGGGGATTATGGTGTGGGTTTTTTTTCAGGAGCTGGGCTTGGCCTCTTAGTTCCAGTGAAAGGAACTCTGAATGCTTCAGCATACCAAAAGATTTTGGACAATTCCATGCTCCCAACTTTGTGGGAACAGTTTGGGAATGGCCCCTTCCTGTTCCAACATGACTGTGCGCCAGTGCACAAAGCAAGGTCCATAAAGACATGGATGAGAGAGTTTGGTGTGGATGATCTTGACTGGCCTGCACAGAGTCCTGACTTCAAACTGATAAAACACCTTTGGGATGAATTAGAGCGGAGACTGAGAGCCAGGCCTACTCAACTAACATCAGTGTGTGACCTCACAAATGTGCTTCTGGAAGAAAGGTTAAAAAAAAAAAAAAAAAAAAAAATCCCATAAACACACTCCACACACTCCTTAACCTTGTGGAAAGCCTTCCAAGAAGAGTTGAAGCTGTTATAGCTGCAAAGGGTGAACTCTATGGATTAAGAATGCAATGTCACTTAAGTTCATATGCGAGTCAAGGCAGATGAGCAAATACTTTTGGCAATATAGTGTAGCTTCAGGTGATGCTGGAGAGGGAAGGATGTCCCACAGGCTGTTAAACATTGGTGTTTTGGCTTCAGTCCTCTGCTTCGATTCCGCTAGTCTCTCCATGAGTCTCTGATGGGATGGACTAAGACTCAAGGAAGAGACTCAAGCCAGAGACCCAAGCCATATAGTAAGAAAAGTGAGACACAACCTATATTACTATAAGCCAGTCTGATATCACTACTGTCAGAGAACCGAGCAAGGCTGAGAAAGGGTAATTCGAATAAAGATGCTTAGACAGAGTTATTAAAAAATACAAAGCTTCCTTTGGTTTGAAGCATTTGATTTCCTTAATCACTGGTTTCTTGACAAAGAGTATTCTCCTCTAGTTTCACTTTTCTTTTACTGGTGCATCTCAAAAATCAAGGGGGTTTGAACGTGCACTAAAGTACCTGGTGTCTTTTCATTTTATAATACTTTAATATATTATGTTACAGCAAAGAGTGAAGAAAAAAAATCTCTGAATAGATCAAATGCACAGCTTTCCTTTATCTCAATGACAAAACTGGGCTTTTAAACTTACACTGTTCCTGATTTTGTTGTGTAAAATGGGAAACTATTTGCTAACATGTTCCTGATTGCAACTTGGTGAGATGACAATAAATTATGGCAGCAATTTAAGCACTAAGCTCTGCCCCATGTGCTTCAAACACAGCTCTGATTTCTACTGGTTAAAACCATAAATGTGAGTCAAACATATTTTGGCAGCAGTGTGATGTTAGACTTTTATCTGGGTTCATTTGTTTCACAATTTAAGTCAGTCCTTGCATTTCAATCATCACTGGCCTGTTCGTCTCTCTTGACTTGAAACTGCATAGATGCAGCTGTGCTCTGAGTAAGGAAAATGGCTTATCTTTGTTATGAAAAGTTTTAGTCATACAGATATAAAACATAAAAAATCAATTCTCTAAACAGACTTTACTGACAGGTTCTTACAGAAAACTATCCAGATTTTGCTGGTTTCTTCTGTTCTGCTTTGGTATATGGAGGGAAAACACAACTCTGCCCTAGAACATATGTAGATTGTATTGGACTTTCCAACAGTTTAGTCCCTTGATGAGGGAAATGTTTCATCCCTTGATCCTCTTTGCAAACCTACTTATTCCTGATCAGGCTGACAGCAAGGCTGTCCTAGCATGCACCCAGCAGAAGGAGAGAAACAGTCTGGAGCGTCTGGTTGTGACAGAGCAGTGCTTACCAATGAACCGCCATGCTGTCCTAAGAAAATCCTTCATTTTCTCTTTCATGATACTGTCTACAGAAGAGTGCCCCCTGCTGCGTGGTCATATAAGTGCACAAATCCTCTCTTACTTACTAGAACCAATGTATATGAGTGTGATTGTTTGTGTGTTTTAAAAAATTAGATTAGAATGTAAAAGTTTATTTTTCCTGTGATTTACTTCAGAATGTTGGATGGATGGATGGATGGATGGATGTATGGATGGATGAATGGGAGGATGGATGGACGGACGAGCAGACTGATGGATGGATGGATGGATGGGAGGATGGATGGACGGACGAGCAGACTGATGGATGGATTGATGGATGGACGGACGGATGGATGGATGGACAGATGGATGGATGGATGGATGGGTTGGTGGATGGATGGATGAATAGATGGATGGATGGATGGATGGGCTGATGGATGGATGGGTTGATGGATAGATAGACGGACAGATGTATGGATGGATGGATAGATGGGTGGATGGATAGATGGATGGATGGACGAGTGGATGGATAGATGGATAGATGGGTGGATGGACGGCTAGATGGATGGACGGATGGATGGATGGATGGACTGACGATTGGACTGACAGATGGATCAACGGATGGATGGATGGATTGATAGATGAGTTGGTGGACAGATGGACAGATAGATAGATGGATGGATGGACGGACAGATGGATGGACAGATGGATGGATGGATGGATGGATGGACAGATGGATGGATGGATGGATGGATGGATGATGGATGGACGGATGGCTGGATGGATGGACGGATGGATGGATGGACGGATGGATGGATGGATGGACTGATGTCCATAATTATATTTCTATGATTTGAGTGCACATGAATGCCAGTATTTGAAAACAAGGTGTCAGCTAATTTAAGTTGCTAAATCTGACTTCTGTGCCATGTCTGTGGTGAATTCAAACTTTTAATCCTCATAGATAAACAGCAGTGCAAAGCTACCACAGCTTATAGTATCTCATTCTGCAGGCAACACTGTCATTTACTGTCTAATTAGCCAACTAATGAATTAGCCTTGAGCATATTTTTAACTGTGCTAATTTTAAAACGTAGCATTTGCAATCCATGGCTCCTCCCCATCTTCACATCTTACCCAATTATGGTCATATTTTGATCAAGAGCTCAAGATGGCAACGCCATGAGCGGCAAACCAGAGGCCGTAAAACAACATGTTATGACCAAAGGTAACGTCTGGTGTTTTACTCCACTTTTTAAATCGAGAAAATGCACGACTACACAAAGTTCTAATCTCCAAATGATAAAGTCTCACTTCCTGAGTTTCTGATGCATACAAGTCTAGTGTTCTGTTTTGTGTACCTGTTCTACCCCGCTTAAGCCTGTGTTAAGAGGCTGAAAGCATGGTGAGACAAGGAGGCTTCTAGCCTGTCGACTCAAAGAAGCTCAGTGATGCACAAGGACTGCTGTGTCGTTTCCCGGATTACAGAAAACAGGGGCAGGCCACACTTTGTTTGTGTGGAGAGCAGTGTGTTGGACAGGCAGCAGAGTGGTAACGGACTGCCTCAGGAGACTGTGCTGTTACCTACAGAGCCCGTCAGATGTCTGAGTGTGAACATTGTGACACACACTGCTGCGTACTGAGAGTGAGAACTCAAAATGCAGAATTTATGAGCTTTCCCTATTTTGCTTGTTCACTTAAAAGGCCGAACTAGAAAGATAGGGCTTGTGCTGAATAACACATCAGCTCATTCCTTAAATTCGTCTCTTCTCTTATTCCTTCGTTTCCTGTGTTCTTTATTATAAATTATATTTAATTGTGACTGACAAACCTTTTCTTTGAGGTGCCAATTTCTGTTTGGATGCGATTTCTAAATCCAAATTTTATGACTTGTACGTACCGTCACTCTCTCCCCCTTGGGCTTCAACTTTGGATTAAGTTGGGAGATTAAACCACCCCAAATCGCCTCAATTGTTTCAGAGAATAGGAGAATCACAGACTTTGTTGAGCTTTGTTGGGAGTTGTGATAAGAACCAGCTGCTTCCTAATGACTGTAATGTCAAGCAGCTGGTGACATCTGTCAACATCCACAACCCAGTTGGTTCAAAAGTTGAATCTGGAGCTGAGAGACTGAAAATCCCTCGTCTGGCTGTCCATGATCAGCTAATCTGTCATAGATTTGTGCTACTTTTTCCAGCAAAATTGGTTTGGGTCCACTCTCCAGGATTACCCAACCCAGATTACCAGTGCTCTGCATGTCACAATGATGTAGGTTACTGGCTGTTAAACAGCAAGATAAACAATTTGAACACCCATGTTCAGTTAGGGAAGCAACTTTTGGTTTAAATAATGTTAGTTTAATAAAAAGTGATTTGAAAACTTTGTTTGATGTGTAGATGCAGTAGTGTATTTTGGGGGAAATATAATGGGTGGTTTCCTTATGGTACGCATTTATTTGCATTCACTATCAAAGTTGGAAAGAGTCCCAAAATAACTGTTACTGTTGGCACCCTTCTGTTGGGTATGGTGGCCCTGAAGTGCAATGAAAAATTAAAGTCTAAAACATTTTTACAAAGCTTAAACAAATTTACATTGACCTAAACATTTTACATTACAAAAAACACATTTACATTAGCAAAACAAGTTTACAAATGACAAAAAAAAAATCAGCATTTTTAAAAAACAAACTTACAAAAAGTACAACAAAAGATTACAAAATCTGAAACACTTCAAACAGTTTTGACATTTCATTAAACAAATTTAAAAGAAAATATTTACAATCTAAAATTTAAATCACACAAAAGAAAATTTACAAAACACAAAACATTTTAGAAATGGTTAAACAAAATTTATATTTTACAAAACAAATGTAAAAAGAAAGTTCAATACAAAATCACAAAGTCTGAAATGAAAGACTTTGACTAGGCTTAGACAAATTCACAAGTTGTAGAAAACTGTTACAGCTTCTGAAAACAAATGTAAAAACAACAGTATCTTACTGAAAGGGAATTAATCAAACTTTGAAATTTATAACAGTTTTCGAGTTTTGAAAAAGTGTTTCACACTTTGTGATTTTGTATCAGTTTTGTAAAATCGTATCAAGTTTTGTTCAGTGTTTCAGACTTTCTAGTTTTGCATTGTACTTAATTCAGAATTTGAAATTCAATATCAGAATTTGTACATTTGTTTCATGTTTTTTAAAAGTGTATGAGACTTTGTAAACTTTGTGTCAAGGTTTGTTAAAGTGTTTTATTTAGACATTGTAACATTGTATCAGATTTTGAAAATTTGTTTAGAACTCTGTCAAAGTGTTTCAGACAGTAATTTTGTGTTGCACTGGTAAATTTGTAAAAAATGTAGTAAACTGTTGATTTGTTTGGTCATTTGTAAAAGTGTTTTGGTAATTTAATTTTTTAAAACAAAATACACAAATGTTTGGGTTTATGTAAATTTGTTTCAAGCTATATAAAAGTTTTTCAGACTTCATAATTTTGTATCACAATTCCAGGCCACTGTAGATAGGGTATCAACCATACCTATCCAATTCAAAGAGGTTGAGCTAAATACTCTGTAGAGTAAAAATCTGTCCCAATGGTGAATTTTCAACTGACATTTACAAAACAGCATTACTCTTTCCAGTAAGGTTAGATCAACATAATCAAAAACTAAAAATGTCTTGCTTTTTCTTCCAAGCAGGGAGGGCCAACCGAACCTGAGGGCAGTGCTAACTCCCCACATGACATCATGAGGGGGAAATCTGTGATAAATAAGTGTTTATCTTGACATATATATATATACCAAATGTAAATGGTTACATTTTGAGATGTTGCTACAGCTTCTGACACAAGCTGTGGCCAGGGCATTATTGTAGATAAAAGGCCACAACCTATTAACTTCACTTATCAGAGACCAGGTGGCAGTGGCAGCAAGCAAACCCAGACATGTCTGCCCCCTTGACATTTTCCAGCTCTTCCTGAGATGCTATGGTGTTCTCCAGCCACATGGGATATACTATAATCCCTCCAAGTTTGGGTGAGCCCTGATGTCTCCCCCAAGATGGACATGGCTAGAAAACCTCCACAGGGAGGCGTCCTGGAGGCATCTTGATCAGATGCCCGAGCCACTGACTCTTTCGGAGCAGAGCAGTGGCTCTGCATTCAGCTCCCTTTGGAAGTCCACACTCCTTATCCCATCTCCAAGACTGGGCCAAGCCACCCTCCAGAGAAAACAATCACTTGTACCTGCAATCTTATTCTTTCCATCACTACTGATTCATAGGTGAGAGTTGGAATGAAGATTGACCAGTGAATTGAAAGCTTTTCCTTCAAGCTCGGCTCCCACTTCACCATGACAGTCCAGTCCAATGTCTGCAATACTGCTGATGCTGCACCAATTGCCCTGTCCATCTCACTGAGCATTCTCCCCTCACTCATGAACAAGACGCAGTTGTACTTGAACTCCTTGACTTGGGGAAGAGATTCACTGCACTCAGAGGGAGTAATCACACTGTGTTGAAGTAATTACTGGCATCTTGCATGTGCATGGGGGTGGGGGGTGGGGGGGCAGGTAATTTTACAAATTACATAAAATTACGTAATTTGTAATTTTGCATCAGATAGTCTGAACAGCTCTTGGAATAGTCCTGGATGTGCCAAACTTCTTCCATCTGACAATTATGGAGGCCACTGTGCTCTAGCTAACCTGCAATACTGTTGCTATTAATTCTTATGTCTTCTTTTGGACAAATTAGGACAAAGATTACAGCCAGTCAGATTTTTCAACAACTCATCCTGGGGCGAGGAGTGTTAGATAGATGTACATGCAGGTAGCGGGGAATGCAAAGAGTCTGATTAAAGAGAGTAGGGGCCTAACGGCATGGAAAAAATTTTGTTCCGTACATATTTTGGTTTTAAAATAATGGTTCAGTACATTTTCGGAATGGTAATTACAGCGGATTAATAACAGATTTTTTTCATTAAATTGTATTAAAATAAATAGGCTGAATAAATTACATTTAAATTAATAATGCTGCAACCTCCTTCCAGACGGTCTTCCATAAATAAAAATATAAAAAAAATAAATACATGTTTTAATTACTAGGTTATTATAACTGATATATGGACATATTTATATCCATTCTTTAAATAGTAAAATTTTCCAGCCAACCCGAACAAATCATCATACAACCGTAAGTTAGCTTGTTAAGTATGCTAATTAATGTCTATCCTGTTGATTTCAAGAGGGACTTCAGCACTGGATTACTTTTTTAACCAATGGGACTTACTACAAAGTTTGGGAGAACTTTTCACAGCTTATCTTGGTGGATAAAGAGGTTAGAGTCATGTGAAATCTTAGGAGAACTTTACCTACAGTGCTTAACAAATTTATTAGACCACCTGTCATGTTTGTCTCAGAGACCATCCAGCATCATGAAGTGCTTTAATGTGGACTCTTTCATTTTCAGTGAGCTCTCCACGTTTTACCATTTTGGACAGGAATGAGGGATTTCAAACTGAATTCACCCAAATTTGAGCCGGCTAACGGGGCTTCTCTGAGAAGTCAGAAATGAATCAAACATAACATTCAAGCACTAAAACTCATTTTTCTGTTCAGGAATGCAAGTAAATAACCATAATTTCACATATTAATCAAGAAATATTAATGTGCTTTACTTTTTTTTCCATTTTTTTTTTGTAAATCAATAAATTTGAAAATTCATGGATAACAATAATAATTATATTTTAGCATTAAAAATATCATTTGGGTTGAAGAGATTCTACATATTGGTGTATTAACCATTGTAGAAACACCAAAATGATTTTGGTAATTACCAATGCTGTTGATTTAGGGCAGCTGTGGCACAAACCTTACTTTGGTTAGGGTTAGGGTGGTCTAATAAATTTGTTAATTTGATTCACAAAACCAGAGCACCATTGTTATAATTAAAAAAAATCCTAAATTATAGGAAATTAATAACCAGCTGGTGAGACTTTTTGTTGTTGATCTTTGTTAAAGTGACTTTCTTGTTTGAGTTGAGCCCTTTCAAATGCTTTGATTGATCTGCTGGATGACGTGCTGTCAGCGACACACCTGCTGAATAATGTCAGCGCTACTGTTGCTGTCTTTGTCCACTGTTGTATTTTACTGGGATACAAAGTCTTCCTGAACAGGACACTTTTATTTGGGAGTATTCAGGCTGGTTTGTACCATTGAGAGGCCTGTATCAAATGGGCAGAGGTGTCAAGTGACTAAGTACAAAGACTTCGTTACCTTACTTCAGTAGAAATTTTGGGTATCTATACTTTACTGGAGTAATTATTTTTTAGCCTACTTTTTGCTTCTACTTCTGACATTTTCAAGCAATTATCTGTACTTTCTACACCTTACATTCTAAAAATAGCCTCGTTACTCCTATTTCATTTCAGCTTGTTTTCATTCCGGCTTGTCATCATTCAAAAAAATACAAATAAAAACCGAAAAACCTATCCAGATCAATCGCGCCATACGGATAGAGTGAATTTGATTGTGATTGGGTGAGAAGTATAAACATAATACCATTCTGACACCCTATTGGTTTGTACCCAATCCATCGCATCTGCACACATGACACAAATTATTTCACACTCCAGCAAGGAAATAGCAGATGTATGTAGCCTAGTACGAAGATGTCCGTGACAGAGACTCAAGAGAATGTCCCAACCAAGCACCAGCGAGGAGGTTGGCAGTACACATATGGTTCTTGAATGTATTTGCATTGTTCTAAAATGTGTTCATTTTCAATGGGCATAAATATGGCTGAAACAGGTGCATCCCAAATTTTTCAACATTAACATTTTAATATAATATTGTAGTCATTATGGCCTTTAGAAAAATGATTTTTTCGGGGAGGTAGGGTAGTGCACTACAGGCCCATGTGGCGCTGCCTAAGCTTTTGTCCTTAATGGCATTTTTTCCCCCTTACATTTCTTTTACTTTTATACTTTAAGTTGTTTTGAAACCAGTACTTTTACACTTTTACTTGAATAAAAAGCTTGAGTTGATACTTCAACTTCTACGGAAGTCTTTTTAAACCCTAGTAGCTATACTTCTACCTGAGTAATAAATGTGAATACTTTTGATACCTCTGCAAATGGGTACGGTACGAATACACGTACCATTACACCCCTAATAGAGAGGGCACTAGAATAACTAAATCTCTTAAAAACAAAAGTCTGAACTTAAAGAATGTCATATTAATGCTGTTACCTGTTCAAATTGTGATTTTGACCTCAGTGAACTAACACATGAGCAAAGTGAGAGGGTAGTTCTAGAGAAGAACATAATAACAAATCTGCACACCTTCCATCATGCTATTACAGAGTCCAGGGAGAGCTTATGTGGTTATAGAGCATCGTCAGCATCTGCCTTATTCCCCTAAGGTGCAAAATTGAGTTTATTAGGCGCTCATTTGTGCCACTAGCTATCAGACAGGACTGGGCTTTGTGCCTGACTGCTGAAGCAGGCTGTTTGCTCTGTCTATATGAACTCTCTTAGACTGTCCTCATATTTTCTGTGCTTTAAAATTTGCAGGATCTGCCTGGGATGGTAGGTGGGTATGTATTTGCTTTACATTAAACTATCAGAAGAGAGAGAGATTAAGATAAAAGAAATGCATCAAAGAGCTGTTGAAGGACACTTTGTGCGTCAGGCTTCTCAGAAAAAGATATGATTGCGTACATAGAGACAAAAGTAATGGTGACCTTTGAAGGTCTGCATTGTTTCATGTGCAAAGCTGTCATGATGTTGCTTGACACTTCATCTAAACTAAATCTTACCCCTAGTTATGTTAGACCAATGTTTTATACAGGTGCACAGGGAGCAAACTATCCCTGCGTGTGTTTTCTTGTATCTCTGCACAGTGATTCTGAGCTGCAGAAGACTGCTCACTTCCATTCACACCCTCCTCACCTCTGTGGTTAGATCAGGCGGGGGATGTGAGAAAAATTGACGAATTACACCTCAACCACGCTCTTTTGGAGATGTGAGCAAAGTTTTTGCCAGCTGATGTCCTAACACACACCTCCTCTCCTCACTTCCTGTTAGCTCACTGCTGCATGATTTGAAATGACAAAAAAAAAATCTACATAAGGATAACCATTCAGTGTCGTCTTATGAAAAAAAAAGTAATTCTTCCATTGAATGCTTGAAAAGTGCGTCTTATTTTTCGCCTCTCCTAAAAGACCTGTTCATGAAGGAGCTGTTTCAGTATTCATTTTAAAGATAAAATCAATCATAAAGTGTAAGCACAAGATCCACCTTGGGATTAAATTTATAGTCAGACTGTGTGATGGAGCAGCAGAGGAGCTGCAAATAGAGTTGAGAATCTATTTTTCCAGACACTGATTCACCTCTCTTCTTGCTCGGAGAAACTTCACAGCTTTGCACATCAAAATATTTACATCAGCCGAAGAGCTGTGACAATGAACGCCATGCAAATGCAATTTAATTTGCTCTGTTTAGACAGCATGCAGTATGAAGAGAATCTTAAGATGTATATAGCAGTTGTTTTCTGAGAAAATGTAAGAGTTGTGAGCAAATGAGCGTGGATCCATTTCTCCCAGGTAGACACGTGGGTTTGGTGAGTCAAGACACACTTTAAATGTAGTCAAAGAAAGAAGAAGAGAGAGTGACAGTCAGAGGGGCTGCAGGTGTGTGGGTTTGATGCTGACTGGATTTTCAAGCTTTCTTTGGCATTCTTGACACAGTACAAGAGGCTTTGCCTCAGCAAAGAGGAGGCAAGAGTATACATTTTTGTCTGTGGAGGATGTTCTGATGTCCTGTCACTTGCTGAGAGTGTTACTTTGTCACATCTGTAGTCTGTGGCTGAAGGGGCAATAATGTTTCTAAGAGGCCAAACTACAGTGTCAGTGGAAAGTAAAATAAAAAACATTTTTACACCATACTTCTCTGCAAAACTGCTTAAGCTCTGTTATGTTGTAAGGGACTGGGTGTGAAAATCCTTTTCAAGTCCAGCCACAAATTCTCTATTGGATTGAGGTCCGGGCTTTGACTCAGCTGCTCCAGAACATTCACCTTGTTGTCTTCTGTATAGATTTATCTTGCTGGTAAATAAATCTTCTCCCAAGCCCTTGTTCTCTTGCAGATTAGATAAGATCGTCCTCTAGGATTTTCTTACATTTTGGCATTTTTATTATACCCTCTACCTTTACGAGTCTTCCGGGGCTTGCTGCCTAGAAGCAGTCCCACAGCATGATGCTGCCACCACTGTGCTTCACAGTCAGGATAGTGTTTTTGTGGTGACCAAAGAGTCTCCCACGTGCCTTTAGAGGAACTCTAGTCCAGATTTAATGAGTTATCTCCAACAGTGGCTTTCTCGTTGCCATCCTCCAATAGGCTTTGTCTGGTGAAGAACCCAGGCAACAGTTGTACACAATCTCTCTCATCTCAGCTGCTGAAGCTTTTAACTCCTTCAGAGTAGTCAGGGGTGTCTTGTTGACCTCTCTCACTATTCTCCTTCTTGAACGGTCACTCAGTTTGTGAGGACCGCCTAGATCTAGGCAGATTTACACGTGTGTCATATTCCATACATTTCTTGATAGATTTAACTAAACTCTGGGGGATGTTCAGTGCCTTGGAAATGTTTTTGTCTCCATCCTCTGGCTTATACTTTTCAATAACCTTTTCTCTGAGTCCCTTGGAGTGTTCTTCTGTCTTCATGGTGTAATGGTAGCAAGTGATACTGATTAACCGGTGACTGGACCTTCCAGACACAGGTGTCTTTATACTACAATTACATGAGAAACATTCACTGCACTCAGGCGATCCCCATTTCACTTATTGTGAGACTAGCACCAGGCTAGACCTCTGTTTTTGACATTAAAGGGGGTGAGTATTTATGCCGTCACTTATTTTTTTTTTTTACTTCGACATCACTTCGTAGAAATCTGTTTTTACTTTGACATTAAAGAGGTTATTTTTTTTTAGTTTTTTAATACTATATATATATATATATATATATATATATATATCTACATAAATTTTAAAATCTACATTACTTCATAGAAATCTAACTTTGGCATTAAAGGGGGTTTTGTATTATTATTATTTTTTTGCTAAAAAATAAGCTGATTAGTCGATGGTACTCGCTCATGTCATGCATTTAGGATACACTGTTGATTTTACTTCCTGGAAAACAGAAAAAAAGTACTCTAGACAGTCTTTTTTAATGAACCACCATAATAAAAAGGATGTACTCACTTAGCCTTCAGAAAGACTGGATTAATCCTGCATGTGGCCTTTATCAGCCTTTTATGTTTAGTTTTACCCTTTTTTGCACCACTCTTTATCAGACTTTCACCCAGAGTCTGCTCCTTTTGCTGTGCAAGAAAAGGAGGGTGGTGGGTCAAAAGTTCAGGTGCTGGCTGCAGAAACACTAAGATGAGGCCTCATGCTCTTCAGAGGTTATAACTGGCACAGATGTAAGCAAGCCTGGAGTATTTTAGTCTTATTCTCACAATCTCTCTCACAATATTACCAGACATGGCTTTTGTGTGCTTGCATGCTACCAGCCTTGTAATTTCAAATTCACACCTAAAAATACACTGAACAATTTGCTCTGAATTTTTGTTCTTATTGTACAAACCTTTGAAGCATTCATCTTGTTGCACGTCAAACAACAGAAAAATCATCTCTAAGTAAATTACTTGATTTTTCAGCACTGTGCAGTAGTTTTATAATTCCCCCTAAAATAGGGTTTCATTTTTCTTCCCTCTACTCTGTATTTTGTATAACATCGGAGCCGGCATCATTACTGTGTTAACGAATTGTGACAAAATATCTGACAAAAGCGGTCTCATGGGCAATGTGTTGGTGTCAGGTTACAAGGCTGATACACACACAGCGATGTCAATGCCGCCTAGTTTATGAACCGGCTTCTCCTTTACAACAATTTGTCTCGACGTGACCTCCGTCGTGTCAGCAAAAACAAGAGCTCGACTCGATGCAGAGCGAGAGGTTAACGAATGGCCTTTGATTGAGCATGGCTTTCACCTCTTATGATTAAACACACTAAGTGACAACCCCGTTTGATGAACCATCTATTATTCTTTTAATAAATCTTTCAGCAAAGAGCGTGATGGACAGGGCAAGTGGGCGAGGGTCAATGCAGAGCTGAGCATTTAGTAACCAGCATATGTTCTACAAACTTCACTGTCTGCCCCTGAGAGTAAAACTTTTTAAAGCTACCTTTTTTTATCCTAAAGGCTCCATAAAGAACCAAGTGACTTCCAGTGTCAGTGACATTAGCCAAGAGTCATACATGCAGCACCTTCTATGATGTTTTGCTCTTTTACTGATTTTATAAATCAGTCATGGTCAATATAATTTGGCTTGTTTGATTTAAAAAATACAAAAACTTCTTTAATGTCAAAAACAGATTTCTGCGTGACTGCATGAATATTCACCCTCTTTAAAGTGACTGACTTAACTCAACAGAGATCCAGCCAATTGGTGCTCGCAGTCTCACAGTTAGTGAAATGGGGATCACCTGAGTGCAGTGAGTGTTTCTCATGTAATTGTAGTATAAAGACACCTGTGTCTGGAAGGTCCAGTCACTGGTTAATCAGTATCACTTGCTACCATTACACCATGAAGACAGAAGAACACTCCAAGGAACTCAGAGAAAAGGTTATTGAAAAGTATAAATCAGGGGATGGAGACAAAAAATTTCCAAGGCACTGAACATCCCCCAGAGTTCGGTTAAATCCATCATCAAGAAATGTAAGGAATATGGCACATGTGTAAATGTGAATATGGCACATGTGTGAATCTGCCTAGTTTAGACTGTCCTCACAAATTGAGCGACCGTGCAAGTAGGAGACTAGTGAGAGAGGCCAGCAATACACCTATGACTGCTCTGAAGGAGGTAAAAGCTTCAGCAGCAGAGATGGGAGAGACTCTGCATACAACAACTGTTGCCTGGGCCCTTCACCAGTCAAAGCTTCATGTTAAAGAAAACTCATTAGAGTTCACCAGAAAGCATGTGGCAGACTCCATGGTCAAGTAAAATAAATACATTTGGTCCGGTGAGACCAAAATGGTGCTTTCTGTCCATCATTTAAGACACTATGCTTGGCAGACACCAAACACTGCACATCACCATAAAAACACACCATCCCTACTGTGAAGCACGGTGGTGGAATCATCATGCTGTGGGAATGCTTCTCATCGACCAGCTTGTATAGGTAGGGGGTAAAATGAATGCAGCAAGATATAGGAAAATCCTTTAGGACAATCTTATTCAGTCTGCAAGAGAAGTACAGCTTGGGAGAAGATTTATTTTCCAGCAGGACAAGGAGACGAAGCGCACAGCGAAAGCTGCACAGAAATGGTTCAACAAGGGGGATGCTCTGGAGTGGCTGAGTCAAAGCCCAGACCACTATCCAATAGCAAATTTGTAGCCAGACTTGAAACAAGCTGTTCATGCCTGATACCCATACAACTTGACAGAGTTTGAGCAGTTTTGCAGTGAAGAATGGAGTAAAATCATAGTGTCCAGATTATACTGAACGTGATAACTTTATAAAATCAATAAAGGGTAAAACAGCTGGAGGGGGTGAATACTTTTTAAAGGCACTATACATGTATTTACATCTTTCAAAGGACCCGTAAAGAGCTGAAAGTTAAATTTCAAGTCAATACCATGGATGAAATTCGTTTCCATTTGTTACAAAGATCTAGGGATATCCATCCTCGGGGCAGGTCATGGCCTAGACTATGGTCAATAAAAAAGAGCTTCTTTCTGGCCAGGTCTTGATAGCAGAACAAATAAAAGGTCATCTTTCTTTAGGCCAGAGCAACACCTTTGAAATTCATGCCACTGCCCACACCTTATCAATTTTTAGTTCATCTCAAATATAATCATATTTGAAACCGAGGTTGTGAATACCTTTACATTTCACACATACAAACTCACTCCAAGGGTAAAAAATGTATAGAATCATCCCTTTCACTGCTGTCAGTGCTGTTCTGTTACATCACAAGTTAACAATAAGAATAATCACTTAAAGGAAATAATTTAATCTTCGCAGTAGGAAAGAAGTTCAACATGTTGAAAAAATATTTCAATCTGTAAAGTCCTCTCTCCATTTTATTCACATACAGAGATAGCAATTGTTACAAAGAAACGTTGGTTTCACATTAGAGACATGGGCCATGGGGTAACTTTGCAAAACTGATGGATCAGCCAGATTCCATGCCCATCATCATGCAGATTCATCTCACAGTAACATCATTCAAAGAGAACAAGATAGTAGTTACAGGCGTGGTCCCTTCCAAAAGGCTTTAAATAGAGTTTGATCTCTCAACTGCCTCCACAGATGATAAACAGTGATAGTGGTTTCCTTTTGCGTTTGTGCTTTTTACTTTACACCCTTGGGTGGTGCAGACCTTTAGCATATGTTTTGTTGCTCTGATTGGCTCATAATAACCGTGACTGTTCATCTGATCACTCTTTGCAATTTTTTTATTGGTTCTGCCCTTTCCTCCCACCCTTTACTAATTGCTATCACAATCTGCCTGACAATCTATGCATCACTTACAATAAAATCAAGTGTTACAGCTCTCAGCCTGTAACACTGAACTGTTTGGTAACATCATAACCTTAGGTATTTGTGGTGACACAAATACCATTATCAATGTTGACAAAAAACTCTGATTAAATCTCAGCTAGAGTTTGCTAAAAGGCATGTGGCATGTATGGTCAAGTTGAAGAAAGCTCTCTCATCTGATGTGACCAAAAATGGTACTTTTTGGCCAAAAATGGTACTTTTTGGCCATCAGACATTATGACCCTGAACATCAACACAAACACACCATCTCCACTGTGAAGCATGGTGGTGAAAGCAGCATGCTGTGGGGATGCTTCACAGCCAGACCTAGGTGGCTTGAAAAGGTAGAGGGTTAAATGAATGCAGAAACATGTAGGACGATCATTTTCAGTTTGCAAGAGAAGTACAGCTTGGGAGATTTTCCAGCAAGACAATGACCTGAAGCATACAACGAAGCTACACAGAAATGGTTTAAAGACAGCAAGGTGAATGTTCTGGAGTGGCCGAATCAAAGCCCGGACCTCAATCCATTAGAGAATTTGTGGCTGGATTTGAAAGGGGCTGTTCATGCCTGATACCTGTGCAACCTGACAGAGCTTGAGCATTTTTGCAAAGAAAAATGGAGTAAAATTGCAGTGTCCAGATGTGCAGGGCTGATTGAGATCTATCTACACAGACTCAGTGCTGTGATTGCAGCCAAAGGTGCATCTAATAAATACTGACTTGAAAGGGGTGACTATGTATGCAGTCACCTTTACATTTTATATTTTTATTCAATTGACATTACTTTGTAGAAATCTGTTCTCACTTTGACATTAAGAAGTGTTTTTGTCAAAAAGGCCCAATTATATTGGACATGATTGATTTATTAAATCAATAAAAGAGTAAAATATCCAAGGGAGTGAATATTTTTTGTAGGCACTATACCATATATAGTGTATATATTCATATATCATATTTATGTGAACTGCTTCATGTTCACACCCCAGCCAGAGCTCAGAGGTCTGCCAATCAGCTGCTCATGGATTTGCCCAAAACATGGCTAAAAACAAGGGGAGACCGAGCTTTTGCAGTGGTTGTTTTAAATGTGCTATATGAATAAAGTTGAATTGAATTGAACTGAATGTCCTTTGGATTGGTCCATTCAGTTATATAATAATTGTTGTAATTCAAACACCGCCTGAGTACTTCTTTAGAGTGGCTCATCCACTGTCTTATGATTCTTCTGTTAACAGCATAAATTTCTGTTCCTTTACTACAAATTAGAGAAGAAAACATGTTGATAGTTTCAGGTTATTAGTGAAGTACAAAGCTTGAAAATTCTTACAGATAATTTCCTAACCTACTGAGGTGAAGTGTTCTTCCATGATTAAAGCTTTTATGATAAGTATCACTTTAAATTGCACTTAATTAATCATTTTGTGGATACTTCTTTACAACCTAACCCCTCCCTCATGTCAAAAGCCCTACTTAGAATTACTTCTTTAAAACTAGTGGGTTTGCAGTGTCAGTCCTAGAGTTTTTCTAACATTAATTTTTTTCTCCTTAGCCAGCCTTTCGAGGATTCACACTGAGGACATTCTGTCTGAGTTAAAAGTGCTAACCACCCAGGCACTGTGCCACCAGAGCAGCAAAAGTTAGACCTCAAGGTGGCTTTTGACTGAACAGGGGTCACAGAAATCGATGGGTTCCTCCCTGTTGGGAGCATGAATGTGCACAGCACATTTCATGCCAAACGAGCCATCAGTTTTTCAGATACTCTCAGGTCACAAACAAGCAAACAAACATATCCAAAGAGGGCAATCGCAAAAGGTGGTGCGTGGCAGACATGAATATGGAAACTGTGTAACTTTCAGCCTCGTCTTCTAAAACAGTTCATTATCATACCAAACATGATGACTTTGTTGATTTACTTTCCCTCCACTGCAGCTTTTCTGAATGTGAAAGTGTCAGCTCTGCAGAGTTTGACTCAAAGGCACCACTGGAACTGGAGGTTAAGCTTTAAGCTTCGAGCCGCTCCTTCTCTTTTTTGGGGGGCTGGAAGAATGGACTTCTGCTCCAGATTTTTGGTCACTTGAGTGAGGATAAAAGTGGCTCAAAGTCGGTGATCAGAGATGGGCAGATAGATTTTGGGAGCTTTATCTCAAGAAGGCCAGCAAAGAAAAGTGAGGTATTTTAGCTCACTCACAAAGCTTCACTCAAGGTAGCTGATGACATTTTATATTCCAGTGCACTACTTATCCTGTTCAGCATCTTCAGGTCTGACATTTGCCTGAGATTTTAAAGGCTTGCTAGAGATTTACACTTGGTTCTGTGTATCTTGGTTCACCAGATCAGAAATGATCACTGATTAGCATACTAGTTTGCACTTAAACACTAAGGTCTTTTGTGACCAACTGCACATCTTAATAAAAAATACAAACTTTGCTTTTTCCTGCAGGGATTGAAGGCAAAAGAGCTGGATAAGCTCTGCTGGCCTTCACATTTCCTGATCCACCATCAAAGCAAATATGAAGTATCCAAGCCGTTCTTGGAAGTTTTTCATCCATCGGTATGTTCTTTAATGCGCCAAAGAGCGTTTTAATAATTCCCAGAGCTGAAGGTGATTGGGACATCTGTCTACTTCAGGGTAGCTCCTCTTTTATCATCCAACAGGGCTTCCCTCGGGACGTTTCAGATGGAAGCGGATTCAGTGGAGGCCAGAGTCTCAGGGGCATCGCTGAATCTACAATCAGCAGAACAAGGCATCCACTGCTGTCTTTGTAGCTCGTATCAAAGTTCAAAAGTGAAGCGTCTACCATTTACAGTCGAGGAATGTCTCAACCCAACCTTCAAAACTACCTTTAAGGTATCATGTCTTATTTCTACGCAAGTGATTGATATTTGGTGCAGCACCTATCTCTTGAGCTTTTATGCTATAGATGGTACATAATATTTGATACTGATAATTTATATTGGGTTTGGTATAGAAGGATGTTCACAATTTAGTAATCATGTAAAGAAATATCAAGTCATTTGTAATATCATGAGGTTCTCTAAAAAAACACAGTTGAATATGTATGAGTAATAAAACTAACATTGTGACTTTGTCTTGGAAATTACATGTCTGTGGGATCCAATTCGTATTTTTGGGCTTCCTCATTATGAGATTTCCTCTAAAGAAAAAGAAAAACAAGCTTAAAAACAACACTGACATATAATTCTTCTCAAAGCATATCTTTTCAACCAAATCTGGGGACACTTACTGAATTAAACATACATCCTGTAGACATGCTAAAAGTAAGTATTTATCTGTTTAAATGATCTGCATTACTACCAGCTGCTGTCTGTCTGCCGTTTGGCACTGAGCATGCTGCAGTCAGTGGGCTTTTAGGGATGCATAATGATATCCATTAATATTGTAATGGCAGAATTAAAGCAAAATTGAATTATTGGTATCAGCAGATATAAAATGTTTTGCCAATAAGGCTAATATTTTGGCTCTACATACTGGCAGAATGCACATATTGCTGGCGTCGCGCAAAGACCTCCCATCTCCAAAATCACAATTTTTCAGGGAATGAAATAAATCCACTGTATTTTTTTCGAATAAATCAACATTGAATTGTCATAGTCAGCATCTTTTTGACACTTTTTACTGTTTTAAAATGTCTTAAACCCACTGACAGATGTGTAGAGTGACCAATATCACTGATTCTTAAAAAACAAATAAACAAAAAAAATAACCAATAGAGATACGAGGCTTTGGCCTGATGCAAATGAGTAATATGTATCATCTTAAAAGGTAAAATATTAAGTTTGTGGAGTCTCCAGCAGAACCAAAAGAGCCACATCAGCTCATTTTGTTTTCCTCCTTCATCCTCATTCAGTTTCATTCAACTTTAAGGTAATTTGTAGAAACTTCAGTTTTAGGCCTGAACGACAATTAGTTTAAAATCATGCAGATGGTCTAGTAGTCTAGGGTGCAATCCACATACATGGGTGGCCCAGGTTTGAATCCAGCCTGTGACCCTTTGCTGCATGTCTCTCCCCACTCTCTCACCCAACTCTATCCACTGTCCTCCTCTGCCAAATAAAAGCACTAAAAAGCCCCAAAATAAAAATAAAATTTAAAAAAACTAAAAAAAAAAAACTAAAAAAAAAAAAAAGAATGTTTGGGGCCCCAGTGACAGCCAGAGGCCATTTTTGATTGCAGTACCTCAAGAGTTTGAAGGATTTTTTGTCAAACAATATATTTCAAATTTAGGTCTTACAGTATGTCAAATAATTCCTAAAGACGGATAAATTCTTGATTTTTATTATTGTTATGAGACGTCAAGTGGCTGCCATTGGTTGTGAGCAGGGCCAGAGTGGGATTCATTTTCAGCCCTGGAGTTTCATGGCTCAGACCGGCCCACTGTAGTTCAAAACCTTTCACTAAAGTTATTCAATGGTGGATTAAGTATACTGATTATATTAATGTTTAATTAGCTATTTATAGTTTTTCAAAAGCATGAAAGGCTACTTTTGGCATTCAGGTAGATACATTATAGAGCCAATTTACCAAGTGTAATTGTTCACACTGTAGGACAACAGCTATTCTGGGCTTTGTGTGTCACTAATCACACTGAGCTCTATACTGGGGCCTGCTACTGCTGCTGATACAAAAATTAAGTTTAAAACTGTAAGAAAATGTTGCTCTGGTCAATGAAGCCAGTTCCCACAATTAAAAAGAGTAAAAATATAAATATTTATTTCATAATTTTGACTGTTTCATTATTCTGACCTATGCCACTCAATTTCTACGTACAGGTTTTATAGCTGTACGAGTCTTTTGTCGTTTTGAAACTCTCCCCTTCATAAAACCATTTTCCCCAATCATTTGTTAGTAAAGTTAGTTTTATTTAATCATCATTTCACTGCCATTACTGTACTCTTTATTTCACATTAATATTGACTAAATACTACATGTCATTTGTTATGCCTTGTGCTTGACCCCAGAACACATGCGTATCCTTGGGTCCTAGAGAGCATGTGCGTTCTGGTACTGCTTCCAGCATGAACGCAGAGGTGCCCTTTTAAGTGTCCTTATTAGGAGAAATGCATGAATGAAAAGCAATATATTAGCTTTCAATTTAGGAAATAAGCCTTACAAGGTGCTGTTTCTATTGTCTTTCATTCAAAACACAACAGCAGGGATTGGCAGAGCTGGGTGGTGCTGGTTTGAACTAATGTTAATTTTACTGACTAAAACTTTGACTATAAAATCTTTGCTGACACCCCATATGACGTTTTGTCGATCTGGCATCTGTCTGGTGTCATCACAGAGTATTTCATTCTGAAATGTAGATTTTATTCTAATATTTCAATTTGGTTTTGACAAAACTTGCCCTGCTCGTTCTGCTTCATGCTGAACTGATGTGGAGTGGTCTGGCATCTGGCAAGAATAGAGGTCCTGCTTAACTGCTGCAGAGGATTCTGAGTTACTGGAGCTGTGATGGAGCAGAGACGTACTGCGGCAGAACTGCTGGAAATCACCGAAACCTGCTCCATTGCAGTGATGGACGGAACACGTATTTGGTGGAATTTAAGGATTATTCTAACCTTGCAAAGCAGATGGATATGCCCGTCTCTTTATTTTTCACTTGCAAATCCATCTTGCAAAGCTCCCATCTGAACCTTTTGGGCCTGGTTAGAAAGTGACAGGACCAATTAGCGACGAGAGGCAGTACTCCCAGGCGCAGTGGAGTCGTGACATATGCACGTAGCAACAAGGGGCCGGTGCAACTATGGCGGAAGAGCTTTCTTCGTTAAAAGAAGAACAAAGAACAGCAGAGAGTTGTTTTCTTTTCAAAAACTACAAAAGTCGTATACTGACATGTCTACAGTTGCCATGGTTTGCATTATTCCTCAGTAGCTGTGCACGTGCACCTCCATAGCAGCTACGTCAGGTGTTTTGTTGCTCTGATTGGCCCGTAAAGATGCGACAGACAGAACATTCATCCGATCACTCTCTGAGTTTTTTTCTCAAATCCTCTACCCTTTCCCAAACGCTTAGTATTGAAGTTTTTCCCAATGATGTGTGAAACAAATCCATCTGGCGTGTCAGGTTAGGATTTTTCGTCATTGTGGCTGAATCAAAACAACAAATTTGCAGCCTATTAAACCAAAAGACTAAGCTGAAAGATGATTTAATTATAATGAATGGATTAGTAAAGCTCTGAAAAGCATAAATCTGAAAAAACATGATGAGTGGGTTGATATTTTGTTTGAATGACCTACAACAAAAACTTTTTCAATAATAATATTTTAATAATATTTTCCCTTGAAAGCCTTGATTTCAAACATTGAGGTGAAAAGACCTGTTGATGTAAGAATCAGAGAGAATAAGGGAAAAAAGAAAACTTTGCAGTTTATGGATCACTGCAGTCGACCTTGGTGTTTGCTGATGGCAGATGACACGTGCTTATGGAGCAGGACGGGCTCAATGGGAGAAGAGAGCAGCTGTAGAAATCAAAGATGCTGTAGTCCCCCGTGTAACCGATGTATGACTGCAAACACCCAATGTAATCTGATCTGACAACGCAACACAGAGCTTTTGCAATGGGATAAGGATAAGTTGTACACCAGAGTCCATGCACAGCAGGCGTCTGAATTTGAAGTCATGTAGCGTAATGTAACTTGACAGCATAGGATTGTGTTTATATAGAGGGAAAAATATTGGATGCAAGGAGCAGCACCCAGCAGGTATGCGAGACCAGAGAGATGTCACCTCCTTCACATGAATCAACAGAGGAGCGGTAGGGGATGGTGCCAGGGGGCTACAGAGACCTTATCATAAAAACAGCTAGTGGAGCAATCATATATCGCAAAAGTACAGTCCGCGCTGTCTACTGCCAGCACTTGTGTCCTTTGAATTTAACAGTTGATAGAATCACAAGTGTTGCAGTGTAATTAATTTCAACCATGCAAATTAAACAACACAACATCAACAGCTGTAACTTTAATCATTGCTACAAGGACACACACAGAGGTTTAATTTTTGTTGGGGTAATGGTGTAATATACAGTGTGACACCTTGTCTCAAGGTCAAGAGGGAAATATATTCAGTCAAAACTGTGCACTAAGTACCAACATGATATTATGTTTGTAAAGGACGCTGCCATAAAGGGTGTGTGTAAAACAAATTGCAATCTGTCTGTCAGCTCATGTTAAATGGAGTGCTCCATTGATGAGACATGCAATCTGGCATCTGTTTTTGTTAGAGGCATGCAGCTGATGAATCATGGCATTTAATATAGATTTTATACATTGCATACATTTTGGGCGCTATGAGAGCAAGGTGAAACATACCGTTTCTGTCATTATGCAATGACATCATGTTGTTGACCAGGAAATGTCAGAGATGACCTTCAGGGAGAGGAAACACTGTGAAATATTTAATCCCATTTACGTTGATTCATGCCTGATTCAGTGTATTAAGTGAGTAATTAAACCTGGGCATATTCCTGACCACAGGCACAAAGTGTTATATAAACAGTATGGTATAAAAATAGGATTGAAACACCAGGAGCTGTGCAAATCAGTCTCAACAGGAAAAATTGCTATTCTAATGCTGCTTTTAACAAACTAAAAGGAAGTAAATGCCAGTCTAGATATAGCTTTTTCAATTATCTTTATACTACACAAATGTATAATAATGTTGTATTAGAGACTGGATATATGAGTAAAAAGTATCTTGTTAGCTTAATGTTGATGCATGATACAGTATTTATCACAAGTTTTTTGGCTGTTTGCCTATATATGATAGTGTATCTTTCAAGTGAATATGAAAACACAGAGTCTACAGACAGGAAAATTACTGAGGGCTAAACAAAATGAGTCTGTGATAGTGGAGAAATAATGTTACAGAAAAAAAAGAGAACTAAAGAGCTTTTCTTCTAAAATGGATGCACTACTTTATGTTCATTGCCTCTATTCTGTCGGGAGTGTGTATGTTTCATAACCATCTCCAGTTACATTTATCATAAATGTGCAAGCTGACTGAACTCAAAGAGATCTGAGCAGGATAGCAGCTCTCGCCCCTCTTTCTGTCTTGTTATGAGGCTGCTCTTTGTCCTTTGTCCATCCGTCAATACAAGATTACAGAAGAAAAATGTCAAGACTTCACTGCATCACAATGTGATACAGATTTAATCTCATCAGTATCTCATAATGTCATACAAAACTACATATGAAC
Organism: Cheilinus undulatus; assembly: GCF_018320785.1. Lineage (NCBI taxonomy): Eukaryota > Metazoa > Chordata > Actinopteri > Labriformes > Labridae > Cheilinus > Cheilinus undulatus. The sequence goes on along the minus strand of NC_054874.1, from coordinate 18,083,065 downwards.
TATATACCATATTAATATTGTGCAGTATGAGGGGCTGGAGTAATGCAGAAATAACTACAAGTTCCCCTTAAGGGTTAATATATTCAAAGGGGATTTCAAAATAGGAAATTAAATTTGTTTTAAAGGTTCCATGTTTTAGCAAAAAAGTCCGAAGTTATATCCTTAATTTAAAGGTAACCAGGGACCATTAAGTAATTAAAACATTTACAATATTAAAAAGGCAATGTAAAGTTAAGATACATCTTTAGAATTTTTGCCTTTATTTTTAATAAGAAAGCTGAAGAGGGACAGGAAATATGGGGAGAGTGAGTGGGGTAAGACATGCACCAAGACCAGTGACTGATCCCACAACCAGTGCGTTGAAGACTATAGCCTCTGCATATGGGCGCCTCCTCTACCCTCTGAGCAGAACCAGCACCCCCTTTTTTGTTCTTGTTGTTTTTGTTAAAAAAAAACATTATTTTTCATTAAAATACAAAAACCTTTCAAGGTAAAATTTTTAAAACTTTTTTTTTCTCTAACAGTGTAAAAAGGCTACATTTTATCACCAGGTATTAACAACAGGCTCCTCGACTGAACCTAATTGAAATCATTGTGGCAGACTTTGTGATATTATTTGGTTTTCAGAAGTTCATAAAGCCCTTTATTTTAGGCTATTAAAGATATTTCTTTTTATCCATACATGACACATTATGAACAATTATTCTTCTCAGAGAGAGTTTGAAAAAAGACTTTCCTCAAAAAAAAAAAGAAAAAAACTCAAATAAATAGCTTTGACCTTCTTCAATTTTGTTCTCTAATATTTTATTTATTAGAGTTTGTGGTGTAAAACTTAACTTTTTTAACTGGATGCAGTTACATGAAATATATTGTACCTCAGTATTTGTAGCTGAATACTGATATACACTAACTAGCCACTTTATTAGGTACACTTGCTAGTACCAGTTTGGACCCCCTTTGACCTTCAGAACTGCCTTCATTCTTTGTGGCATAGATTCAACAAGGTCTGGGAAACATTACTCTGAGATTTTGGTCTGTACTGACATGATAGCATCACACAGTTGCAGCAGATTTGTTGGCTGATGATGTGAATCTCCTGTTCCACCACACCCTTACAGTGCTTTATTGGATTGAGATCTGGTGACTGTGGAGGCCATTGGAGTACAGTGAACTCTTATCATGTTCAAGAAACAAGTTTGAGAGGATTTGAATTTTGTGACATGGCACATTATCCTGCTGGAATTGGCTGTCAGAAGATGGGTATACTGTGGTCATAAAGGGATTGACATGGTCAGCAACAATACTCGGGTAGGCTGTGACATTTAAACGATGCTGAGTTGGTACAAAGGGGCCCAAAAGTGTGCCAAAAAGTATCCCCCACACCATTACACCACCATGTTTTTCCAATCATCTTTTTTCCAATTTTGGTGAGCCTGTGCAAATTGTAGCCTCAGATTCCTTTTCTTAGCTGACAGGAGTGGCACCCAGTAGTCTTCTGCTGCTGTAGCCCATCTGCTTCAGGGTTCCACGTGTTGTGCATGCAGAGATGTTATCCTGCATACCTGCATGACGAGTGATTATTCGAGTTACTCTTGCCTTTCTATCAATTCAAACCAGTCAGCCCATTCTCCTCTGACCTCTGACACCAACAAGGCATTTTCGCCCACACAACTGCTGCTCACTGGATATTTTCCCTTTCTCAGACGATTCTCTGTAAACCCTAGAGATGGTTGTGCTTGAAAATCCCTGTAGATCAGCAGCTTCTGAAATACTCAGACCAGCACATCTGGCATCAATAACCACACCAAGTTTAAATCCCCTTTCTTCCCCATTCTAAAGCTCCGTTTGAACTTTAGCAAGTTATCTTGACCACATCTGAATGCCTAAATGCATTGAGTTGCTGCCATGTGATTGGCTGGTTAGCTTCTTTAGGGAAAAAAAGTAATAATAGTGAGTCCAACATGCCTCTTGAATAAAATAAGATAAAAAAAAAATCAAAATTCTCCATCCAGACTAATCATTTGAAATACATTATCTTGTTGTTGTGCATATTACTGTTAATGGTTTTTGATGTAAAAATCTTTTTACTGAGCATTAGGCTCTGGATTCTTTTTCTTAATCAACTTTAGCATAAGCTGTACTGAAAAAAACAACAACAACAGCCTCATTCTATATCTCACCAAACACTTGTGTATTTTTGAGCCTTTTGTTGGATGAATTTACGTTTCTTTATGTACATTTTTGAAATTCCTCCATTGTTGCACCAACAAGTGCATTTCTTATTCTGCCAGCACTGCTCTGAAGGGGGTTGGTGTGGCAGGGAGGTCAAACATGAATCAGAGCTGCTCTCTAATATAAAAATATCGCCTGAAAGCAGCCAGCAGCTGAAGCAGTTAAAGATATGGGCAAACGCCAAGAGCAGTGTTTGCAGTAGAGCTGCTGGCTGTTAGTTACTGCTATATAATGTCTAGTAAAATAGTAACAGTGTGATATTAATAAACATTGCCCTTGTAATCAGCATCACAAGCGAAATATCAGGCTCTGTGATTCGAACCACAGGTGTTTAGCTTCTGGTAAGAAATCCATTATTGCTTCTAGCTATGAGGCCGTGTATTACTCCTGTAGTCCCTGCTGCTGATCCTGTTGTAACCATGAATGAGAATATGTTCTTAGTGAACTCAGCCAGCAAATTAAGGATTAAAAATGCTATCCATCATGTTCATTTCTGGGGTTTATTGTTCCTCACAACAGATGTGTATGCTCCTTTTAACATCTCACTCTACAATCTTCACAACATGAAAAAAAGAATAAAAGGGCAAGTGACATATTGTTTGGATGACAAACTGAGTGTTAAAGCATCAAAGAAAACCAGGCTTTTTGCAAGCACGCTCACTCTTCCCACCTGTGCTTTGTCAGGACAGACACAATGCCCCTCCATGGCTCGGGACAGCCGTTGCATACTAATCCGGCCTCACATCCACCTCTGCAGCCCACAGAGCCGACAGAAGTGGCAGCCTGCCTCCTCGCGTCGCTGCGTGGCACCAGTACCACTTAGCTCTGCTGCTGTCTGTGATGCCGCTGCCCCCGGTGGCCTGTACGCTACGGGGGTGAGGGGTGTTAGTGTACATTTACTTTAGTGTTGGGTTTGTGTCTGCATCTCAAAGGATGGGTTGGGGGGAGTTGCTCATGAGAGGAATGTGTTATTCATTATAGGCAGTGCCTTGTGAGAGCATCTTTGTGACACATGTAGGGAGTGTAAAATAGACGCTGCTGTTTTATGTAGCATTTCCAGGCATCTGTGGAGTGCTGTGACATCAAAGTATCTGTCATTATTATGCTTTCAGTGGAAAAAAGTTCACATCCATCAGGCTGAAATGCTCTTCTCTGTAAAGTAGCCCTGATGGCTGGTATTCTGTGTCTCTTAGCACTTTCCTGATAAATATTTACAGCATGTAAATATTTGAGGGCTGAATAACATGCCATGCCGTTTATTTTAATCACATTGCACCTTTCATTATTTTTCTGGGGCTTACAAAATCAATCTCTGCAGAGTCGCTGTGCAAAGATGCATTTAATTTTCCCTCACTATTAATCTCTAGCCCAATGAGATGATTAATTACAGTGTAATAAAGGCTCGTCGCAGTAACAACTGTCTCTTTATTCATGAAAGCCTCTGCATGGGGCTGCATTTACATTTAAATGTGCTCATGAGCGAGATGTTCTTATCTGCCGGGCTTAGGCCGGAGGGCAGGAGGGGTTCAAGAGCAGATACAATAAATGTGGTGGTCTGTCTGATTACTCCAAGGAGGGTGTCGGCTTTAACAGGCAGTCCTGTGTGAATGGCCAATGGGCTGTTTACAAACCACAGCACAGATCATGTGCAGCCACTGTTTGCTGAGAGCAAAGACAAACTCATCCCATGACGGTGTAGATAAATGGTTTATTGAAATAAGAGTTGAAAGGGTCAGTGAAAGCACCTCGTCACTTCTTTTATAGTAAATTTGTAGAGATTGCAGAGGGGGGGCTGGGATTTTTACTACTGTCTACTGATTGAATTGTGTGTTTCACAGGGGCGATGTTAGGATCAGACTTTAAGGGGTGGGGGTATTTTGTGCAAAATTTGAAATACCGTAAAACCTCAGATGAAGACCGGGACTTTATTTACAAAGTTGATGAGAGTATAGGGCCTTTATAAGAAGGAGGCTCTTTATTTGGAGTCAGTCCTTTATTTGTAATTCTCACTGGAAAGTATAAGTGTACAGTATATTCTCATAGAGAACATTAATTGTTCATATTTTAGTACAAAGAAAATATCATTATGTAACTTCAATAGTAATAGCCTAATATAAAACATATATTTTAAGTCAGAGGTTAAATTAAAACTAAATAGTATTAAAATGCTAAAATACAGTCTAAATATTTTCTTGTATTTTCTAGTCAGCGAAAACAGGTTTTTAAACAAACTAGGGTTTGATAAATGAATGTTAAACCAGCTAACAGCTGCGTCCCTCTCTCTTTATTTTTCTCATATATTCTCATTTAGAAGAGAAATGATGTTCAATTCATCTTGTACACATTTTATATCTGAACTTTGACGATGACTGGTAACTTCCTGTGTCTGAAAAGGAACTTTTTTTCTAAACTAAAACCAGCGTAACTTTTTTGGTCAGTGAATGTGAGAGGAATTTTATCAATCAGCCTGTTTGTCATTCAGGATTACTGTTGAAAGACTTGTGATCTGTCCCATGTATGTATTAATCCTCATTAATCACCGCAGCAGGAGTAAAACATAAGAGACATACTGGTTCAAACAACAGGTAGTGTGAGGAAGAATGAACATTAAACAGTCTGTCCATTTTTCAATAAATAATCTGTTCATCTCCAAACTGTCTCTACTGTCACTGACTTTGTGCTTCTGTGTTTTTCCAGTTGGCTCATTAGCTCTGAGCAAAGCATTTGTGATTGGCTGAGTGGCGTCACATGGGACAATCTTTACCGTCAAGTCAAGAAAAGCTGGCGTTTGAAACAGACTCAAGTCTGAAATCAGTAAAACTTATGCTGTTTTAAATGAAAACACTCGAGAATTAGCATGTTAATCCTTTATAAAGAGGGGCCGGCCCTTGTTTGTTGGTGTGGACCACAACCCCGGCTGTAATACGGGTACAGACACAGTTTGACTCCTGGTCTTTATTGAAGAAAAGCTTTAATTTCCTAAGGAATTTATTAAAATTTAGCCATGTGTGCCACTTTTTTAGCCATTCAGAATAATAGGAATTTCTAATCATTGTTGAAACATATTTTAACACCAGTACTTTTATACCAGTATACAAACAAAGTATTGACTCTAGGAACATGCAACATTGCACCCTTACAATATGTGGTGTTATTTATTCATTTTTCTACAATATCCCCAACACTAGAAGGATATCTTGGTTGAGTAAAGTAGCCAAAACAGAATTATCTCACTGAAAATATGCCACCTTTCTCTGAGTCTGTCTGCTACTTATTCCATCCTGATGTGGGCTTATCATCTAGAATTCAGTGTTAAGCTGTATTTATCTACCCTATTCTCCCACTGTTTTCATAGTCAGGCAGCTTTAAGCACTCCTTATTCATACAAACCAGACGCTACTTTGCAACAAGTCATGAGCGTATAAGGACTAATACAATACAATACAAGAACTTTATTTATCCCCGAAGGGAAATTCAACGAATAAACCATCTGAATTAAGGTTAGCTTATATCTTGAGCTCATACTTGATTGTTTATTTAGTGTAGTATTTCGTATGAGCACATTTAAATGAGTTGATGCTATGGATACTCATGATAAGTTTACTAAATGGTTAAATTCAAACTCCCAATTAGTCAGCACCAGAATTTCTACTTGGTCAAAGTAATTATGAGTTCAGGCCTGCAACTTTCAGGTTGCTGTCTTGTTAGAAAATAAATTCTTCCAAGCTGTAGCTCTCTTGCAGACCAAATAATATTGTTCTCCAGGATTTTCCTGTATTTTGCTGCATTTCCTTTAACCTCTACCTTTACAAGTCTTCCAGGGATGCCTGCTGCTGAGAAGCATCCCCACAGCATGATGCTGCCACCAAAGTGCTTCACAGTGGGGATGGTGTGTTTGGTGTCCACCAAACTCAGCATCTTTTCTGATGGCCAAAAAGCAACATTTTTGTCTCATCAGACCAAATGACTTATTTTTCCATTGACCATGGAATCTGCCACATGCCTTTTGGGGAACCCTAGTCAAGTTTCTTCCATAGTGGCTTTCTTTTTGCAACTCTCCCTTAAAACTTTCAGTGTTGAAGAACCCAGGCAACAGTTGTTGTATACAGAGTCCCTCCCATCCCTGCTGAAGCTTGTAACTCCTTCAGTAGTCATAGGTGTCCTGATGGCGTCTATCACTAGCCTCCTTCCTGCACTGTCACTGAGTTTGTGAGGATGGCCTGATATAGGCAGATTTACCCATGTGCCATATTCCTTCCATTTCTTGATGATGGATTTAACTGAACTCCAGGAGATGTTCAGAGCCTTGGATATATTTTTGTCTCTATCCCCTGACTTAAAATTTTCAATTAGCTTTTCTCTGAATTGCTTGGAGTGTTCTTTTGTCTTCATGGTGCAATGGTAGTCAGGAATACAGCACTCAGGTGATTCCCATTTCACTTATTGTGAGACTACTTGCACCAATTGACTGGACCTCTGTTGAATTAGGTTAGTCACTTGAAAGGGGGTGAATATTTATGCAGTCACTTTTTTATTTTTATTTTTTTATCTTACTGTTTTCTTAAATTTACACCAGCCATATGTTGATATTAGGATTTGTGGCACAAGTAGAGGAATATATTTTGCTTAAATTATCATTGAATGATAGAAAGGAAAAACAATTAAATGAAGATATCTGCAAATATTGCGTTAAATATTCTGTTTGTACTATTTCAGGGTTGCTTTAGCACAATTAAAAGCATCTAAAATGACTAAAGGTGTTCCATCTATTTTCAGAAGAAATAAAGTGCCTCTTTAAGTGGCTTTCTTGTAACAAAACATGTAAGCCTTCCTAACATGCTGAATGGTGTTAAGCTCCAGAGGAAATAAATAACTTAACCACTGTTCTTACTTATTCATTTGCATTTATGCAATCCATTCATCTCCACTCAGCGCAATTAAGATGTCATTTCAAATAAGCAGACTTCTCCTTGAGAAATGACATCGAGCATGGGGATATTTAGGGAGTAGAGCTAGAGATTTCTTTTACCCTTGGAGTCTAGCAATTCATTTGACCTTCGCATGATTTTAAAGGGAATCTCATTCAGCCATGTAAAGAGAAATGGCTTGTGTTAATGCAGAGGTATGCCGCTTGAATACAGAAGAGACTCAAATATGTTCGGCTTACGGTTCTCTACTAATAATGAAGCCCTGCCCATCGGTACTCCAGGAGGAGATAAATGGATGCTGTCTGTTCATATGTCCAGCTCTCCAATCCTGCACTCCCTCCCTCTCTCTCTGTCTTTCCCTGCCTTTATCTCTCCTCCTCTGTCTCGCTCTCTCTCTCTCTCTCTTTCGCATATTTTCCTGCTTTCTCCAGCACTATCACACAAACACGCTTGCACATACCCTTGGAAAAAAAGAGGATGGGGGATGAAATGCATGAGTTAAGTTTTAATAAGGGAGAGAGGTAATTTGAAAAGTCTTTGGAGGTGTTTGGAAATTTATCAATAACAACCAGCTGGAATTTCATGCATGGGAGCATTTGGTGTAATTGCCTGCACATCCCTGATAGAGGTTCTCCTTCAATAACAAAAATATGCTCTTTAATGCAAAAAAGACTGACACTACTTACCCACTCTTTCTTTTTAGCTTCTTCGGAAACCGTTCACAAGACGAGATGGTTGTTTTTGACCGCTAATATAAACAGCCTGCTAGATTTTGCCTCAAGGTTCTCTTTATGCCAACTTTTGCTGCTTGCAGTTTAATTTAGAAAAGAATGGATACCCCTAATTTCTAAGATTGCCGTACTTCAAAGGCATTCATTTGCATTCAGCGGCACAAATTTAAAGCCTCTTTCTGAAACAATAACGTTACCCCGTGTAACTCATTCCCTCTTAGAGCCTGAGCCAGCGACAGAGGAACAACACTTTTTCTACAAGTATCACAGCCTATTGATAATTGCATTAGTTGACAATGGGAGATGTGCCAAAGTAAATTATAACCCGTCTTTTGTCCCATTAGTGTGGCATGGATTAATTCTCTTATCTACACAGTATCACAGAAGGGATTCAGCTTGTTGTGAAGCCTCTCGAGCAGCTGATGATAGAGCTAAAATAACACATCAGTCTGATCTGTTTGCTCTGCATAAACATGAATCAAGCACATGAAGCGTCAATACAAGGCCTAACCACAGGCATCAAAAGTGGCATAGATGGATGCAGAGGGGTTATAATAATGAGAAGCTGAGCCCCTCACTGGCAGTTCATAATTTACTGAAAGGCTGCTTTTGTTATCGGCCTGATCAATGAAATAACTTATGGATGAAAAGAGCAAAACAAAATGTTTGGCTGACTGCCCACGCAGTGTTGTGTTCTGTTTAAAAGTGTAAGATGGACGTCATCAGACTCTAATCCTGAATAGAAGAAATAAAGTCTACTATAGTTTAGAAATCAATCAATTAGTCAGTAAGTTAATCAATAAATCAATCAATCTCTTTTGTGATTATACCTTTCATTAAGTTTTTCGGCCTATAACATCCATCCATCCATCCATCCAGCCATCCATCCATCCATCCATCCATCCATCCATCCATCCAGCCATCCATCCAGCCATCTATCAATCCATCTACTTAAGCATCTAAGCATCCATCCGTGCACCACCCATCCACCCATCCATCCATCCATCCATCCATCCAGCCATCCATCCATCCAGCCATCCATCCATCCAGCCATCCATCCAGCCATCTATCAATCCATCTACTTAAGCATCTAAGCATCCATCCGTGCACCACCCATCCAACCATCCACCCATCCATCCATCCATCCATCCATCCATCCAGCCATCAATCAATCCATCTACTTAAGCATCTAAGCATCAATCCGTGCACCACCCATCCATCCATCCATTCATCAATCCATCCAGCCATCCATCCATCCATCTATCCAGCCATCAATCAATCCATCTACTTAAGCATCTAAGCATCCATCCGTGCACCACCCATCCACCCATCCATCCATCCATCCATTTTCTTCTGCTTATCTGAGGCGAGGTCACGGTATTAGCAGGCGCAGGATGTTGGCCCAGACATCACTCTCCACAGCGAACTACGGTGCACAATTACACACAGAAATGGATTAGATTGATTATTTAAGTCTCCAGATACGCCAGTTGATTATGATCCATTTTAAAGTTGGTGTTTTTGTTTTCTTTTATCATCAGCTCTCAAACACATCCAGGTTTATCCACTGGGTTGGAGCCAATCACTCCTCATGTTATGGAAATCCACACAAATACAGATTTGCAATTTCTCTTTTCAGCACTGATTCTGTTGAAAGTCATCAGTAAACAATGTATAATTTTAATCCATAAGGTCCTTGCGCACCAGGCGTGATTTTTTTTGGTGCGAATAATTCATTATGAAATATTTATTTTTCAAAGCTGTAGCAAGTAAATGCAAGCTTCCTCACCAGTATGTAGAAAACAAAGTTTTGCACCTGACAACACACATCTGGCCAATAAAAAAACACTTGTTTTGGCTGAGTTTTAAGGCAGACAGAGGAGCAGAAATGTCCTCCTCTTCAACACCACATGACATTTGTCCTCCTTTCATGTCTGTTTGTCTCCTATGCTTGTTATTTTTCCTTGAGTAGCCTGGCATGAGAAGATGACAGCCAGCAGGTGACCATTTGAAATGAAACAGTGAAACAAAATGGCACTTACCTCCTGGCTGTGCAACAAAATTTGCCCCTGAAATACGTTTTCGCATCACCCTAGATGTATAAAGGCCTTTAGCCCTAGCTTATACATTGCTTCACTTGTTAATGAGATCTTGATTCGACAAATGCCTTACATGCTTCATATACTGATTTGCATACGATTGTATCCCAACACTAACATTCAAAGCTCTTTAATTTTTCTTGCACTAAATCTGGACCACACAGATTACTGCAGGGAATTTGTGGACAAGCATTTTCATGTAGCACTGCTATCCAGAAAGTAAGATGTCCATTTGCCAAAAACTCTAAGGCAAAATGACCATCAGCAGCCCTAGAAAGTTTCTGCTTCATCTTTGTTGACACAAACAAAAACACTGGGCCTGACTTTTTCTCTTTGCCATAAATCGGTGTTTGAATTCTCTCTGAAAAATTACACATGAATGATAAGGTCATGGTCAATAGCAGCGTAATCATCCAAACCAAAGATTGGATGTCTGTTTGTCTTACTATTGAGGGAGAGTCATGCAGAGGAAAGCGAGTGCTCTCCACTGTGCAGGGAACAAGCTTAGGGCCTTGTAGTGTATTACAGAGGGAATAACCCTCACCACCACCCCTGCTATCAAAATTGCTTGGGAGGAGATTGCTGCGGGAGGTTGTGTCTGTCTCTGCGTCCTGGTTCTATATTTTGTTCTGTGCCCAAGGTGCTTCACTGATCTCTGGCCAAAAGCAGTGTGAAAAATTCTGCCAACTCACAGAGGATGATAGCCAGAGGAGGGGAGATTCAACGATCCACCACAGAGCGCTGGTGAAAAGGAGAGTGAAGAAGGTAGGAGGGGAGGCAAGGGGGAAATGAAAAATGAACTGGAAAATGAGGACAGAACTCTAGCCTCTTATCTGCTCTTGTTGTGATGTTGTCAGAGATAAGTACCGCGTAAGTATGTTGTCAGGTCTGCTGAAACACATCACTGACAGCAGCGCCGGTTCTGGGCTGATCTTGTGGTGCTCCTGCTTGGCTAACCTTTCGATCCTGCACACTTTCGCTTAGCTTGTTCACTGAGGTAGAAATTCCTCGACCAAGGTTTATGGATGTTGTTGTAGTGAACCCTCGTCGTGGTGAGAGAGACCATCTTGGAAGTAAAAGGTCAAACAGTCAGTTGTTCGTAAAGCCATTATGCATCCATCAGTAGGCATGTGTGCTATCAAAGTGTACTTGTGATGCCTGAATGCCTACCTGCTCACTCAGCGTTAGTATACTATATCACACTGTCAGCAGCCAGAAGTGTTAATAATAAATACGCTGTTTGTTAATTAATTAGATTATGGATTTGTGCAATGCAATTTCCAATAATCATCAGTCAAAAGAAGTTACTGCTGCACAGTTGAGTCAATGATAGCTACTTCTGGAGCTTTCATAATCATTTTTCTTTTGACTTCCCTGTGACCTTGTTTTTCTGTTAATTTAATATGACTGATGAGGATTCAAAGTGGAACACCTGCACAGGAAGCACACACAAACCCAAGGCAACTCTATGAGAATGGACGACTCTACTTTTGCTTTGAGTAATTCTCTCTAAGTGCATGTGCACTCAAACTCCGAAAAATACGGTAAGGCATAAAGATTATTCAAAAGTGAATGTTATCTTAGACAGCCTGAGATGTAAGTACAATGTTTCATCTCTTGGAGGTGTGGCACATTTCAAGGAAGCATTTTGTCTGGAGTAGGGAAAGATTGAAAACCATTTACTTCCATGCAACACCCTGCTCAAAAAGCTTGCCTTTGCAATATGTCTACATGGCAAAGCTGCCATCACTCTACAAGACATCAATGTTTCCCTGCCATACAAGTGTAGCTTTCCTGTTTCTAGTTGTTTGTTTTCTAAAGTGGAGCCAAGCTTACCTAAGCAAAACTCCATATGGATAATGGGCTTAGCTTTTTACACCGAGGTGTGTATGACACATTTACAATAGAAGTGCATTTTCTTCACTGTGACACTATAGATGCCATGTTTTCAAATACAATGGGCAAATATGGAAGTATGCATGAATGACAACATTGTTCTGTTTGAACGTATGTCTTGCAGGTAACAAAAGCAAGACCTTGTTATTTTTCTTTTCTCACCACAGCAAGAGAAGACATTTTTATATCATCGTTGTGTTAGACAATTCTGCATTCAGGAAGACGAGACTGAAAAGAGCAGAAATATATAAAAAGAAGGCAAACAGAGGGAAAAACACTTCCAGATGAGGAGAAAATTGTTAAAATTTCCAAACATCCTAGATTTATAAGCAAACATTATTTTACTTTGCACCCAAAAACAAAATTATTTCACAAAAACTACTGGGGTCAAAATGATGACCACTCTTATTCTTATAATCAGTCGTAGCTTCTTTATGCTGGATGACAGCCTGTAGTCATGCATTGTAGTTTACAACAAGTCTCAGACACGTCTCCAAGCCCAATCTCCTCTGGCCAATCTCTCAAGCATCTCCAGATTTGATGGTCTTCTGGGACGGACCTTGGTCTTCAGTTTACCCCTAAAGTCAGGGCTTTGTGCAGTCCAGTTGATGATGATCACTTTGGTCTTCTGGAGGTAGTTCTTCACCAGGAGCAACATTATGCTTTAGGTCATTGCCATGTTGGAAGACAAAGCGATGACCCAGACATGGTTTTGCTGCGGACTGATTAAGTTTTCTTTCTACATGATTCCTTCCACCTTTACAAGATTCCCAGATGTGCTGAAGCATCCCAACAGCATAATATGCCATCCCCTGTGTTTCACTGTGGGGACAAGCTTCACTCTTTAAAGCTAACTGTATCATATTTGATATATGGTTTTGTGAGACCTCTGTCCAATCAACAATTCCCAAAAAACCTTTTCTATACAATCTGATTAATGATAAAATGCCATACAGTGGGTTATTAATTGCAGGAAATGCCTTATGCATCAAATGTGGTACAAAAAAAAAATCTGTGAAATTCTATGGCAATTTGTCTTTTTCTTTTTAACATTTCGTTAGAAGGTTAAATAAACATCTCAGTTTTGCAAAAAAGAGCTTTTTCTGGCTATTATTTGAGGTATGAGACTTCACAGGGTTTTAACAACCAAGGTGAGTCGCACCGAAACACCAACAGTAACATGCTTAAATGACCAAGGTGAGTCACACTGACACAACAACTAAAACATGAGAAAACACGCTAAAAACAACCAAGATAAGTTGCACTGACACACCAACTTTAAGATACTAAAACAACCAAGGTGAGTTGCACTGGGACACCAAATAAAACATGCTAAAAACAACCAAGGTAACTCACACTAAAACTCTGAAACACGCCTCTCCCTTCTTTTTCCAATTATATGCAACATCTCTATGCCAAAGAGCTCTGGTTTGGTCTTATCAGACCAGAGGACATGCTTTGTGTGCAAAATCTTTCTCCATGTTGTCCTTAGCATTCTTCAGTCTTGCTTGAAGGTGTCTCTCCTGCAGAAGTGAAGTTTTTTCTAGATCTGTAGCCACAGTCCATTCCTGTACAGGACTGCAGTGATCGTCTTCTTTGATACTACAATTCCCAACTTAACTAAGTCATTAACTAGCGCACTTTTCTGGGGTGTTGGACACATCTCTCCCTAGCTTTCTTTCCAGAGTCTTTGAAATCTTCCTCTTCCTACCTCTGCCAGGTTTGTTCTGTATTGTATGGCTCTCTTTGAATTTCTTGATGATACTTCCCACTCCAGTTCTTGACACTTGGAAATGCTGTGATAACTTATTTTTAAATATATTTATATTCTTTTCATGCTTTTTGAGCATCAAAAATTCTTTTTCTCAAGTCTAAACTGATTTTGTTTTTTTTTTGCCATGAAGCTTCCTCAAGTGACAGCTCAAGCCCTTACTGAACTTTTTATGCTGAGTGTAATTTGGTCAATAACCCTCAGTTTTAACTTGATTTTACAAGCTTTGAGCATTACAAAGTTAAAGCACATCAAGCTTTGTTAAATATTCCTTCCTCTGTTTAAAAGCACCAGTCAAATACTTGGAATAATGTGAAATTTTCATAGGGTGCTAATAATTTTGTCCTCATGTGTGGCTGTAGCCCATCTAATGCTCTTACATGCATTGCAAAATCCTGAAGAATATCTCTATCTCTATATCTCTAACACATGGAAATCTTAATTTATCTCTTTTGGACTTCATTCATGTGATCTGAATCTATTTTAAATAAATCTGGCTTAAAGTAGAGTTCCTAAGATCGTGTTTTGACATGCAGGGTCAAGTTCACATTATGCTTGATGCTTAAGGGGTTCAGTTTTTGAGAACATTGTTGCTGAGCAACAGAGGATGGAAAGGTTTGTTGCCATGTTCTCTTACTTATGAAGGTGAATGTTTCACAGTATTAACCTTATGAATGGCGGAAGTGAAGATAAAAGGCCCAGAGCCCCATGACCTCAGGTATTGTGGACTATCAGTACACACGACAATTGTCCTCTCTAATCTGGAGATCTTTTTCCATGAATGAGTCCCTGATGTGGGTCTGTGTTGTCTTTTAGAACATCCTCAATTGGAAAAATTTGAAGCCTTCATGCAGCCAAGTGTTTGAGCTTAAACTGTATAAACGTTTCTTTGAAAGCAGAGAAAATAAGTCTGAGTCATGTTTTAACAGGAAATGCCTAAGCTACTATGAGTCATTCAAAAAGAGCATTAGCGTCATGGTGAAATAATTAAGTATAAAAATCAAAATCAGATGTGTTTATAACTTGGCACAGCAGATGGACTGTTTCATAAGTCAACTGCATGGATATATTTCACATTTATCAGGGAAAGCTCCCATAGAAAGTGTTTAGGAAGGGCAAGACTTAAAAAAAAAAAAAAAAAATCTCCGAAGGTGATTGGAGGAATGTTCTGTCTGTCTCATTCATGATGGTCCAATCAGAATGACAAGACAAAATGAGGTGTCACAACTCCAGAGCTGACAGGCTACCTCTGCAATAGCTGTGAATTGCAGAACTCCTTGGCAAAAGAAATCATGCTAGGGGACATGTGAAAGCATCTTCCATGCCAAGACAAGCTTTGGGTGTGGCTCTTTGTTCTTGTTTATAAAAAGAAATGTTGTCCATTTCTGATTAAACTGGCACTTCCCCACAGCTACATGCAAGCTAAAAGCTAAAGAAGCAGTCGCGATTGGATACACCACTAGACCTTTCCTGTAAGTATCGCAAACCCATGCTGAAGCAGGCCGGGAGAAGAGTGAAAACATCTTTTCTGTCATAAAAAAAGCTTTCTGTGTGGCTCTTGCCTGAATAAAGAAATGTTGTCCGGTTCTGACAAAACTGCCACTGTGGCTACATCTGAGCTAATCAGTGGACTTGCAGCTATTGTTTACAACTAACCCTTTCCCTCCATAACTCTCGTAAACTCATGATGAAGCAGGTCAGTAGAAGAGCGGAAACATCTTTTCCATGATGAAAAGCTTTTAGTGTTGTTTCACTCTTGATTTCATACAGAAACATGCTACTTTTCTAATAAAGCTGCTGCTACGTTGTAGCTATATCAGAGATAATCCCTGCACTGGTGGCTAATGGTGGTAGTATCAATACTACAGTAATGATATATCGATATTTACAAATTACTATTTTGGTATCCTTCACTCCAAAAAACTATTGATATCAAATGCGTACGTTGAAATACATCTTGCTGCTGCTTTTCCCCTGAGCGCTTGTTTCTCTGTCCTCTGAACTGTGTTGCCTTCATTGCTTATTCATGGACCGTGTCATGTGACTTTGGAGACCAATCGGACAAGTAACAGATCTCAGGAGTTCCCTGTGAACCCGGACGTCCTTCTCACTTAATGTGGCCCCCAAGTCAATTTCAAAATTTTGAGGACACATACAAAAACTAATGTCAATACCACAACATGTATGAAGAACAAATCACAGAAACATAAAAAGATAAATATTTCTACAAACATCTCTGACAAGATCTGGCTGCAGAAATGTACAGTGGGACGTTCAGCTAAATTTAGGAAAACCCAGAGAGGGTTCGGTTTATGCACCCCAACTCTTCTAAATTATTGCTCGAAACTAGTGGCTATACATAGTTGGATAATCTGATTTTTTTAAAAGAAAATAAATCTGGCATTTATTATACTGTAGATATCTTAATTTTATGTATAAGTTTGTGCTATTGTTGTTTATTTATCTTTTATTTTATTTGCTGTCTGTTTGCACAAATATTTTAATTTACTTGAAGTTTCTCTAGATACAATTATGAATTAGCTTGATATATATTTTTATTTGCCTGAATTGTGTACCTTTTAAAAGTTTGGTTGTCCAATATTTTATTTTTCTTAAAAAGTATCAATATTGGTATTGGTATCGATAAAGTTACACAAAAAGATACATTTCTAAAAAATGGTACTGCCCATCCCTACCAGAAGCAGCCATTGAAGGCGACTAGTAACTAAGCCCTGCCCATTACTACCACCTCATTCCCCTCAAATGACCCTGATTGGTCTGACCAGTGTTCAGCTCAGCACAAGCATTGTGGATTAGAGCTTTTCAAGATGTACTTGCCTGATGAAAGAGATGGAATTTGCCAAATCCATCTGCTTTGCAAGGTTAGTGTCTTTAAACTTTGCTTGAAAAGATTCAATCTGATTTTATAGACGGAATAGTTGTGTAACAGACCCAGTTATATTGAATCATCAAACTGCTTTCAGCCTTATTTTTCCACTTTAGTTTTGTCATTTTAGTCCAAATAAACCAGCTTTATCGAGGTTTATGCTGTGTTGACCTTCATCAGCCAGCCATTAAAGAGGAAGTGCCTTTGATTTGTATTGATCACAACAAAAGCAGAAAGCACCTTTTAGGATCCGTCCTCTTTTTCATTGAGAAGTAAATAAAAGGTCCTCATTTACTTTGGGAAACTAAGAGAGTCCAGGTCAAACCAGTGCAGCCATTAGGGTTGCATCAATGCTACCATTTCACCAAAAAAGGATGTCGAAACACATGATGGACCAGCCTTCCAACCTAATTATCTCTCAGAGAAGGCTTATTTTTCATTATTTATGATTTTATATCCACTAAACTTAGTCACCACACCACTCAGTCAAGAAATAAACTCATAAAATGTTATTATAACCCAAAAGGCAAATTAACAGCAACAAATGTGCACTAAAGCATACCTTAATTTCCTCAAGCTAAATTTGTTGTAAATATATTGTCCATGTCAGGCATACTGACAGCTTGTTAGTGCTCACCTTATGTATAAATCAGGCTAGCCAACTATCTGAACTGTTGCTCGTTACATATGGCAGTGTTTCTTACAGACATGCTGCATAATTGGCTGTTCTGTTGCAGGTTCTGGTATAAATCAGAGAGCTTATCTTTGAAGCAAATTGCTGGGGAACAAGCCGTGTGTTATTAATGATATCCAACGGAGGTCTACTTTATATAATGTAGTTTGCCTGGTTCAAATTTATGGATACTGAGAGACCCAGCTTAAAAATGTAAACATTGTTCAGAGGCACCATTAGACACTGAACACAAAGCCCATAGTTCAGTTAGTCATTATATCTGAAGTAAGGGATAATTTCTGCTGTCCCATTTCTTAAATGTTGACTGCAATCACATTGTGGACAAATTTATCAACAATGTTTGAAGCTTCAGCTGCAGGATTTTCATCTGGTTTTGAACCAAGGCCAGGACAAGCAAATTGCCGCCTGCAATATCAAACTGCATTGATAAATGGCACCTCCTTCCAGTGAGCTGCCTATTTGCATTTGCACAATTACCTTCAGTTGGCAAGTGTTGGCATGCAGGTTTTCATCAGATTAGAAATCTGACATGCCTCAACATGCATCTGGGAATAAAAAGAGCCTTTAGTGGGACTCCCAGAGGACCATTTCACACCAGCACGTTCCTCCCCAAAACAAGTGGTGGAGGCATTTGAATTACAGGAAAGACAGGGTAATACATCAGGCCCCGATCAAAGCGTTCCATTGGAGTCAGCACTATCGGGCAGTATTTCTCAGCGATGATAGAGAAGGAGAGTGAAACCTTTTGAAAACAAATTTGTCACTGGGGATTATTTTTATCTTTATGATGACCTTGCAGTAAAAGAAACAAGCAGCAAAATATCATATTAGCGAACCTTTCAACTGCTTCCCACTGCTTGGGTTTCTGCCACAGAGCAGATGATACATTCTGATTCACAGGACCCCATCCCCCCGGCTCATGAATGTGGACAGATATGAAAAATATATCAAAAAGACTGAAAAAAAGACAGAGGGGTTTATTTCCATGAAGTTGAAGTTTCCCTGTCGAAGTATTTACAATCAAGCTAATGTTTACATGCAGAAATTCTGACCTATTTTAGCTGCATCTTTCACAGAATCCATGATATTTTTCCGAGTAAAGACAGAGCATACACGACAGTCAATGTTAGTTTAATATTCTGTTGTATGCCGAGACAGTTGAGGAGAAAAACATTAGGCATAATGGGATTTATTTGCACATCTCCGGCTTGGTGCTTCCTGTTGAGCTGCAGCCTGATGGATTTGACTTTGGCCCACAGTCTGAGTGTGATATATGATCTAACAGCACCTGAACCTGGGATTTATTATCCATTACTGCTGTCTGTCAGGCGACATTACATTACACTCCACTGTTCATCTCCGTCTGCCCAAGAGAGAAGCACCACATGAGGAAGTATGCTGTTAAATCTGGTTTAACACATGCAAAACATGGAGTGACATTGCAGTGTCTGACGATGTTTTACCAACCCTGCTGCAGCTTCTTCTTGTCTTTTCTGCCTCTCATGAAGGCTGTCTTGATTTATATCTTGTAAGTTGGCACTCATTGCTCTGCCATTTTTATTTCAAGGATGTGCCTTATCAAATACTACATAGATAGACCTCCGTGACCCTGTAATTATATACAGTAGATTAATCTTTTGTTTTTTTCAGTCTTGCAAAGTAAGGTCAGAGTCCAACACAAACGCAATCTCCAGTAATTGGCCTCTATTATCTCTTCTCTCAAGCTTTTGACAGCCACTGCTTTTTATTTTTTCACCAGCAAATCATAAAGTTATTTTTTTCCCACTCCAGAGTTTCAATCATCACATTAGAGCCTGGTGCGATCCTGCTGTTTCTGTAACCAATAAATGCAACTGAATGTGGAGCAGAGCTGCCTAGAAGTACAGTTGAGCGAATTATCCATGCCCTTGTTCCCCCTCCCCTGCCTGGAATAGAGCAACTATTTACATGCCTGAATGGATAAGCAAGTGCATGTTAGCAGCTGGTTCAAGTGTAGCAAGCTGTGCTACACTATACACAGGCAAGGTATTAATCCAGTCCCGTTGCACTGGGGTGGCCTGCAGGGAAGTTTAGAGTTTAAAGGGATGCTTCAAAGAGCTTCCCCTGCTTCTAAAGAGTCTATGGTCAGTCTGGGTTAAGTCTTTATTTTTGAAATAACTAGAGTATCAAAATATCCATCAGCACATTTGAAATAAATCACTCTTGCATCATGAATTATTTGACCAGTGGTGTCCATATGCTGAGGATATCAAACACAAGCTATCCCATTCCACTGCTTCTGTTTGCATGATTGGGATCAAATGAGCACATCTGTGTTTAATGGTGGAGAAGAGCATTTGAACAGGAAACACATTGGTTATAGAGTGGATCACTGGGGAAGATCATTATAAACTCAGGCTCAAACATAACATAGTTACTTTCTTTTGTTGAAATAATAAGCTTTATCCAGCTCCCATGTGAAACTGGTCAAGTACAATTATAAAGCAAACCAGAATAATTTTAGGCAAAACACTAAAGCCTTTTTCATGTTTAACTGAATTCCTCATTACCCTGTAGCTTTGATTTAGAATCAACTTTGCACCACAACTCTCACCAGAGATAATCTTTATAACAAAGTAGTTTTATCAACCTGAAAGTAAAACTTTTGCCACTCATTTTCTCTGAACTAGCTGTTCAACTGAACTAGCTAATTCCAAGCTCACAATGTGGTAGATGCACACAGATTTCATAAAAACACTTTATTAAAGTGGGCTAGTACCTAGTACGGGGGTCGGGAACCCACGGCTCCGGAGCTGTATGCGGCTCTTTTGCTCCTCCTAAGTGACTCTCAGCAGCTGTGCTAGATCTGAAATAAAGGAATCTTTTTTTCCACATTAAACAATTTTTTTTGTAGGCCTTATACTATATAGAGATAGTTTTGTGTATTTTATCCATAAAATGTGTAGCTCTTTCATTCACTTCTAACTTTACTTTTACAAATAGGCCTATCTTATTCATTTAAATATGCGTCAGTATATACTGGTGGTTTCCTGTCTTGGGAACAAAGGTCTGGATGAGGTCTTGTCACAAATGACACCTGAAGCAGGAATTCTGTGCTCATCACACGAGTTAAGTTTAGAACTCCTGAAATCTGGATTAGCAGCAAGAGGGAAGGTCGGTATGTGAAAACGACGATCAACTTTGATGTGTTTCATAATAAACCACTACTAAAGTAGTGTCAGCGGAGAATGTGAATGTGATAACGTTAAAAAAAGCATGAAAAACTAAGACAAGTTCACACTTAGCAGCATCAGTCAGGTAAAGAAAGACAGAAAGGAGGCCAAGGGATCAGCAGGGGGCTGTTTGAGCAAAATGAACAGGTAAGCTCACGTTTCATTGTCATCAAAGCTTTGACTGGTGAAGAACCTGGTCAACAGCTGCTGTATGCAGCACTCAGGTGATCCTCATTTTACTCTCTGTGGGACTAACAGCACTAGCTGGTGAATATTAATTTATGGGGGTGAATACTTTTTATAGACACTTCACTTTGCTATCCATTTGTCTCAAGGTCTGACCATAAAGCATTACATCCTTGTCATCTTGAAGGACCAACCCATCTGAAAACTGGCAGCTTTGTGCTGGTTATGTTTGCTTATGAGTGAGCCCATAGGCAGCCTTGGACTAGACTTAAGTGTTGCTGGTGGGATGTAAAATATTCCACATCCATAATTTTCATTCACCCTGCATCAAATATTTCATTTTTTTTTTTTAAAGGCAGGAGAAAGGAGAGAGATGTGTGCGTATGCTGCCTGAAGCAGGGCAACAGAGCCAATGTGATAACAAGCTAACGATAGCCTGACAGAGCAATGAGTGACTAAGGTCTTTAAGGCTGGGGCTTCCTTTTATAAAAATGTTTTAAAAGCTGCTTGTTAGATTAAATCTGTTGTCTCCTAGGCTGAAATGTATGCCAGAGGCAGTGAAAGTATCCCATCACAAATAAAGGTCCTTGACTCAGTTTTTTTCATTATTGTCATCAGTATGATTAATTATGCAGTCATAGATTCCCGCTCAGTGATTTTGATTATACTAGTTTTACTTTTTTGTCCAGTTTCAAGTTTAAAGAGAGCAAACATATTAACCAAAATGATTGTTGTTTTTTAAATGGTATACATTATTAAAATTGTAATTTTTAATTTCATATCATTTTAATAATAAAGGGGCAGGCTTGAATCTTGAAAGTCAAAAGAGACCAACCAGTGATTGTTAACTGATTAGGAGTTGGTTACTTTATGTATAAAAATGAGCTGCAGGTGTATTCCCTGTTAGGTAAGCTAATGCTCCCATGGTTCATGCCTGCATATCTTTAGGAGCAGACAATGTAAGCACTGTCTGAAGAACAAGACAGTGATGCCACAGATATTCAGTATGCTACAGACCCATCTGTGTCAGTTGTTGTCATCTTCTGATCCTTGTTAGTTTGATTTCAGATTACAGCTCTCTGGCACTTCAACTTTGTTGAGAAAAATAAAGCTGATATTGACACTACTGTTTAACTTGACTGCTAAAATAGCTGAGCTGTTTGATTTGGGAACAAGCTGAGGACAAATGTAGTTCAGATACTTTTGAACTTTGGGTTGATAATGCAAGTTTTTTTTTTTGTTTGTTTTTTGTTTTTTAGGTAACCGTTTAGTTGTTTTACCAAATTCAACAGAGGTCCAGCCAATTGGTGTTAGTAGTCTCGCAATAAGCGAAATGGGGATCACCTGAGTGCTGTCAATTTGTCATGTGTGACTGTAGTATAAAGACAAGGTCCAGTCACAAGGTAATCAGTGTTCCTGGCAACCATTACACCGTGAAGACAAAAGAACACCCCAAGTAACTCAGAGGAAAGGTTGTTAAAAAGTGTAGGTCAAGGGATGGATACAAAAAACTTCCAGTGCACTTAACATCCCCTTGAGTTCAGTTAAATTAATCATCAAGATATGCAAGGAATATGGCAAAAAAGTTATTTGGTCTGATGAGAACAAAATGGTGCTTTTTGGCCAATGGAAAGACACTATGTTTGGTGGACACTGGACACTGCATAGTGGTTGTAGCATCATGCTATGTGGATGCTTCTCAGCAGCCTGCCATGGAGCTAGAGGGTTCAATGAATGCGGCAAAATATTGGAAAATTGTGGTTTAATCTTATTTAGTCTACAAGAGAACTACAGCTTCCTAGAAGATTCATTTTCCAGCAAGATAATGAAACAAAGCATACAGTGAAAGCTACACAGAAACGGTTTAAAGACAACAAGGTGAACATTCTGGAGTGGCTGAGTCAAAGCCCAGACCTCGGTCTAATAGAGAATTTGTGACTGAAGTTCAAAAGGGCCATTCATGTGTGATCTCTGTGCAACCTGGCAGAGCTTGAGCAGTTTGCAAAGAAGTAAAGTGGAGTTAAATTGCTGTGTCCACATGTGCAAGCCTGTGTGAGACTTAGCCACACAAACTCAGTGCTGTGATTGCAGCCAAAGGTGCATCTCGACTTGGGGTGAACATTAATGCAGTCACTTATTTGACCTTACATTTATGTTTTAATTGACATCACTCTGGAGAAATATGTTTTCACTTTATTATGATTTTTTTGTTGTTCTTTTTTTTTTCCCCAAAAAAGCAAAATTATATTAACAATGATTGATTAACACTATCAAATAAAGGGTAAAATATCCAAAGGGGTGAATATTTTATATAGGCACTGCTAAAAATCAAAAGTCATCTGTACCTTGTGTAATCAAACATTTACCTTTTCTGTGTCCCTTTATATCCTTTAAAACCCACAAGTTCATTTCTGTGATTGAGTTCATGTCCTGCTCTTCAATCTACCAGACATAACTCATTTTATTTCCAAATAAAAGCAGGTTGCAGATGGCTCATGTTTTCATGTCCAACTGTTATCAAGGAAGTTAACTCTTAGGTGAAAAAAAAACACATTTTTTTCCAAATAAGAAAAATGTGATGTTGCAGAAAAGTGAGTTTGACAGAAGTGTGTGTGCTGCACTGGTGGTTATGTGTTTAATCCCACAAACTATTTTTGGGTTGAGACATTTGTTGTCATGGTGCCTTCATGTGCTGCTGAAGAGTCTGACGTTTGAGACATGAGTGTAGACTTCCAAACATCTTAAATTTATATTTCAAGGAAAGCATCCTCTGCTATTGATGTCTGTGTTTGATATTCTGACAGAACAGCTCATTAATTGAGAAGAGCAGATTCCACCCTCATGACAGCATTATGACGAGCTTCCGGTAAGATCTAACCTTCTCTGTGACGTGTGAGCACTGCTCAGTAAGAGATGGCACTGATTTGTTAGTGTGTCATTTGTCTATACACTTGTTACCAGGACAACCTGCTTCTTTAGGGCTTCCTCTAAGTAAATAGTGTGGGGGGGTGGAAAAGAGGAAGGGATCCAGTCGTTTAGATCTCCTGGGACCCTATCGCGGAGACGGAGAGAGCAGATGTTGAGGAGGGGCTCTTCTATTCTCGGCCTGTTTCTGGAGGTGTGTGTGGTCATTAGCAAATATTCCACGCGAGTGGAGAAATGGCAGAGGATCAACATTTTCATAAGGCAGAAATGTAATTCACTGCTCTAGAAAATGCATAGCTTCTGTCTGCCAAGATTGTGGGACTTCTGAGTGTCTGTTTCTGCCTGTGATCAAACATGCATGACAGCTCGCCTTCAAAGCCAAGACAATATGTGCGCGAGGCATGCTGGCAGAGCATACGATCAGTGCATCCAGAGAAAACACACACCCTC
Organism: Cheilinus undulatus; assembly: GCF_018320785.1. NCBI lineage: Eukaryota > Metazoa > Chordata > Actinopteri > Labriformes > Labridae > Cheilinus > Cheilinus undulatus. The sequence goes on along the minus strand of NC_054874.1, from coordinate 18,059,054 downwards.
ACGCTTTACGCCTGACAGTCTTGCTTCTTCTTTCATCCAGCCACAGCAACATGCGCTTACTGTATGAATAGTTAATAGAGGTTAGGATAACACCCAGGTTGTTACTTTTATTTATCAATAATGAAATGTCAGCAGAGCCATGTGACAGCCTCATAGACCCATGTATCATCCCTGCATGTGCACAATATCACTGAAGCCTTCTGAGAGTTTCCTCCAGTCTGAAACAATCCATCTTCAGCTGTGCATCTGCTTAGTCTCCTCCAGAAAGGAGAGGAACTCACAATTGACACTTAATTGCTCAAAGACAAGCAACATGAAAGGCTCATTTTATTGTGCATCCTGCAAGTGTTGGCATCTGATTACTCAAACATGCACGCATCATCACAACACTTTGCTCCATTTGATTAACATAAACGTTGTTCAGGTCTTCTTTTGCAAATATTTTCCCAGGCAGACAGTGCGGCAGCTGTAACTCTGACAGAGCTCTAAACAAGGTACAGCAGCTTTAAATCTCACATAATGGAGACAGACGGGAATAACAAATCTGTGCGCTTCCCCCCTGAGGTGATTCTCCCTGAGGCAGCTTTCCCCGAGGTGAACAGATTTGCCAGCATATCCTTGAATGTGGACGTAGTGGCCGACACGAGAGCGCTCTTTCAGTGGGAATAGAAGATGTAGGGGGCCATGGGTGGGTGGGGGTCTGCAGCTAGGAGGTAGAAATCCTTTGAGCACATGGCCTTTCTTGTGGAACGCTGCTTCATTTAGCTGAAAAACACCTCGGGTAATGTGCTGAGGCATCTTTTGCTACATACAGTCAAAGATCAATTTTTAATAGAAATTGTAGGGCTGGATTTTTTTCACATGTCAGAGTCTCGTCGAAAGAAAACAGCAAAATTGGACTGCGCTTCCTGTTGCCTTATTTTAGCAAATTACACACTCTTTAGAAGCAATTTTCTGTCTTGTTAAAAAAGAAAAGTAAAACAAAAAACATCAGCAATTAAGACTTTTCTTGGCACTGTGTAAGCATTGCATTCACACTGATTTGGTGCAGGCTGCAATTATGTGTGACTAATGCAGGATAGAAGGCTTCAGCATTCACTGTTGGTATTTTACAACAGCTTTCATTCAAACTGTTGATCCACATATTGAAACAACTGTGATTAATACATGGTATTAGCAAAAGAGCAATGTGTGGGTGCCAAAACAGTACCTATAAGAGACTGCAGAGTGGGCTCTGTTGTAAGCTCTGTCATATTTGTGTAGCATATTCATTTCATTGTCTTTATTTTATATTTCCTAAAGGCCAGGCGAGACCGAAGACTCACACTAAGTCAAAACTTGCAGTGGCCACTCTGAAACATTCTGAAAGTCTGTCAGTTCCCCTGCTGCTACTGGAAGAGACAATGACTGCGTTTACATGGACCTGAGTGTCCCGGTTTCTGTCGGGTTTTTTGAGTATCCCGGTTTCTCTTTGTACATGTATACGTCCTCAGAAACCGGGATATTACAGGATCCCGGTTTTGCTACCTAGAGAGCTCAAAAAAAAAACGGGATACTGTGCCATGTATACGCAGTATCCCGTTTTCTGGCTGCTCTAGACTACCTGTGCAAGCGCGACTTTGATTTAACTTCATTTAACTTCAGATACTGTAAATACTGCGTCTGAGTGGCGCAGAAACAGCTGATCCGCTCTGCCCTGAAAAATTGACAGCTCTTGACCTCATGTTTAGATAAAACGTGAATGGAATAGTTTAATTTATTAGCCATGAATGAAACATGAGCATAGTTAACCGTGGAGACGGAGAACGAGCACTGCCATGAGTTACTGGGAATTTGAACTCTGTGAGCTGAAGATGGAAAGTGGGCACTTGGTAAGAATCCTGCACAGTTTGTCAACGGTTCCCAGTCCTGAACTTTAGAAACGATGACTCTTCTGGTGTACTTGTCAAAGTAAGAGCATAACCTTTTTTCAGGGCCCACTTTGAGCTGCCCCCTGTTTTAACAGACTTTTATTTTGAAGTAGTTTCCGGGACAGTTATTTAGAGAAGTTAGTCAACTGCAAGTTGCTTCGCTCTTTCTTGGCCTCTCTGACAAACTTTTTAATAATAATAATTTGAAATAACGAGTTAGATTAAACTTATTTATCTGAGATCTTTCTTTCACTCCCTGCTATTCTCTTAGTCTCTTTTCTGCAGATGCTTTATTATCTGTAAGCAAACGTTCTTAATATAAACGAAATTATTATTTTTTTCTCATGTTGTTGGAACGAGGTGGATATCATTTATTCAACGTGATGTTGCCATTTAACTGTGTTAAACCCACTGTTAAAATAACAGTGATTTAATTTTTCTCAAATTTCAAACTTACCTTGTCTGGTGTTGTAAAATAACATCAACAATCTGCGCAGATAAGATTCAGTGATCAGAAACCGGGATACTAGTTTTTCTCATGTATACAGGGATATGAATAACCGGGTTTCTCTGTGCGCATGTAAACACAAAATCCCGAATATGATAAAAACCGGGATATGACTCATAACCAGGATACTCAAGTCTATGTAAAAGCAGTCAATGTATCATTTCAATAGCACCATCTCTCACAGGTAACTTGAGATGGTTTATTATATGACTTAAGGCCTTTGCACATTTTGGGAATCACTTTAAACTTTCAAACAGTGGGCCGTTTTCTCAGTAAGACTCATCTTCCCAGTAGCCCTCGCAGTACAGCATAGTCTTGCTCTGAGGACACTCTGAGGGGTGTCCACAGGTGATAAACCCACTGTCTTCTAGCAGCCTTGCACAGCAGCTGCCTTCTACTTTTCCTCACTTTAGCTTAAGTTTGAGCTCAGTTGGCAATTAGCTGGTTGAGTTCAAAAAGTTTTCTTCATTCCTTTGACATCATCCAGACAGAAGAGCTGTAGTGCCCAGCCTTCCTCCCACCGCTTGAAGGACGATACAAGCGGTGGGAGTGATGCTACAAGACTTCTACTTGCTGGAGACGCACCAAATCCGTTGAAGAGACATTAATAGACTAACCTCTGTTCATATCTGGATCTAGTTGGACACCAGAATTGAATCATGCACCGTAATCCCAAGTATGAGGCCTTGATCTGAGCAGGACCTGCTGTAGGAAGTGTTTCATGTGCATTCATTGAAAGCTGCATTTATTGTCTTATATTCTCTGCTTTTGTGTTGTTGGTTTGCATTGCTGTGTCCATTTATGTCTAGTGGATATATGGCCAACATTTGTAGATGTTGACCATTTATCAACAAGAACAAATTAGATTGTAGATTAACCATGTCTACTGACATGGTAAAGCTACAGGACAACTTACTGGTGAGCATTTTGATATCTCACCAGTTTGACGATGGTTTAACTCTGATATGAAACCAATGATGACTTCTGGAAGGCATTCGACTGGGTGAGTAGGAATGACCTCTGAAGGAATCTGAAGCTTCAGAGGATCCCACATGGTGTGTGGTGTCTCGATCTCAGACTTCTTCCCTGCACTCTTAGGGAACTTGATACCGGACTGGATAATGAGGCAGGTCAACAGGACCCATAATATGTTGGTCTATGTGTACCAGAATCAGAGTTTACTTTTGAGGCCACAAAAATTTGAAGGTCTTTTGGTCTATCAAAAGGCACATGTAATCAATTCCAAGATTCACAGAATGAACTTATCTTACAACATACCTTGCTTCTGACACTTACTGTACTTGTTGGTGTTTAGCCTTTCAGAACAAGATTTTATTTTTCATGTTTCCACTTGAAACTCCTAAAAGCAGTTGATGGTGACTTGACAAACAGAATTGCAGTCAACACCACTGGCCAGCCTGATACCAGGCACAACAATTCAGTTTACACAGCAGCTCTGTCCCCTGCAACATTATCTAACAGTCTCTCACTTTGTGAATCTTTGGTCTCAATTAAGCTTTAAAGCACAAACTCTGGCATATCATGCTGGTTGTTGAAGATGACAAATTATTTCAACAATTATTGTTGCCCAGGATAAACCTTGTGTCACTTTAATCATGAAAAGAGTTTTTGTTAGAGGGACCTTTCAAGGCTGAAGAGGAAGAATCCAGAGTCGAACTGTTTTCTACAGCTTTTTGTTGCAATTGCATTTAAAAGTTTCCCAGATAAAGGGGCGGTTGCCATGGTAAAATGAGATGTTAGGGCACACTGAGACACATTTTCACTGCCAGTGGGAAAGATGCTGTGAATTGAAAAGGTCTGAACATTGTCCTTAATTAGAGGTGGCTCAGGATGTAAAATGAGATGGTTATGTATATCATGTTCTTTTTTGAAGATGCTCTGACTGGGGTGTTAATGTGTCTGTACTGTACATATGCAGGCTTTTACAGTCAGACAACAGGCTAATTGATATATTTTACAGTAAAGCACCACTTAGCTGTAAGGAAGTCTCACTAATCATACTATCGAGCTCAATGTGAACATTCTGTCCCAGCGATACTGCTCTTAACATTTCCTGTAACTAATGTTTGTAATGTTCAAAATTTCGGACATAAAAGATAAATAAAAAGAACTCTGATGTCTATATCTATATTGTTTTAAAAAGTGTTATTCATAAAGTTTTTTATTTTTGACACGTTAAAGTAGTAAGAGACAGTGAAGGATATTTTACATCAAGCTGGGCTAAGCTGCTTGGTAAATAAAAGCTCTATTTTCTGGCACTCTGTGACTGTTGACTGGTTCAGTGCTGGGCAAGTTACTGAAAAAAGTAACTAGTTACAGTTACTACTGCTTGCAAAAAGTAACTGAGTTAGTAACTGAGTTACTGCATTGTAAAAGTAACTAGTAACTTTGAAAAGTAACTCAGGCATTACTTTTTTGCTTCAATCCTCATTGTAGCCTACACATCACATTCATTTGTGTTGTTGTGGCAGTGTGAGAGGAAATAACTCTATTTTCATATAACATTGTAGCCATTATCATTATGTTTGAAAGTGGTGAAACAATAGAACTCAGTAGAATTATTTCTCAACTTTTGACACTGTTTAAGCATTTGCACACTGTTGAAGAAGTCTAAAATAGCTGTACTCTATTGACAGTGTACAGATTAAATCCCAGCTGCTCTCTAAATTTCTTTTTGCATCACATTAGTCTCTTGTCTTTTTTTTTTTTTCTCATCATTTCTCTGAAGACAGCGGACTCTACAGCTTATATCAGCATGTCTTTAACAACATACCTTGCTATCAGTCTGTTAGTGCTGCCTTGGAGACACACTGTGCCGCTGGCAGTGATTTAAAATCCAGCCGTGGTTGTTTACATTGAGCGGCTCCTCTTTGGTCTGCTGGGCTAACGTGAGCTGTACCTGGGTTAGCGGTGTCTGTGGCATGTGGCTCTCTGGAAACTAGCTTAGCTGTAGCGTGTGTTTAACTCAGTACTTTGTAAGGTTGGAATAACTGTTCTTGGCTGTGGGAAAGTTTAAGTTAACTTCCCCGTTCTTTCTTGTTCTTTATCCCAAGGAGAGACTCACGCTCAAGTGCTCAGCCATGATGTGTGTGTGCGCGTCAGAGCCTGTGTTTGTTTGCATGCATCCGCAGAAGCTCTATTCTCTCACATGATGCTGATGTACTTACAGTCCCGTCATGTCATCCGCCGAACTGACTGCTTACTAACCTTCATCGAGTTGTCAGCTGTAAAAGTAACAAGTAACGTGTGATTTAAATTCTCAGAAATTGTAATGGCGTTAATTATTTTTTTAAAAAGAAATGCCTTACACTACTAGTTACCATACAAAGTAACGGAGTTACTGTAACACGTTACTTAGTAACGTGTTACTCCCAACACTGCTGGTCATCAGAGTAGTTTATCCTGGGTGTGTGTTATATAGACTACCACCCTCTGCAGAGTTGTACAGGTGACATCCTAGGTATTTTAGATTGAATCTTTGCTTTGATAATTACAAAAGGATTCACACTATACTTAGAATAAATATAACAGATCACAATGAATTGGAATTAATATAACAGTTACTGATGATAGCTATACATCAATTGCATTCTGACATAGTCAAATATTAATGCATATTTCTTTAACAATAAGTCTGTTAATACAGTGTGTAATTAGCTTTGCCCTATAACCTTAAGTGGCTGTTTTTATAATCTGAGTTAAAAGGCATGACCAAATTCACTTAATACCAACCCTAATTACAAGGGCAGGAATTACTTAATTGCCATTTGTTGTGGATTATAATTTTCTTGTGTGAGCATTTGTACTTTGCGTTACGGTCGAGCGTTTTAATAAATGCAGTAATGTCTAATTTAAGAGCAAGGTCAACTGAAGTTCAAGCACCACTGAAGCTCATACTGTACAGAATCCTTGTAACAAGCCAAATACCATTTGAACTCTCCATACCATGTGTGTGCTCTGTTTTTGGGTTGGGTCAGCTTAATAAAGAGTTAATACGGAGATTTTAATCACTGTGACAAAACTATGAGAAAATCTTGATGTAACAGGGGCTTCATAAGGACCCCAACATCTGAAACTAAACTTGACTTTAAAGCACATCAAATATGACACACAAAGAAGTAGCATCTCTAAAAACTTCTGCAATTTATCTAACACCACTTCATAATTTCATTAAAATGTTTCCTGCCCTGAAAGATAAGCCCTTACTTTTCATTTTGCAGATTAAAAAGTGCCATTATTATCAGTTTAATTATTCTCAGTGAAGAGAGTGTTTAATGAATGAAATGTCTACATACTGTAATAGTTGTGATTTGCTCTCATTTAATAAAGACCGGGTCCCCTCAAAGAGGAACGCTTCCCATGCAGCTGCTGACATGTTAGACCCAATAATTCTGTTTTAACATTTGATAAAGAAGAAAAAAGAAAAAACTTACTTAAGAAAGAATCTAATCATGTATGGCAGAAGAACAAAAACGAGTCAATCTTGTTTGTAATAAAAACCCAACAATCAATAAATGCTGTGGCATGGTCATAGCTCAGACAACCATTTAAAACTCTTTACTTCATCTAAAAATATTTTAAAATACAGAGGTGTGAAGGTACACTGCTAAAAAATGTATTAGATCACCACCCAGTTAAGGTTTATGCCACAGCTGCCCTGAATTAACAGCACAGGTAACTACCAAAATAATTTCTTATGTTTCTGTAATGTTAATACATCAGTATTTAGAAGCAATTAATTAAGTAAAATGTTTTTAAAGCTGAATAAAATAATTATTATTGACTTTGGTATGGGAGATCGATGGTTCGATTATTGGTTAATACAAGATCAATATCCAGTTTGAGCCCTTGGACAGTCATCTGGAACACCTGTCTACCTGTCTACGTCGCTTTGGATTAAAGCGTTTGTGAAATGACATTGTAATTTTACAATTATAGTTATTTACTTTGATTTCTGAACAGAAAAATTGTTTTAGTGGTTTTACGTGATTAATTTCTGACTTCACAGTTAATTCACTTGGAAATTCCTCATTCCTGTTCAAAACGGTAAAACATTGAGAGCTCAGTAAAAATGAAAGAGTCCACACTGAAGCATTTCATGGTGCTGGATGGTCTCTGGGACAAATAGGGAAAGACATAAAGTCTTCTCACAGTGTGGTCAAGTATGATTTGGAGTCGATTGCCGAGACAAGATTTTAAGTACTAGGGACAGAAGGAAGACCACTGCTGATCTTCAGACAGAGATGAACGCTTCTAGATTAGAGTCTGAAAAAGTCTCAAGAATGACCAACTGACCAGATGACTAATGGAACAAGGCTTAAAGGAAAGAATAGCTGCTAAGAAGCCAATACTGAAGCCTGCAAACATCCAGAAACATCAGATTTGCCAGGGAGCACAAACATTGGACTGCTATTTGGAAGAAGGTACTCTGAGGTACTCTTCAATCACCACTGTCGGGTTTATGCCTGCAGAAAAGCTGAAAAACATATCACACCCACTGTGACACACAGTCTAGCATGTCTTGGTGCATCATGGAATCCCTTCTGCTGATTGGCCACAGAGCTGCAGAGACTATTTGACCAAGAAAAAGGAATCTGGGACTGGCTAAGTCAAAGTTTTGATTTGGATCCTATTGAACAAAGATGGGATTTAGTAGATTCAAAGACTGATCCCACAAAAGTTTCTACTAAAGCAGGTCTGTGGGAACAGCTGGAAACTATTTAGAACTTAATAACAAAAGAGATAGTCGAAAAAGTACATTCAACACTGCCAGCTAGAAAGCAAACTGTTATCAAGGCCAAAGCAGGCTATACAAAATGTTAAGTTCTTGGTTATTATGTGAAAGATTTTTTAAATTATTAATGTTTTCTCATTTTTATGACAGGATGTGTAATAAATTTGTGAAGCACTGCATGTGTTATGAATGTAAAAAAGAAACTCAAGCAGCTCTAAGAATCTGATCTGTCTATACTGAACTTTGGACAATATGTCAAAGGGAAGTTTTCAAGTTCCCTTCGAAGAATAAATGTCATGTTATGTCTTTGTATCCCTAACTGAACTGAAAATGAACCAGATGGTAACCTCACAAATCTGAAAATCTGCACCGACAATAATTATATTAAGAATAACACTGATAGTAACAATCGTTTGTGGGTCTTTCTGGATCTTTTTCAGGCCTTCATGAGCTACATAGCTAAAATGTGTGGGCTATCTTCATCAGGACTGCCCCTCTTGTGAGTTCTCTCTTACAACTGGTTGCATAATACTGCAATAAAAAAACATCAGTGTTTCCAATTAATATGCTGGACTGTGACAGCCAGCCACAGTTTCATAATGAGCCAACATCATTTTTATACTTCTCTCAATAACAAATATAGAGCTTAGATTTTTTTTGCACCAATGCTTTGATAAAGAGCCTAGTAAACCAGCCCCCAGCTTTCCATGACTACACTTACAGAAACACACATAAACAAACACACTCTCACTCCATCTTTATGGATCAGTCCAAGAAGACCTTTTATGGTCACAGTACCATGGAAGCTAAGTGGTTATTAATGCACATCCACATGCAGATTATGTAACTGCACTGATTGATAAATAATGCTGGTAAAGTTGAGTGGTTTATGTGTACTTACTGGTCTGCCTTGTTGACCGTGCTATACTGTGGGATTTTTTTTCCTCACTACACCACTCATATTTGTACAGACTGTTTTAATATTGCTAACAATCTATGATGGTACAGAAAGATGTAGCCTCTTAATTTTGGTGAAAAAATACACAAATTAAACCTGAAAATGTTTCTAATTTCCAGGAGGCTATGCGGTACTTCAGTCTGTCTAAATCATGTTGAAATCCTGAGCATTACACAATAATAGAAGCAGTCCTCTACAATAATTCAGAAAATCAATCATCATGAAAACAACATATAAATCCTGAAGGCTACAATATGCAACTTCTCACCTTGAGGCAGCAGAGTGTAATGCGAGTCCTTTATTTGTCCCCTCAGGTGTACAGGTTAGGCCAGCACATGTCACTCAATTTGACGAGTTGTTGAGACAGCCAGCCTGAGGCTGTGGTAACATGAAACTACCAAAAGAGCTTAAGACACACACAGAGGAGGTTAATCTGAGCATAAAGAACAATAGACCACAGCTATGCACACTGCTTCACTGAAACCACAAACTTTCTAAAGCTGATATAAGGGCTGTCCAATCAGAATCACGGGGAAACAGATTTAATATTGTAATTATGCCATGCAAAAATGATAGATAAGTGAGCTCATGGTACTCGCCAAATATATTTTAATTTATAGAGCTAGGCAATATGGCCCAATATTTATATGGCAGTTTTTTGTTTGGTCTTTTCAGTAACTGCATTATATCTCAAAATAACAAAAATAAAAGGTGCTACTAGCCCTTTAAACCCTTACAAAAGGCTGTAATGTCAAACTGAACTCATGTCTGTGCATTAAGTCACAGGGCCATGCAAAAAAGTCACTGTGTTCAATTCTTACTGTAGGACTAATCAGAGAAGGGTTGTTAAAAAATTAGTCTTAACTGGAAAAATCCAAAATAGATATTTCAACTCTATTTTTCTGAGTTGATTGAACACATTTTAGTTTTAAGTAAACGATACTCAATCATTCTGAGTATTTGTTTGGCATTGTACCCAAATTATTTCACAATAATCCTTTAATCTGCATAGTTTTCCCAGAATGCCTTTAGGCATTAGACACTTTTTTTCACCATGAGTGAAGTTACTAACTCAGTAAGAAAAGTCCTGTAATGTTGTTTCACAGGAGGCAGTTTCTGGCTGTGGCTAAGGAGGAAGCATTGGAGTTGGGGGCCAAATAACACCTAAGGCATCAGCATCGCTCTGCCTCCGTGAGATGTACTGGGGTTAAAGGAGCAAAACATCGATGACCAGAGGTCCCCAGCTGATGACCTGCTTTGGCCCATAGATGTTACACCTGCAGGCAGAACATCAGCCTGTTTCACCTAATAGTCTTACAGCAGTAAAATATGTGACCTTAAGTGTCACTGCTGTCTTGCTGAGTTGTTTGAAAATTTCTTGAATTGTTTTTTTTTTTTTTTTTCCAAACAATCATCTCTGAATCTGCAGGGTTTTCTCCAAATGCCTTTGGGGATTAAACACCTTTGCACCATGACTGAAGTTACCCACTGGCTTAAGGAAGTCCCACCTGTCTGAAGGACCATAGATGAGGTTGGGGTGCTGAGAATGGTGGACGCACTTCCTGATTCAGTGTGCACCTTTCATTTCATCACTACAGTGGATGGAAAAGTAAGTTCATTTAACATAAATGTTAGAGTAAAATTGAGTTATATGACCTAAAATGGTAAAGTATCAGCTACTTAACAAATTTTGTTTTTCAGTATTACTTAACAACAAGTGCACAACACTAAAAAGACTTTTGTAAATGCAACAAAGTCAGGCAATCAGTTTGATGATTTTTAAAGTACCGTTAACTCATTGGGTTTTACAGTGTATAAAAATATCCTCTGAACATTTAGGCTTCTGTTAAAAGAAGCCATCCTAATCCTGCTCAGTGTTTGTCCTTGTCTCTCCCTTCTAAACACACTTTACACAGATGGATCTCTTCATGAATGTCACTCTGCAGATGTTGCAAATAGCAGACTGAAAGACATTTGAATTGATTCTAAAAAAAAAAAAAAAAAAAAAGGAGAAGAATTCAATACCACAAGCTGGGAGGCAAATAATGGCTGTCAGGGCTCTGGATTGACACTATGCTGATTACAGTATAATTTATAGAAAGCAACTTATTTCTCACTGCAACACACTCACTATTGGCTGAAAATAACTACTCAGTTGTGGCTCACAGAGCTCGGGTCAATATTGTCGATAGCCAAGTCGCTGGAACTACCATGGTTAGATGGTGCTTGGCTCAAGCTGTGATTTCTCTCCTCCAAATTGCTTTAGTTAAGTTTATTCTGTGTGTTTGTGTTTCTGTCTCCCTCTTTTTAAGGCGTATGTTCACAGAGTATTGTGGAAATCAGATTCAAGCAAAAAGCAGATTAAACAACAAAATAAAGTGTTATGTCCTCATCACCAGTGTTGAATAAAAATATATATATTTATTTGAATGGCATTTTAAAAAAACAAGGGTTTACAAAGTACAGGAGCAAACAGGATAAAAACATCAGAACCTGAGGAAAGCAAAAAAACAAATCAACAAAACAACCAACAGCAGAAGCACCCAGACAACACCAAATATACCCCAACAGTAAGGACCCAAACCAAACCCTGACCACATATTTAACCCAAACATTATAAGAACTCAGACATCATAACATCTACACATCTTAAGAGCCACGTAAGTTGAGACAGGTGTTACATAAGATACATCTATAATTCACAGCATAGTAGATTTGAAATCCTGTAGAATACAATACAAGTTTCTCCCACAATATTTGATCATAGTTTGTTTTCACTTAATCGGTCACAATGTTCCGAGAGTACAGACAGTATCTGTCTGGGTGGCAATGTTTGCATAGGTCTTGTGTTTGCAGAGAAAACTTGTTCCTGACTGTGTGACAGCTCAGCCAGAGAATGATCAAAAAACTCCCTAAAACTATTTTTTTTCTTTCAGTTTCCTCCAAACACCCTTTTTTCCCCCTCTATGCATGCTCACAAACGGGTGTCACAAAGCCGCCAGGATAAGCACAAACTTTTCATTCAGCCTCAAACTTTCAACTTGCTGCAATTTTCAACTCACACAGACATGTTTTTAGTTTGCTTCATGCTGCCCAGAGCAAATCCAAGTAAGAAGTTCATGTTAAAGTTCACTCAGTCCTAACGCTCCTAAACTGCTGGAAAGCACCCACAGTCCAACGGTGGGTCAGTCTGGAAAAGCTCTAGACGGTTATGTACAGCAGTGGTTCTCAAACTGGGGTCCGGGGACCCCTGGGAGGCCCGTGAGCCAGAGGTTTGGGGTCTGCAAAATAATTGAAAATAAAGTATTAAAGTAATGCCATGTCATTGAAAAGCAAATAAGTACATAAAACAACCCTGATAACCAATAAATCCCACATATGTCAGCTTTGGGCCAATAAAAACTCAGATTTGATTGTGAGATATCACACAAATCTATCACTTATCATGCATCATTCACTTTGCTCAGAACAAGTTAACAACAATGGATACATATTTAAGCGCATCCACTTCATCAAGTGATGCTAGACTCCATCCAGCTAAACTGAGAAAATATGATGACAGCTGTCTGTGGTTTTATTAAGAACAGCAACACAGGACCAAAATGTGTTGTGAAGCCAAGAAGCCCTGTAAGCTAAAACATCATCTGATAACAAAGCATGTAGAATTTAAGGACAAAACAAACTAGAAACGCACTCAGAGAGTGCAGACCTCTGCCATTAGCACTATCTCCCAATAGTGAAGAATCCTTTAAAAAAATTCCTGGATGCATCCCCATGTGCCCCCCACCACGGCATTTGCCGATTACTCTCTCCCCGGTGGGGTGGAAACATATCGAGGCAAAGCACTGGCTTTGCTACCATTGGACTGTCATGGTGGAAGCATTGCCTGCCGGCGCCAACAGATGCACTGACAGTCTCACCCATGGTCTCACAGGACAACTGGAAGTCATGGCAAAGGGTGAATATTCCTCTATTCCTCCCAGCACTGTGAGTATTCTTGCTACAATTTACTGTCTTTCTCTCTGTTAAGCTCCGACTTGTCTCCTCGACCGGGCGTGCGTCTTTCAAACTCTATATAGTCGAAAACTTTGAATAGAAACACACCCAAAATGCTGCTGGGATTGAAGTTACTCATGTCTGCCATCTCCTGGTGTAAAGTGGTAACAGTGCCATTAGCCCTATCTCCTAATAATAAAGAATCCTTTAAAAAATTGTCTAAAAGTCTTACAAAGTATACCATGCTGTTCGGCCTCAAGCCCAAACTGTCCTATAAAGTTTGGCACAAAGCTCTTCTTATAACATAGGCTTTTATTTCTTTAGACATATCAGTCACTAAGCATACAGGGGCTTTAAAAGGATTCACACTCACTGATGCTTTAGCATATAATTAATTCTATTCATCACTCATGTTCAATATAATTTTGTTGCCAATAAAATAACATAATTCTCTTTTTTAAAAATGAATTTCTACAAAGTGATGCCAATTAAATACAAATATTTAATGCAAAACAAATAATTACATTAATTTTCACCCTCTTCAAGTCAGTGTTTAGTAGACGCACTTTTGGCTACAATCACAGCACTGAGTCTCTGTGGGTAGGTCTCAATCATGCTTGCACATCTGGACACTACAGATTTACTCCATTCATCTTTGCGAAACCGCTCAAGTTCTGTCAGATTGCACAGGGATCACCCTTTTCAAGTCGAGCCACAAATTCTCTATTGGATTGAGGTCTCAGCTTTGACTTGACCACTCTAGAACATTCACTTTCTTGTCTCTAAAACATTTCTGTTTAGCTTTCACTGTATGCTACGGATCATTGTCTTGCTAGAAAATGAATCTTCTCCCAAGCTGTAGTTCTCTTGCTGACTGAGAAAGATTTTTCTCCAGGATTTTTCTTAATTGCTACGCTAGCTGTTACACTACCACTGGAAGGATGGACGTCCCTGTGACACCCTGTAACTTAAGTTCAGAATATAGACGAGGTGCATTTTTCCTGACAGCTTTAATTTTGAATTGTATTGTCAAACTGAGAAATGTCACAGGTCCCTCTAAATGACACTACAAATGCAACCACAGCCGTTCGCTTGTCAAACAGTGACACCAAAACAGAGGTACAAAGAGAAATGTGACCTCTGTGAATGGTTCCAACCATATTATTAAGACAAAAATGCAATGAAAACTCCACAGTCATTTAAAAACTCAGATTTTCCACTTTGAAAATGTTCATCCAGGCTGCTTCTTTCTGTATTGTCAGACATTTTTATGGGTTCATGTTCTTCATGTACAATTTCCTAGCACATCTATACTAATTACATGCAGCTGTTCAATCATTTCTGAGAAACAGCCTACCCTACTGCTGCCACAGTAAAATGTCTTGTATCCTTTATGCTAACTCTCTCACAGAATAAACATTGCTTAGGATTCATTTGCAGGTGTACCTAGGTTAATTTAAAAAATGGTGGTCCTGGTTGAAGGCGGCTGGATTTATAGTTTTGGTCATGAAACCCTCAATCTCCACTCCACTGAGAGGCTTCATTAGGTGAACTGACAGGTGGCTGCTTATGATGCTGTTTTCTGATGAAAGCACTTACAACACTCAGTAAATGTCAGTCTGTGTGTTTATATTACACAAGAGTTTAAAGCCACTCTGACCGTGTGGCGAGGTACCGCTGTGAGCTAAGGGCTTCAGCAATCATGTTCAACATCACGCTTACCTGGGGGGTTATGTCTGAGTCAATTTATTAATCTCTGTGATTCTGAATTAATTCAAAATAACCAAACATTGTTTTTTTAAATGTTCTTTCATCCTGGGTAAAATTTAACCAGTTAGTCTGAGCACAGCAAACCTTCTGCTGGTATTTTGTTCCCTCTCCACCTTCCTGGTACTCTGTTGCTAATGTTAGCAGTGCTAGCTGTAAGCTGTGCCTCACATTTTAACATGCAATTCCCAGAGTAAGTGGACATGTGATCCAACATATTCAGTCTACAGTGTCTCCAAAAAAAAAAAAAAAAAAAAAAAAAAAAGTGAAGAACTATTCAAATGAGAGAAAAATACAACCTTGCAACTCTGGAGTGTTCTTTTGCCTTCATGGTGTAATGGCAGCCATACTGATTAACCAGTGACTGGACTGTACAGACACAGGTGTCTTTATGCAGACTCTTGAGACACTTTAATTGCACTCAGGTGATTCCTATCCACTAACTGTGGGACTACTAGCACCACTTGGCTGGACCTCTGTTCAAATAGACCAGTCTTTTTTAAAGGGGTAAATATTAATGCACTTATTTTACATTACATATTTTTATTTAATTGGCATTACTATGTAGAAATCTGTTTTCACTCTAACATTAAAGAGGAGTTTTTGCATTATTTTTTGTCAAAGAAGGAAAATTATAGACCATGGTTGATTTATAAAATCAATGAAAGGGTGAAGCATCCATGGGGGTGAATACTTTTTAAAGGCACTGTACATTTGTCTAAAAACTTATGCATGCTCTCTAATTAGAAATAATTTGGGGCTGCTGAACTGTTACTGTGTTAGCGTGCTGTACATCAATTGACATTAACCGGCCAGATGCAAAGGACCATTTGTAGGAGGTCCAGGACAGATGTCGGGGCATGATGTGAGATCTGGGAGCATGACCGTGAAGCACAGACCTGGTTTATAACCCTTGAACTTCACATGATGGATTGCTTCAATCAAAAAGCTGCTGGTGATGTTGTGTTGGGCCTGAGATGTGCAATGTTCCTGCAAGTAGCAGCTGCAGGTGAAGTGGGGGGTATTTTTCAGAACTACAGAGCACGAGCAGTTGACAGAGAGGCCGTGCCAGACATGAACAACAAGGGGTAAATAAATGGAAATAACTTGTTACATTTTACAGCATTTGTTTTACAAAGCTCTGCTTCTCTTTTTTCACTCTGAGCTCTGACAGTGAGCTCGGCATTGCAGATTCCTTTGAAATTCTCTGTGGCCTAGTTCAGAGCTGTTCAGACCCTGAGCTAAATTCCTGACTAGATTCAAGGCCACACAAAAACTTCTGTAGGGTTCGCTCCATCACCATTCACTAACTCTCTGACTCTGTTAGCCTCTTATGGGTACATGTGGAGCGTTCCCACCCAGCGGCTAATCTCCAGTTCCCTGTGCTAGATTTCCTGCTTGGATGCACTGTAATGACATTTATATCCTTTTGTGAGTAGCCTACTCATATTCCTTATAGTTCCACCCACTCACAAATATGCATTACATTAAGCTGTATATGGAAGAAACATTGCAATGATTACAGAATAAATTGTAAATTAGAGTGAATCTCTCATAAATTGCCTATCGTGGCGCCTCTGTTCTGCTGCTTGACTGGTTATCATTAATTTTCATGTGGCGTATGCTTTAAATATGAATTCTCCCACAAGCGTTTAATCAACAGTGCATGTGCTTGGACTGCTCCTTAAAGCCCAGAAGGTGTTAAATGAATCATGGATTGCTGCTGGTCCTCTGGTACAGGGGACTTGCAAGGTCATATCTGGCTGAAAGGGCAAAGGGCTAATAATCTACTATTTCAAATTACTTTCTCTAACTCTAAGAGTAATGCCCAAATATTATCAAGGGATGTCAGTATTTATAGCCCCTGGCCCTGGTTTCATTCCTCTTTTAATTAAGATTCACTGTGATGATGTTCAAACTAGAGACTGACAGTTAACAGCAGCTTTATCAACCAGGAGAGAGCTAAGGATTTGGTGGAGTAACAAAGGATCTCATTTACCATCAGATTGCACTCTCAAATCTGTGCTTTAACACATATAAGCACATTTTATGCCCATCATTGGAGTTATTAATTAGATCTTATTTGAATGTGTTCTCACAGCAGGAACAAATGAGGAACTGATTCATACCACTCATACTATTAAAGTCCCCAGTGTGAAAAAAATGATAAGGCTGAAATTTGACTCAATGTAATTACAAAGACATTCAGTAACTAACAGTTAATATAGTATGAAAGCCAGAGGGATACAATTGCTGCTTATTGTGGATAAGTGCTGGTCTATTTGTCAGCTTTTAAATGGAGAAAATGTCATTTCAAGGATGCTGTGAATATGTGAGTTGCAGTCACATTTACAGGAAGAATTGACCAATTTAGATTTTGACTGTGAAATATTCTGCTGAAAAACACGAGGATGGCCTTCTTGGTTTGACTTTAGTATCTTAATAAATATCAAACCCTAACTGTTGTAACCAATGTGATAGAAATCCAGGTGTCACAAGGCATGTAGCCTGCTGGAATCCCAAAAGAAGAAGAGGAAGAAGAAGGTCTAACCTGAGGGCCTAACAGGATCAATAATTAACCATTGAGTGTCAACCTAAATGGTTTTGAGATTAAAAGGTCAACATAATAAGTTAAAAACTCAAAATCTGAGATAAGAAGTCAAACTTGCAAGTTTTAAAGGTAAAAACATGACATTTAAAGTCAAAATAATGTTTTAAAAAGCACCAATAAGCTAAAAGTCAAAATTAGGAGTTGAAGTGATCAGCAAAACTGAGAAAAAATTCAATATCATGATATTTAACGATCAAAATGTGACATAGATATCGAAATTGTGAGTTTAAAATATCAAAATATGAAATTAAATTTCAAATTCATGAGTTTTAAAAGTCAAAATATGAAACAATGTTAACAAAATCATGAGTTTTAAAGGTAAAAAAACAAGATGACAGTCAAAATTTGGAGTTGTTGAAGGTCAAAATATGAGATAAAAGTCAAAATCATGACTTTGAAAGGTCAAACTAGAATTTAATGTAAAATTATGAATCTAAAAGGTAAAAATATGAAATAAAAAGTCAAACCCCCTACACATATCTAAACATAGCAAAGACCCCTCAAGATTCACTTATAAAAATTACACATCGATTTGTATTGTTTTCATTGCCAAATTCCAACATAATTGGCACCTGACAAAAGATGTTTAAATTATCCATTATTATAGTGGTGTATTAGAGCAACTGTAGGAAAAAATAATAAAGGATCTGTTATTTAAAAAAAAGGAGAAAAAAACAAGAAATTTTGGACTTCAGAAGTTGTAAATGTACCTGAACCAAATTTGGAATTTTTCATTTACACACAAAGCAAAACTGGATTATTTTTATAATGCTGGGTCACAGCTGTTTGATAGGTTTGGCCCAATGTTGGATGAGAAACAGTGAGCCAGCAAAAAAGGTTGCTTAATGGGCGAGGGAATGGGAGAGTGGTACTGCCATTATAAATTTGGGGGTGGGGTTTTTCCCATCATGCTTTTGGTGGGTTGTTTAGATGTGTTTTAGATGAATTTTACCTTGAAGGATTGATAAAGTACATCTTTATCTTATCAACATATACTACACAAATATTCACTCCAAGCCATCACAGAGAACCTTTATCATTGCTTTCAAGCACCTGACCAATTAAAATCCAATCATTTCAGATCAACCAAAAACTTTAAACAAGTACATATCCTTAGGAAATGTAATGGTGTTTTTTTCATAATAGCATGCAGTAAACTTCTGGCTTTACTGAATAACAACTATCTTGAAGGCAGAGCTCAGAACAGTCTGGAATAGTTTAGGTTTAATTTTGGTAGCAGCTCAATGTGTAAGTAAAAGTTACATGAACTTCTTATTCTGCAAGTCCACCACTAAGGTTATAAAAATGCCCGAGTGTGTGTCAAGAAGAAGGCATTTTCACTGCAGCTTTATAGTTGGCCAGTTTTGCTCTCATAGCCACCAGAGGAGTGCTTCTTCATTTCCATATCAGACTCTACCACAGTTATTGACATCAGCCAAGTGCACACTTCATGGTGACAGAGACACAGCATCACCGCCTCTGTTATTGCAACTGCAGCTCTGTTTTTCCCCTCACACCAGACACTTCAGGGAAGATAAGGCAGGAAAACGCCCTTTGACTTCAACTTCCAAATGAAGCACTTCCAATTCAATTTGGATAAAACTTTTAGGGTAACATTTTGGTAAAACTCTTACCATATGAGCTGAACAAAACAGTCTGGTTTGCAAATGTGCTTAATTCAAACACCATCTTTTGTGCAATGGGAAACAGCTGCAACACAGGAATACCAGACAAATTCATTATAATACATATGCATAACAGTGCTGTGGAGAAGTATTTTCCCCATACTGATTTTTAAAATTTTTTCTCTTATTTGTCCCACTTAAAGATCCAGTATGTAGAAATTCTGCACCGAAATATCTATGCATATTTAAAAAGTGGCCATCCCTTGTTGTATATATATCTTTTTAACTGAGTCCTTTCAGTATCTCAAATATTTCTGAAACTTTTCAAAGACAAAGAAATTGTTGATAGTACCACTTTCATTGGTGGCGTGTCTGTCTGTTTGTCTGTGTCCATTTGCACGCCACACCACTGCTCCAGTTGTCCATGATAGTTCTCAGAAGACTTCTTGGATGTATTGGTTGGAAACTGGTGCCATGAATAAATCAGAAATATGCACAGGTTTTCTATAAAATCCCATGTGTGATGTGCATGCGCTTTAGTGTCACTTCAAGCACACGTGCATTCTGGAATTACTTTCAGCGCAAACACAGAAGTACCTTTTTCAGTCAGTTCTCACCTTGACCAGAGTCCTCCATTGTTGTTCTGGTTCAGAGCCCCCTGGTGGTGGAATTTTACATAGTAGGTGTTTTCACATCATCAAACAAATGTTAGAATTAGACAAAGATATCCAGAGTAAATACAAAATACAGTTTAAATGATTTCATTTATAAAGGGAAAAAAATATATAAACCCACCTGGCCTAATGTGAAAGAGTAGTTGCCCCCTAAACCTATTACTGGTTGTGCTACCCTTGTTAGCCACAACTGCAAGCCAGCGTTACTGGCAATGAGTTATTCACATGACTGTGAAGTGATTTTGGCCCACTCTTTTTGTAGAATTGTTTGAATTCAGCCACATTTGAGGGTTTGGACTTTGACGAGGCCACTCCAAAACCTTCACTCAAGCTTGAGGTAGGTCTTTCGGCCTGACATTGTCCTTCAGGATTTCCTGGTAAAGAGCAGAATTTAAGGTTCAATCAACTATGGAAAGTCGTCAAGGTTGAAGCAGCGAAACAGCCCTAGACCATCACACATCCACCCCCATGTTTGACTGTTTGTATGATGTGTTTTTATGAAATGCTGTTAGTGTCGTGTCATCTGTCACCAAGTTTAACTATTATCTCCTTAGTCCACAGAATAATTTCCCGAAAGTCTTGAGGATCTACAAAATGTTTTGAGGAAAATGTGAGAGTAGTCTTTGGGTTCTTTTTTGGTCAGCAGTGGTTTTAACCTTGGAACTCTTCCATAATGCCATTTTTTGCCCAGTCTGCCCAGATGCACTCTTTGAGCAATTTTGGTAGCGCAGCCACTCCTGGAATGGTTCAAGTTTTCTTCTTTTGTGGATAATGGCTCTCACTGTGGTTCACTGGAGTCCCAAAGCCTTGGAAATGGCTTTGTAATCTTTTCCAGACTGATAGATGTTGATGACTGTTTCTCATCTGTCCTGGAATTTCTTTCGATGGCCATATGTTTTGCTTTTTAAGATCTTTATACTTCACGTTGTCTGACAGGAATCAGGCCTGGGTGTGGCTAGTGAAATTGAGCTCTGCTTTCCAAAACAAATGTGGCTTATTACAGTTAATTCATTTTTTAACAATGGGTGCAATAAGGGCCTGGTAGGTTTGGATGGCTTTTAGCCTTCAATCAATCAAATTATCCTTTTACTACTGCCTTATGTGTTTACTCAGGTTACCTTTGTCTAATATTAAAATGTGTTGATGATCTGAAACATTTAAGTGTGAAAAAAGAAGAAAAAATGCAAAAGCAGATATCAGGAAGTTGCCTTAAACTTTTTCACAGCATGTTAAACTAAAATTTCACCTGCATGTTTTAGTACAACAAAATCAACCATTAAACAGTCACATTATCACACTGTAGCATAAAAAATAAGCTAAGCAAAGTGCTATCAGGCATATAGTGTGCCTAAGTGTACCAAACTTAAAGCTTCCACTCCCATTATTTCTGGATAAATAAATGTGGGACACTAAATTCACAATGCATTTTAAATTGTAGTATTCTTTGAATTCCCTGTTTAACTAGCTAAAACCCCACCAGTGTGAATAAAAATAACTTGCCATTTCAAAGCTTTCTCACTCAAAACCATGACTTTATTCACAGTGTTGCATGTCCTGTAACTCACAGGAACAAAACAGATGCTTGTTATCTCTGCCAAGTAAGTATCCTTTGGTGGGGATAAAATTTTCTATCTTTTTACTGTGTGTAGTTCTAAAAAAGCCTGTTGGCTGCTCATCTAGTCATCTAGCCACCATCTGTGGACGTTGGAGACACAGTAACCAGGTTATCGCTCTCTCTGGGCTCGACTATTTATACAGTTTCTGACTTTACTGACTGCAGGTTTTAACAGGACAGCTTGTTTAGTTGCTGGTTTCTACAATGCCATGTCATTGTCAGTTTTGGTGAGTGAAGAGATGCATTTAATGTTGCACTAACGGCAAGCTGTGGCTTGTTCACACAGATTAGTGTCAAACCGCACACAGGCACACACTCTCATAAATACTCCCAATCTGTAGCAGCAGCGATGTGTTTCAAAGCTGAGGTGCCCAAGTGGCACCTGCATTTAAAACATGCATGGCACTGCCAATAAGTGTTGTCAAATGCTCCATAAACTGGAAAAGTTAACATTCCCCAAAGGCACATTAGAGCAGCTTCACAAGCTGCAATGAAAGTTGTCTTTTTTCTCAAAATCTCAACAGAGAATATTTATTCAGTTGGTGTTGAAGTAGGGGGAGAACTTTTATCCCACATCCGCCAAATATCTCTGTCTGAAACAAATATCTCAATTACACATAGCCTCTTTTTCTCAAATGTGAAGCTCTATGCACGTGCCTATGACCCACATTGATGCTTTCAAACTGTCCTGCAGGGTATGACTACTTCTACCGCTGAAAGAACATTCCTTGTCAGGAAAAAAGTAATAAAATTATTCTCTTCTTAAGTACACATTTTTTAATATGAGTTCAATGTCTGTTTTAATCACTTGTTTCAAATTGACTTGAACAAAATGTTCATCTTAAAGGGTTAGAAAAACGTAGATAAACATAAATTAAGAACAGTATAATATCAAAAATCTACAAAAAACCCAAATAACTGTGAACAGCAGTTGGACTTCAGACTTTATGATCTTAAAACTTCTGTCTTGGTTCCTATACATTTATGACCTTTAAATAAAAAAAAATCTTGTAAATGAAAAACTTTCTAACCCAGACAATTAGTTTTCAAAATCTGTTTTTCTTGAAAAGCTCCACTTTGTTATTGTTTTGTTTGTCTAATAGACTGTAGTAATAACATATAGTTTGTAAAACAGATATTTTGTCAAGAACAAGAGTATGTAGGCCTGTTATGGAGGGTTTTTGACAAGGAAAACAATGAACCTGATGTTTATTTTTCCAGATTGTTCCGGGGAGGGGTTGATTTTCTTGGAAATTAGTGTGGGTGTGGTGGTGGTGGGGTAAGGCAAAAAAGGTTTTGAACCACTGCGTTAGGTCACGGCCACCTGCCAACATTTAACCCTCTGAGACACACATTGGCGTATACAACAAGAGGAGACTCAGGTTACAAAAACTTGAATTACTTTTGAACCATAAATTGTCGCCACTTCCTTAGTCCCCTCTGGAACTGCCGTTTTGCCGTTCCAGTAAATCTATCCATGCTGTCTCACCTCCATTTTCCACATGCAGCAACCACACCACGGTACACTGACGAATTGTACTGCAGAGCAAATCGCTCCCTCTCTGCATATCTATTTACAGTACCGGCCGCTGCCAAACTGTGTCAATACTCATCCAAAAAGGATGTCACACGCGTAGAATATCCAGTTTCGTCGAATTACAACACAGTGCACGGACTCCCAGTTGCAAATCATCACTATATCAACATTACGTCTCATCCTGCAGGGAGAGCAAAGAGTCACCAGGTGATCAGTGGGTCATGAGGAAAAGACACGCTTCCAGTGGGCAAGGTCACCTGCCTTCGGTTGGGGCAAACCTGCGGTGCTTCGGTGCGTGGCGCTGTCATCCTATATGAAAATTGCAGGTTAGCTCTTGCATTAGCTTTTCTAGTGAGCCTGGAACTTGGGTCACTTTCTGGGCCATTTAAAGACTAAATCCACACCAGTAGCTCCAGTATTGAATGTCTTTATATCAATTTTTTAATCAATTTTTTCCACTAGATTAGCATTAGCCACCAAATTGAGTGCCAAAAACACATCACATGGGCTGTGACAGCCAGTGGCAGAATGTTTTATCATCACACCATGCTTTGCCAAACAGTGCATGTGCAAACAATTGGAAACTGGACAAAAAGGCCTGAATGAGCCCTAATGGAGAGAAATAAAAGACAGAGAGCCCGTGATGTGGCCGATGTGTGATATGAAAAAAAAAAAAAAACCTGCAAGGACTTATTTTTTGTAAATATGTGAATATTTTGAAGAGTTTTGTTTCAGAATGAATATTTTTTCACTTTTTGGTGCTAAGAGATGGGAGAACAAGCTTGTGCAACTAAAGTCCTAGTCATTACTGTCTACTGCATGTAACACTTTGAGTTTTTATTTTAGTTCTGTATCTTTTGTCAGCAGAGTTGATGTTTTACAAGCTTTTTAAGACAATAGGTACTAGAATAATACACTCAAATGTGTAATTGAAGAGTCTGTCAGTTCTGTTTTAAGAAAAAAAGGATGGCAACTCAAGGCTTTAGGAGAATAGCTCACAAACCTCAGTACCTTGGTAGCACATTACGTTTATTCCACTGGAGTCACTAGCAGCGTATAGCTGTTACAATTACAGAACTTTACAAGCACTCATTACCAGTTACTTAACATAAAACAGGTGACAACTACATTACATTAAGATTTATTGACATTGATTCGGCAGGCAAGGTTACCCTAATGTCAGCTCAGTAGCATCCTGGGAGAGAGAATTTCACGCCTCCTAAACAGACACAGCCTGAGGATCATTCAGGCAGAAGCTTTCTGTCCTGGAAATACAGACATTATTTTTTTCTCCTAGGGGTAAAAGACAGAATAAAATGGTGTAGTCTATGCATGGGAAGAAAAACTTTGTCCATTGCCAAGAATAATAATTTGAATTTTACCAACTACCTAGTCCTAGACAAACAGCACACGTCTGTTAAATAGCTGAGGCTGCACACACGTGTCCTAGCTGCAGCTCCTGTTAGCAGACCAGGAAGAACCCACTTCTTCTAAACAGACAAGGCTTTGTTTTAAATAACTCCTTCATCACAGCCATGTAAGCCATGACTAAATAGACCGATAGCTTCTCTTTAAAAAGTTTAAGTTAATATGAGCGCTGACACAATATTTCCTGAATAACTACAAACCCTGATTCCAAGAAAGTTGGGATGTTGTGTACAACACGAACTAAACAGAATACAATGATTTGCATATCCCTTTGCAACATGTATTCAGCTGAATGCAGCACAAAGACTAGATATTTTCTTTTAAGACTGATTACCTTCATTAATTAAGGCTCAGAAAAGTTGTGACAGGAGAGACGTTAACAATTGTTTCATCACCTTTTATTTCTAACAAGACTTAGCAAGACAAGTGTCCAGGGGCTGCAGGCACTAATTATTCAAGTATTAAAAGTGGAATTCTTTCCCATTCTTTCTAGATGTGCATCATAACTTATTTAACAATGTGTAGTATTTTGCTTTACATAATACACCATATATTCAATAGAGAGGTCTGGACTGCATGCAGGCCAGTTTGGTACCTGCACTCTTACTATGAAGCCATGCTGTTGTAACCCTTTGGTTACAACAGCATGTGTAAGTTATCCACGCCAGAGACACTAATACACACATGTTTTATTGATACAGCTATGTACTATGTTAACTGAGGGGGTGCTGTTGTGAACTTGAACATTTTGAATGAGACACCCATGTAACAGATCATCAACTCCTGCATTTATTTGTTTGTTTGTTTGTAAAAACGGTCCAGCCTCACTTTGCAATGCCACCTGATGGATCAAAGGTCACAGGCATTCAATTTGGTTTCAGTCTTGCCCTGTATGAGCAGAGATGTTTTAAATTCTCTGAATCTTTTGATAATGGTATAGATTGTTGATGGTGAAATCCCTTGCCAGTTGATGAACTTTGTTCATAAACTGTTGGAAGTATTAGTCCACACAGTCCCTCACAAAATGGAGAACCTTTCCCCAACATCATTAATCAGTCTTTCATGAGCGCACCATTCACACCGAATCATAGCATTCTCACCTGCCACTGTTTAACTTACCTGTGGAATGTTCAGTGGTTTTCAAAGCATTCTGTAACTTTTCCATCCTTTTCTTGCTCCTGTCCCAACATTTTTGAAATGTGTTGCAGGCATCAAATTCAGAATGTGTGTACATTTCCAAGAAACAATTAACTTATCAATTTAAATATTACATATTTTGTTTATGTGCTGTATCGAATTAGTCTGAGAGGTTTTGTAAATCATAATATTCTTTCTGTATTCACATTTTGACCCAGTGTCCCAGCTTTTTTGGAACTGGGCTTTGCACTTACTTTTACAATGCAGTAACTCAGCTAGTAACTCAGTTTCCTTTTCGTAGAATTAGTAACTATTAACTGGAACTTGTTACTAATGTTGACTAAATTGCCCATTACTGCCGGTGTTAATGTCATGATGGTCCTGTCTGTATTCAGTCTGTGGTCAAAATGCATACACTTGTATCTTTGGTCATTTCAAAAGGCTCATTTACTTGAACAAAAGAAAAAAACATACTTTTTGAAAAGGAGATAAGCATTTTCTTTCACAGAATACTGAGAGCAAACACTCTTCACAGCATGTGCCTGCATGTCAGATGGGGCCAGATGTTAGAATAAACGTGCACACTCATTTTCCACCCTCCCTAAACCAGATCTTTACACCGAACGACACTTTCATGGGCCAGCTACTGTATCTGCTTTTAAACGCTGGATTAAAATATCTCTACTCTCATAAACATTAACCACTGTGGGTAACTAGTCAGGCTTATAGCAGCACATGTTCCA
The DNA here is from genome assembly GCF_018320785.1 of Cheilinus undulatus. Classification (NCBI taxonomy): domain Eukaryota; kingdom Metazoa; phylum Chordata; class Actinopteri; order Labriformes; family Labridae; genus Cheilinus; species Cheilinus undulatus. Next base: position 18,032,790 of record NC_054874.1, on the reverse strand, counting down.
GTATAATCACCTCATCAGCAGGAATTTCACAAACATTGCGATAGAAAATAACAGAAGCTGGAGGCAGTGTAGTGTCTCCAGATCCATGTCTCCCCCTGTTTCAACTCGGCTCCACAGGGAGTGGAAGTGTGACAACGTTCTGTTTGCTGTTCCTCCTCACCTTACTGCCTGCACAAGCTTCCTATGTGACTCTTGGGAGGTTCAGCAGGCTGTTTTAACTTTAGCAGACTTTATTTTACTTTAATTGTCCTGTCCCTAAGCGCAGCAAATGTATCCTTTCTTCTCCCAGATGCACACACAGTTGGTTTACTGGTTGTTTCTTTATTTCACTGTGTAGGCCACAGTCGTTTCCTCTGCAGCAGATGATTAAAGAAAACAGTGACTTGGAAAAACAGTTTGTTCCCTCATCTGACAATTTATCATTTTATTATGGTTTGCAAAGGATAATGTGGGATAGTGGACAGACATACTAGGAAACATCATTATCCTATTCATGAATGTCTACAACACAACAATGGAAAGCTTTAGAGAAAAGATCAAATGTGCTTTTCCACCATGTGGTACCAGATTGACTCATCTCCACTCCTCCAGATAGGGGTGCATTGGTTTAACACTGGTATGCATGTATTGGCCCTGTTGACAAACATCGCCATTGGCAAATAATGTGTCATGAACAGATATTTTTAGGCAGTGTTTATCTCTTGTTTGAAATTGATTTAATACTGGCATGTGATACACCTAACTGCTGAATCAAATAAGAGACTTTTTAGTGGGCAGAAGAAGTCATCTACTGGCAAACTTAGATCTGTTTTCAGGTTAAACACAGGTGAACAGTCCTTTTCAAGTATAGCCACAAATTCTCTATTGGATTGATTACTTTAAGTCAATGTTGTTTTTTATGAAAACAAAAAGGTGGAAAAAATGTGATATCTTCCTCAAACCAAATGTTTGATGGCTGGGGTATTATTTCTAACTCCAGCTTGGATATGTCAATGATTAGCCAAAATATTGACTTTGATGCATTTTTAGTTTTTTTATAGCATCTGATTTAAAACAAAAATTTACTATTTTTATGTATTTATTTTTTTGCCAAATCTTTTGATCAACTTCAGTTCTGATCAAAACAAATGATTACTGAATAATTTTTAGGATTTTAACCCTTAAAATGCCAGTTTAATAACAGGATGGTCATGTTTTTTTCTTAAAAAAAAACAAAAAAAAACCCCACACAAAACAGTATTTATTTTCCAGAAGACTAATGTTTTTTCATAAAAACAACAACTTTGACTCTAAGGAATCAAACTGGCATTTAAAGGGTTAAAATCCTTACAATGATTGGATGTTTTGGTAGTTTTGAGCACAGCTGAAAGTGTTTAAGAGACTTGTGCAAAAAAAAGGCAGAAAAAATAATCTGTTAAGATTTTATAGAAGTTTTTTGGAAGTGGACATTTTTGTCCTTAAAGGGATACTTCAACATTTTGGCAAATTCGCCCAAACTTATTAAATAAAACACAAACGGGAAAAAATAAACCAACCTGGGTATTTTTCATAGATTTTAGTTTGCTTTAACCTGAGTGCACTCTTTTACCTATTTGTTTTAGCAAGGTTGCATTTAGTTTCGTTGGTGTGCTTTAATGTTGGAGCTCATGGAGAGCAAGACAGCTTTACCTCCTTATTGTGGCATGGAAACGACTCCTACCATGCAGAAATCCTTCATGTATTCCTCAGTCTCAAACAGCACAGCAGCGATGGACAGCCAGGTAAACATACACACCCATCAGGATGAAAGATGACGTCCTTTTCACCCAGCCTCGGCACCTGTGACATCCGCTGTGTCCGAAATCACTCCTTAATCACTATATAGTGCATTATATAGTGAATACGCCATTTTGCATTGGTGTCCTAATTCTGAGTTAGCATTGTTATTCACTATATAATGCACTCATTCTATCCCACAATGCATTGTGAAAAGTAGTGAACAGCCGATGGTCAATAACCCAGCAATATTTACCATCATGCATCGCAGTTGCTGCTCTCAAACATGGTGGACGAACAAGAGGAGCTAAAGAACACATGGAAACTTTTAAAAGCTTTTTTTTTCAGTTTGTTGATTTTAACCAAAGTATTTAATCTGTGACAAATGTTAAAGATTCAAAACAGGATAATATCTCCCCCCATGAGGATTACAAGACATGAAACCATAATTTTTATGCAAAAATAAGTGATAATACACACAAAAATGTATACTTTTTTTTAACCACCAAAGACACAAAACTTTTATATCAATTAGTAATTCTTATATTTTTTTGTGAAAATATGTTAGGTTCAGTGTCAGTTTTCAGTAAAATTCTACTGTTAATTTCGATCTTCAGCCATTGCCATTGAAATCCACAAGCTGTTGTTGCTAAACATTTTGATTGTGGGACGGCGATGACGTCATTACCCGCAGCCGGAGTAGTGTCCGAAATCATTTTTGTGTTTTGCAGTTGAGTCTATTATATAGTCCACTATATGCTGCTCACTATAGAGAGGATAGGGAGTAGGGAATGAGTGTGTGGTTTCGGACACAGCCCTAGTCTCACTTCTGATGGCGGCGGCCACGCTAACTCAGCTAGCTTCCTTTCTAGCTGAGGAACTCACACTCCATCGGCAGTAAACAGTCACAATTGCACGTGAATCACAGCGTGGTAAATGGCAACAGTTCACAGTCCTGCAGGAGGATAAAACGGGATAACTGAGGTGAAGTCTGTATCGACTCTGTTCCCACGAGTCTGCAGCTCCGCTGCACCACGTTCTTCTCGGCGTCTTTTTCCTCCTTCTTTTTTACTTCACTTCCTGCTTCTTGTCTCTCAGCACAAGGTCACCTGAACCAACACTTCCAGGTCATTAACTCACTAACGTAAACATAACGTGGCAGAAGTATTTCTAAACCTTTTTCAGAATATTTAAACACATGAAATGTACGTATTTTACTAGTAAATTATTAATGCCGTTCAAAAAAATAATTATCTATTCCTTTAAAAGTTCTGTTAGTTTTACATCATTTTAATATGACAACTGAAAATACAATCAGGCATTTTATCAATAACAGACAACTCTTGTGCTTTCATCAAGAAGAAAATAATAGTAATAATAATAATACTGATATTTATCAGGTTATTACATGAAGATAACCCTCAGTTTTAACTTGTTTTCCAAGCTTTGAGCAGTACAAAGTTAGAGCACATCATTGCATAACAGTGGTCTGTGCTATGGCTTAACACAAAGGTCAGCTCTAATTATTTTGACCTCGATAGTTTTTTGTTTCTATGAAGTTACTTTGCTTCTGTGTGCAAGATAAAATAATGTAAGCATCCAAACTTAAACTATGACTTAGAAAAGCTGTTTTAAAAATCCCTTACTCTGTTTAACAGCAAGTTTGAACAGTTTTAGTATGCATACAAATCACATTTGCATGTGAAGCCCCCCTTTGTGATTTCACTCTGCATGAAAACACACACTGGTGCTTGAATAAAACGAAGAGTTGGCTGTCTGTCTCTCATATATCCTGAGAGCATGAACAGTGCATGTAAAATGTCAATTGTCTCTTTCAGCCTCCAGACTCAGCACACAGCTAAAGTTTAGCCATCTGTTTCCACACATGACCTTTCTTTTTAATTGCCTGAATTAGAGGAGAACGAGGAAGACTGGCTGGGTGCTCCCTCCTTTCCAACTCTAATATTGAAGGAACAATTGTTATTTACAGTGACAAATAGCACGGGGGAGCTCTGTCTGTGTCAGCTGCTTTCCACCTGGCCATGTTGAACACCTGCCCAGAGCCAGTTTGGTTCACTGCAGATGGCTAAGGTGAGCTTTTCCATTCTCTAAAACCTTTCCCGCAGGCACAGGGAAAGCTGCACTATCTAGTCTGTACTTTATCATGTTAATTCCTACTCCCTGATATTAACTTCTTCCAATATTGAAGACAAGGCGCTGCAGAGTGGAAGGGGGAAACAGAATTAGTGTTGATGAATGGAGGATGATAGATTAATCAACAACACAATCATGCTCATGTATTCTTACAACACAGGGTTTAATCTTGTTAAAATGTGGCCCAATATTGCTTATTTGCGGTGTAATGTGATTCATTATTTCTTACAGAAAAATGTAATGGAACATATGGTGTTTTAGAAGCATTTTATAAGTCCAGCTTTCATTAAAATCACGCCTTGTGCTTTTCTTTCCACAGAGGTTGCATACAAATTTTTGTGCGGCTAATCACAGGGTTTTGTGTCAGATGCTTGATTATGCTCCAGTTCTCAATGTGACTTCTGTGATTAAATAGGTATTAAGGATAATGCCATCACAGTGAAAATCATTTGCTATCTTTCAGTCCCCTAATTACAGCACTTGTCAGGGAGGCATTAATACACAAAACAGATCTGCTGCTATTTATTTCATATTATTTATCTGATAATCATGTTACTGTACACAAGATTAAAGCGTATTGATCATTCTTTTTTCATCAGGATCTTTTTTTTTCAATGGATCTGGGCACCTCAAAAACACAGTAATTACATATCCATGGAATATTTCTATTATTGACCCGTCTCTGGATGTAGCATGTTGTGGAATTACTAATTAAAAGTTGTTCCCTGTAGGTGACCTGCTGATTAATCCATTTATATTTAATGAATCTATTACAGTTAAAGATCATTCCTAATGAAAATGAAGATCTGTAATTTAAATCATTTGATTACTTATTTTTCAAAGCTAAACAGGAGAGCAGGAGAGAGGGAGCATTTGTGTCTGCACTTCGTAAGTCATGCTGCTATTTTTGGTTCAAAGTCTGGTGTGTTTTCATTGTGTTTGGAAGAAGGAGGAATCCGGGGAAATGCCAGGAGCCATTGTTCTTTGGATACCCAGACAAGCACAAAGCTGAGAACGACAATGTAACACGGCGGAACATCTTTTGTGTGTCATCTTTTTCTCCTTTTATTGGAAACCAGCTGAGGGAGAGTTTTTGATGGACTGCCATGGTGATCTATAAAAAATTAAGGCTTGTAAAAAAAAAAAAAAAAAATCAGGCACCTTCTAGTAAGCTTCATGAAAAATTGAAAGACAAGAGAAAAACGAGCTGGAGACGGGATTACGGCCTCGTTATTTATCACAGATGAAATGTATTGGCTGCAGCGGAGGTCCGGCCGGGGTAGTGACCATGGTGGGGACTTATGTGAGGCTAGTGGGCAGAGGTTTCAGGGTCACACACTGACATGCCTCAAGGAGGGTGTGTAATGAAGCATTAGACACAGCTGGTGCTTGCCAGGGCAGGCCCCAAGTCACAACCCCCATGTAAGGTCATTTTTGGACAAAAACTGTTCCAGATGAGGTTAGATTTGTTTTAGAGGTCATTAGATAACACTTGGTGTGTGACATGTTAACCTTGGTTTTGGTTGGTGTATGGGTGAAGAAGGGGTGTCAAACTCAAGGCCCAGGGGCCAAATCTGGCCCGGAGGTACAGTTATACCCGGCCCGCAAGATCATATCACATTTTGATAATAACTGTCCCTCCGGTATGAGGTCTGCAGATTTCCTCCACTATAAAATATAAACTTAAGCTTGGTGAGTTGAAATATTCTTGCTGAGTCATAAAAAGTAGAGAGTTAAAATAATCCGATAGAAAGTCAGGAATGTGGGAAAACATTCATTTGTATTTCCATTTTGTATTTTCAAATTTTGCATTTCACAGTTACAACTTAAACTTATGATTTTGACTTTTTATTTTATATTTTGACCTTTAAACTCTTGAATTTGAAATGTAACCCATATTTTACCCTTTAAAACTTATTATGCCTGTACCTCTCATGCATTGGCATTTAAATTTTAATCAATATTTCAACCTTTTAAACTCTTGATTTTGAATTTTATCCCATATTTTCACCTTTAAAACTCATTATTTTGACTGTAAATCTCATACATTGGCCTTTAAAACTTTTGAATTTGAATTTTAATCCATATTTTGTCCTTTTAAACTCTTTATTTGGAATTTATCCCATATTTTGACTTTTTTAACTCATGGATTTGAATTTTATCCCATATTTTGACTCTTTTAAACTATTGAATTTGAATTTGAATCCAGATTTAGTCATTTTCAACTCTTGATTTTGAATTTTATCCCATATTTTACACTATAAAACTCATTATTTTAACTGTGTATCTCATATATTGGCCTTTTAAAAACATTTTGATTTTAATTTAGTGTTTTGACATTTTCATCTAATAAGTTTTACTTTTCATTATAGCCTTTAAACTTGTCATTTTTACTTTCATAATCTGAAAATCATTCATCACCAGTTTTCTTATGCATTATTAATTGCTGGTGAAAATGAGGATGACCGTTTAGGTTTAAATGTTGACCCTGTTAGTTTCTCAGGTTAGACCTACATTCAGAATCCGGCCCCTGCTGTGATTGAGCTTGATACCCCTGACCTAAAGACTAAGAAAAGATGACGTATGACTTTGATAGCGTGCTTTTGACCCTTTGTCAGTGTAGCCCCGCATGGCCAGGAGAGAAATTCATGGTAAAGCGCTGCAAAGCAGATCTCATCAAGTAATGTATAGCAGCAATACAATGAACGAGGAAGGGTAGCCCAGGGGTAATCGATAATTTGAGCCACCAATCTGTTCCAGGTGCTTTATGATGTGACTGAGGTAATTATCACCAGATCAATAAAAGAGTTTGTTGTGTAGAGGAATGGACGGAGCAGGGAATAATTGGTTTCTGCTGCTGGACTGATCCCATGTATGTATTTTTCCAACCTGAGGATAGGGGTTCAAAATGATTCTCTTTAGTTCTGGGAAAACTCGGTTTGTCCTGCACTGCTCCTTCCCTCTGGGTTCATGACCAATATCCTGAGACGTCTGTGGGTTTATTTGCATTTGCATGCATCATTAAACAGTCACAAAGGGAGCTTTGGCGAGTCCTGGGGCAAAGCAGAATCTAAGGTCGGGACTAAAAAAAGAAAGGAGAAAGAGAAGTGATGAGGAGAGCTCTTTTCTTCACAGAGAAGGCCAGAGTTTTCACCTTTTCTCTTTTGATTTCTTTGTTTTTATCTTTTGTGGTGTTATTGGCTGGTTTAATAACTTTTTTATGTTTCTAGTGTGTTGCTTTTTCCTCTTGTCTTGTGTTTTGATGTCTTGTTGTGTGAAGCACTTCAAATTGCCGTGTTGCTAAAATGTGCGATACAAATAAGCTTGCCTCGTCTGCCTTGCCTTTTGGAAGCAAAGAAAAAAAAAGCCCCCCCCTTAGTTTCTGTGCAAGTACAATTTCTCATTAACACAGATGATCACATCTTACCACCACTCTTCTCCAACCTTTGATGATTTCAGGAGAAAAATAAAACATGTTGCTACCAATTGTGGTTCAACACATCGCAATAGATAATTATTTACTTCTCTTTTAGTTGCTTGGTGATCTTCAGAGTGGGAATGACTTTAAGAGAAATGAAAAATTATTATCTTTTGACCTAAGAAACCTCAAAAATGTTGTATTACAGCGACAATATGAAGAATTTTTACACTGAGATATGTATCTGTATTAAAAAGACAGGGACTAGTTTCAATATGAATTCTAACATTTCTTTGAGTATTTCCAACAGTTTTCAAAGCCATGGCAAATGTTGGATTTTATGTTAAAGAATGCCAAATAATGAAGTGGGAACTGTTACTGGAAACTGCTGTTCTGTTGCTGTATCTCATTCATCTTTTGTCCTGCTTTCTTACACTTTTTTTTTTTTTTTTTACAATCCTGCAAACTGATTGCCTTAAAAAGAACTATAGGTATATAACATTAAGGTTTAAACTTTTACAATGTTTTACACCTGAGCTTAAGATACTTTGAAATTAATGCTCGATATTTTAAGTAAAATGTACAAACAAATAAGTGAAGAGAAACAATATTAGTATCTGAAAAGTGTGCACAGAACCAGGAACTTTTCTTGAGTTCATCTTTCAATGTGTGTCCTGTCCACAGAGGCAGGACTTGTCTAATTGAGTCAGTAAATTCACTCATGATGCAAAAGTGTCCAATGCCCAAAGGCATTCTGGGAAATATATGTAGCTTAAAGGATAATTTTCAAATAATTTGGGAAAAGATACTTAAATTGATTGAGTATTGTCTACTTAAAACTAAAACATATCTTCTGTTTGCTCAGAAGTAACATAGTGGAAGTAACATATTCATATTCACATTTACATGTCTCAATTTTATGTAACAACATTCAACTGTTTAGTCTTACAGTGAAATGCCTCAAGATGCATTTGAGCCAGAAAGTTCACTTACTCAGAACTCAGTACATCTTCCTAATAAAGCCTCGGTTGCTCCCCAAAGGTAGGACTTCTTTAACTGAGTTCGCAGCTTCACTCATGGTGCAAAAGTGTCTAATGCCCAAAGGCATTCTGGGAAATATCAGCAGATTAAGGGAAGATTGCCAAATAATTTAAAGTGTAATGACAAAAAAAATCCTCAAAATTACTGAGTACTGTTTACATAAAACTCAAAATGATTTCAACTGACTCAGAAAATAAAGCAGAAATAGCTATTTTGGATTATTATGCTAATGTAACTCATTTTTTTTAACAACCTTCAACTGTTTGGTCTTGCAGTGCAGGACAATTGTGTGGTTTCCTAAATACAAGTTCATGTATTTGTACTTTATCAAGAAGAGCCAAAGCAGGAAACCCATAGTTTGCCACACCTGTGCAAAGATAAACATATTTTTTTAGGATTTGCATGTTACAATCATTACCTTATAAGTTCAAAAAAATATCAACAGAGTCACACAAAAGTTGAAATGAGAAATTTAATGTTGTCTTCACTTCTGTTGACAGTGCAGGTTTACTTGGCTCTAGCAAGTGCTCGGATAGCTCAAACTGTTAAATTTATTCTTCTTTTTCTGCTTGAGTGCTGCTTTGACCCACCGCCAACTGGTGGACGGTGGTGTGTCAGCAAATAGGCAGCCCAGCCCTTTTAGTTTATTTGTTTATTTTAAGTTAACTTCACTTGAAACAACAGTCAGTTGGTCTCCTTTACCCTCCATTATTTATACAACCTAGTATTAGGTGCATTAACTTGATTAACCCCACCCCTAACCCAAGTAAATTTAACTTCATATATGTGGGTCTGGATAGCCATCAGGGTTCACAATGTGTGAAAGGACCATGATTACTATCTGCCATTGTTTAATCACTCCACTCCACATCCATCACCCTAATCTTGGACTCCAATTCCTGTAAGGCTCACCAAGGCATTGCAGGCTGAGTAGAGCCCAGGAGTTGCCCAGCACACCAACCTCCCCGGCATCTTTTTGTCCAAAATTGAGGACTCTGTTTATTAAAATGGCACTAAAAAGGTGTATTTACAAAACAGTAATCCAGTGTTTTGATTTCATGGATGTATGTCTCATAATGAGAGAGAAAAGCTGTTAAAAGTGTGAGCCAGTCCATAATGACTTGCCACTTATTACAAAATTTTGCACATTTTATTCAACACAGCAAAACACTAACCTTGCAAAAGCTCCCGTCCGAACCGTTTGGGCCCAGTTAGAAGTGACAGGACCAATCAGCGTCGAAGGGCAGTACTTTCGGGTGTGGCGGAGTTGTGACGTAAGCAAACAGCTACAAGAGACCAGTGCAACCGTGGCGGAAGACGTTAGCGTGGATGCTGCTAGAGCACCAGTTTTATCTGAACTTGACAACATTTCTTCATTGAAAGAAGAACGACGAACAGCAGTGAGTTGTTTTCTTTTCAAAAACGACAAAAGTTGTGTACTAACATGTCTACAGTCGCCATGGTTTGCGGCGTTATGCAGTTCTCCATGGAGCTTACTCCTTTGGTAGGGGCGCAGGCGCGCACCTTGTTAGTGGCTACGTCACATGCTTTGTTGCTCTGATTGGCCCGTAAAGATGTGACAGAACGTTCATCCAATCACCCTCTGTTTTTTTTTTTTGTTTGTTTTTTGTTTGTTTTTTTAAAGCCTCTGCCCTTTCCCAAACGCTGTCTATCGAAGGTTTTCCAGATGGATGTGTTTAACACATCCATCTGATGTACCAGGTAGGCAAAACACAAGATCACTTCTACTGCAGGCTCACATTATCAAAAGTGGTAACATCAACAGCTTTTGTTCCTCCTTGCAGGTACACATCCTCATGCCTGTGCTGCTTACACAATGCTTCAGCCCATTGGTTATATGCCAGTTTAGCCTGACAGAGCCTAAATAAAATTTTATTTCCTATTTCTGGATCAATATTGGGGCAAACAGACTGAGTCGATCATCTCTCACCTGGAAGGTCAGGGGTTTGATCTTCAGCTCCTGCAGGCATGTGTTGATGTTTCCTCAGGCCAGAAACTCATCTTCAAATTTCTCCCACTGCTGTGTCAGTCGTGTGTGAATGTATCTGAAAGGGATTAGTTAATAATGATGCCCACTTTACACAGCAGCCTTCTCAATCAGTGTCCGAATTGGTGTAAATAGGTAAAGACTCATTTGTGCTCCCTTTATTAGAGCTATGCATCTTGACTGGTCTCATCATTTGAATCAGCCCAAAGATTCCCATCAATATCACAATGCCTCACTATTCATCCAATGCATTCTCTGTTTTCTACAATTAAACTTCTTTTTTTTTATTTTTATGGAGCTTCAACAGCAGCATCCAAGGAATCCCCAATGCCTAGATCTTTGTTTTGGCCCAGGAGACCAGCCTCACTCCTCACTCAGCAAGCTAAGAGCCCCCACAAGGACATCTACAGTGCCTTCAGTGGGCAGCTCGCACGCATCTCCTCATATTACAACTCTGAAAAGTTGCCGGAGAAGAACATAGTTGCCTTTAAGTCTGCTTTGGTACCTGTCAGTTATGGAGTGAAATTTGGAAATTGCTATAAGCAATTTCCAAATTCTTAAAAACAGTCCCATGCTTGTTACTACTCCAGTGGTATCTGTTAAAGAGAACGTGTTTGTGCAGGAAACGGACGCAGATTGTCAGATAATTTTCACACAAAACAGCTACCTGCTACATTTTGATGAGACCAGCGCCAGCAGCCAAAACAGTGCAGCTGCCAGCTGTTAAAACCAAAACAAAGACCTGAAAGATTCTAAAAAACTGCACAGAGCTAAGGTAACAGTGCAGATGGCTGGTAGTTCTTCTTTGCTATTGTCTCATTTTTTATTACATTCAAAGTTGAATTTTGTGCTGCAGTAAACAAACTTGTGTTTGCAAGATTTAAATGGTGTTCCATTTAACATTTAGACTTAACAGAAGAAACTTTGAAATATTGAAGATCATGCACTGTACTGATACATTCATACTACTTCAACACCTTAAACAACCTTTATATAACTTTAGACTTGAACTGAGGTGTTGGTCAGAGTTTCAGTGTAATTGATTCCAGACATCAGTGGTTGCTGCAGTGTGATTGGCTGATTGGGTATTTTTTGTTAATGAGCAGTTGAACAGGTGTACCTAATAAAGTGATCAGTAAGTGTACATAGCACAGACGAAAGGAGGCACACTCACAGTTTGCATTAAAGGGGGACAGTCAAGGAGATTTAGCATTTGATCAAAATGTCTTCAGACAGTTTTTTTGGAGGTTTTCCCAGCATGTTCTACTGATAAGAGGCCTAAGGTTAGACCCAGAAAGCACTGGATGTCTGATCTGGCTTGGGAACTTTTGATCCTTCAGAAGTTTCTTGAAATTGTGCCTGAGAGAGGCACTTGTGGGAATCAAGCCATCTGTTTAGCCCTCTTTCAGCAAGTTAAAAGGTCTAACCAGTTGCTGCTATAGAGAAATATAGACATGCTATATGGAACAGGCAGTGGTCTAATGACTTCATTACAATCATTTGTTCATTAAAGATTTGTGGATTTGATAACACATGTGGATTCTGGTTTTTCCTTTCAGTTTCTAAAAGAAACCCAAATCTTTCAGGATCAAACCTCAGTGAGAACTTTTAGTCTCATTAAAGGCAGGGGCGTGAATTTTCACTGATCTCATGAATTTACCACTATATTTACTACTATAATTAGAGAGCTGCCTGTCTGTCTGTCTGGATGTTTGTCTGTCTTGTCTTGCAAACCTCCCCGTTGCTCCAGTTGTCATTCATACCTCTCAGAGGACTTCTTGGGTATACTGGTTTAAACTGGAACCATGACAACATCATGGATATGTATATATTTTGTATAAAACTCCAAAATTGTGGGGGGTTTTTCACTTCACTTTGCTTTACAGACCCCAACATTTCCAATATCTGTGCCACTCAAGTCAGTTGTAAATGTTTTTTGAAAAGTTCCAGCAAATAAACAGTCTGCTTACAGGAAACAGCCTGTCCTTCTCCTAAACATTCTACGCAGTAAGTATCGCTTATGGAGGCCCGTTAGCAGTGTAAGCTAGTGTAGATAATGGCACTATGTAGCTAATGTAGCTATGTAGCTAATGTTGCTGAAAGCTAAGCTCACAAAGCAGCTATGTAAGCTACATATCTACGTTATCTACATAGCAAAGTTATCTGCAGCTAAGTTTGTATGGTTCAGGTTGTTGAGGCTCACGATGTTAAAGCTTACTAAGCAGTAGATAATGGAGTTACATAGCTATGGAGCTTTTGTAGCTAGCATAGCAAATACTAAGCTCACAAAGCAGCTTTGTAAACTACATATCCATGTTATCTACCCAGCTTAGTTTGATTTAGTTATGATAACAGAGCTATCTATCTAATGAAGCTATGTAGCAAACATAGCTACAGCTAAACTAACAAAGCAGATATTTAAGCTGTGTTTGCCAAAGCTTAAGTTACAAAAATAGCTGGAGCTACATAGCTAACATAGCTACATACCTAACATAGCTAAAGTTAAGCTCAAAAAGCTATGTAAGCTATGTAGACACGTTATCTGCATAAGTACCTTTGCTACGTTTGCTAAAGCTTGCTTCTTTAAAAGCTAACATAGATACATTGGCTTATGAAGTAACATTTATTATGTATCTAGCGTAGCTATGTTAGCTTTAGCTAAAGCGAAAGAAGCTAAACTGGGCCAGTACTGCTAAAACAGGTCTGTACTACATAATTAAGTCCTGGATTAGACCTCAGACCTTTTCCGTTTTGTTTTTTTTAACGCTATGACATGTTTATTAATCTTTAATGTTTGCAATGTAGTTTTTGTTTATTAATAAAGTTGAAGTAAAAAAATAAAAAATAAAATTGGAAATACTTTGTACCACAAATAACGGCTCTTCCTCCCTGAGATATGGTGTCTCAGATGAACGGTCTGTGAGTGGCCATCAGAGATAAACAGTCTCAGCCATGCTCAGGAACAAAACATACTGAGATTATAATAGTAGTTCACTTCTAAAATATAACAAAATCCTTTTGTTTTTCTTAATTTATTTAAACCATTTTGGTTTCTAATGTTTTTGTTGAGCTATCCCAAAAAAGAAAGAGTAATGTTGTTATGAGGGTAGAAACAGTTACAGTTCGCACTTGGTCTTTTGATTCTGACGTTCATATGGAGGCATTAGTATTAATTTAAGTCTGTGTCACAAACAGCTCCTTACTGTAGCTTTAACATAGAAATAAAATGACTGAATGTCCTTCTCCTTTGTTGTTTATTTCAGTGTTTAATTATTGCAAATACCATTGTGGATTTTCTGAAAATCTAATCTTATTTAATAATAAGATGTGAATGATTTTAATTTGATTAATCACAAATATCTATTTAAAATTTGATTCTGAACTTGATGAAGCATTGTTTACCCTTGAGAGCCAAACATAACACCATAATTTCTTGTTGTTCGCCCATCTCAGTTTGCTGTGCATCATATGCATTTGCATCAGTCTTTGTAATTCATGGTAAATGTGATTGATGCCTGCAGAAACACTCAAAGACAGCATTGCAATCAATTATGTTTGATTTATTGTCTTTGCAGTTTCAGTATGCATCATGCAGCTATGTAACAAGCGAAACTTTCTGTGCAGTCTCATAGAACCACAATCATTCTTTTCCAACCCCTCTGTACACTGAAGAATCAACACACCCAAGCTGTGCTCCTCATATTTCATTACCGTAATTCACAATGAAGGTCATTTTTATGAATTGACTGAGGAAAGACCGGTTTTAGTCCAAACTTAATTAAAACTCAGGCATAGCTTTCTTGGCAGGAGTTTTTTTTTTCTTCCTCCATGATTCAATAATCAACAGAAGTAAATCATCTACAGTCTATTGCATCAGTCGCCAGCAGGCTGGAACAAATGCAAAAAATAAATAGACCTACTCTGGCATGCCCTGAGTTACTGGCAGGAGCTGCAAGGTTACGGTGTGAAGCTCTCAGAGGAACCTTTAGACCACATGACTGCGATTATCACAGTGAAAGACTGTTTAAATACTGAGCTGTGATCTACGGCGTGCTGATCAGCTGTGATATCAGCTATAGATGCTGTTTTGTCCTGTGATTTACTGTTATCACCATATATCCCCTTTGCTGCCGCTGCCACTGGCTCCACTAATTACTAATGGTGATTTAATGTAAGAGTGTGACCATTTCCTCTCCCATGCAGACCCCATCCCCACACTGTTGTCCTTGTAAATTAGGTGTGCACCAGTGATTAATGGTTAACAGCCACTATTCCAGGAGAAGCATCATCAGCAAAGCATTTAATTAAATGGTTGTCTCAATTACTTAGCAAACAAATGTCGCTTCAACAGAAGCTAACTTTATTAAACCATGTGAAATGTCAGACCATTATGTGTGTGTTGGCACAGAGAAAAATCCATGTTATTGAGGTAAAAAGGTAAAAAGGCAGCACTGGGCCATAAAGACTTATTTTATGAAGAAAAATTCTCCCATGCAACAATAGAACTAGAAACCACTTCCTGCTGATGACACAGCAATGCTGCAATTTTCTATCTGATATTTTCTAGAACCTTTATATTTCCTCAAAAAAAAACATCCCTCCTCAAATTAATTGCTTCTATCAACTGGTTCAATTCCTGAGCTGCACTGCAAAAGACAAAGTGCCAAGCCAAAGCGGGTGCCCTGTGCCATCAATCATTGCTGTGTATTAACTACCCCACCTCCCATCGCAAAGAAAACAATTAAAGTTAAACTTGTTGATTTGTTATGGTAGACCATAAATCACCCTGGTATGTGAAACCCACCATCTCTAGGGGCCCCTTTTCATGTTCCTCGATCAGTGAGCCGAGGTTAGAAAGCACTGCTTTGAACTAGTCTGATGCTGGTGGGTTATTTATTTATTTCTTCTTTGTGAGGAATGAAAAAAAGTTGTCGAAGTCATATAGAATTAGAGCTCCATACACAAACCTATGTATAAGCAATGCACACGTTCATGTAAAGTGCTTCAGCTACATGATGTAGAACTTCTGCACTGAAATGTCTGTTTTAATCAAAGAACAACTACTCCTACATTGAAGATATTTTTTAGTCAACAGCTACATTACCTCAAGTATTTTCAACACTTTTCAAGGCCTTAGTCATTTCTAATTTTAAATCTTAATAATTATAACAGGACATGTCTTGAAACAGTATATGATGGAGCCACTATCATTGCCATGTAATAATGGATGCTACATGACTTCAGTGGGAACTGCTACTTGAAGCCTCCTGTCTGTTGCTACATTTCATTTAGCCTATGTTCTTTGCTGCTTACAGTGCATTCAAAAAGTATTCAGTCCCCCTTCACTTCTTTTAGTTTTTTGTTGCAGCCTGATACTACAGTTGAAAAAAAAAATATTCTCATTAATCTACACTCAGTACCCCATCATAACAATGTGAAAACAGAATTTTAGAACTTTTTGCAAATTCGTTAAAAAGAAAAAACTGAAATGTGAAACTGGCATAAGTATAAGTAAGTTAGACCCTTTGCAAAATACTTAAAATGTATAGCTCAGGTTCCCCCCATTTCTCTGGATCTTTGCTGAGATGTTTCTACACCTTGACTGGAGTCCACCTGTAGTAAATTAAACTGATTGTACATCATTTGGAAAGGCGCATACCTCTCTATAAAAAGTCTCACAGCTGACAATGTATATCAGCGCAAAACCAAGCCATGAGGTCAAACGAACTGCCTGCAGAGCTTACAGACAATTGACGAGGATTGTTGGAGGCACAGATCTGGGCACTGAAAGTTCTCAAGAGCAATGTGGCCTCCATAATTCTCAAAAAGGAAGAAGTTTGGCCCAACCAAGGTCTTCCAAGATCTGGTCGCCGGACCAAACTCAGGGAATGTTTGAGAAGAGCCTGTTGTTCAGTTCCACCATGGAGACGTAGGCTTGATCTTAACAAGTAGAGATTTACTTCCAAACTAACCAAAATATTATTGCAAAAATGACATTTTCACTTAATTTCACCAATCACTGGAAAGCATTTTTCAACAGTTTTTGTTACAAATGCTGATGGCTAAAAATAACTTAATGCTAACTGCTGTTAATTGTCAAACAGCATTGAGTGTGGATAAAAAATATGACAAGACATTTTGCATAGGTGATCATTAAAGCCTACTTAGAGCCATTATAAAATAACAACATTGACAAGGAGAGGTGAAATTGCTAACAACACAAGATAACTGTATAGTGGGTGGCTGAAATGGTCTCGGCTTTTATTGATAATGGTGTAAGATTTAAGTTGTAACTTAAGCCTTCGTTGAAAATATCTCAGCTGGTGCAACACTTTAAATGTTAGGAGAGTGTAAACTCTGCCTTAAGTAAGAATTTTCGTTCGAACTAGGCAACGTTTGAATTTATGCACATCTGGTGCAACCAATAACTGGACTCATGGCAGATTGGCTAGACAGAAGACTATTGTTAATGCAGTGGAGTTTGTTGCAAACCCCAAGTGAGCTTCCATGTGCTTTGCACCGAGGAGGGTCTTCCATCCAGCCAACGGAAAATCGGACAAAGATTGACCAGCAAATTGAAAGTTTTGCCGTCCGGCTCAGCTTTTCACTGCAACAGTACAGTACATCTGCCTGTTGATTTCTCGCTTCATTCTCCTCTCACTCGTGAACAAGACCACGAAATACTCAAACTCCTTCACTCGAGCCAAAGACACCATCCCCTCCTGGAAGGAGCAATCCACCATTTCTCCTGCTACCAGCGGAGAACCATGGCCATGCACTCTAGGATGATGGTCTAATGAGCAGAAACACGCAAAAAATAAACCTGCAAAATGAGTCGTGGTGGGATGATCCCCTCTGCCACTCAAGTATACTCATAGGCGACTTTAGCTGCGCAACTCTGCTCTCTCAGTGAGTCTTGTCCTGTCCACACCTCTAATTGGTTTCTTGCACAAAGGCCTTTACAAATGTCGAATATTGAGGGTTTTGCCCTGTAAAACCAAACTTTAGCAAGGTTTATAAATCCTGTGGCATATTTAACTACAGCTCTCATTAAATGGTAAAAATTCTTCTCTTCACGGTTAACATGACTTAAAAACTGAACAATCAATCCTAATCTGGACACAGGCTGTCCTATGACATGAGAGGTCGGCATGTTTGATCTTGGCGATGCACTAAAATGCATCCAAAATACGCACGGATATTTCAGTTCATTCCAGTTCATCATGCGTGCAGGGATGTCAGAGGGATTCAGAGAGAGTGGACATGAAGAAGAACGACTCTAGGGGCTCAGACATGCATTAAAAGTCAAGTTTTCACTCAGCAGATGAGAGTTTGCAGCTATATAAGAAGTAACAGTGCAGGATAAATCTCGCAGGATCCTAGTCTCTGTCTCTCTCTTTCACTCCTTTCTCTCACTTGTCTCCTCCCTGGTCTCTGCACTGAGGTCAGAATAATCTCAGGGTCAGATCAAATATTGTGGACAACAGGTTGCTGTTTTAAAGCCATAAACAGTCACACTGAATGTATATTTATAATGAATATTCCAGTCTTGTAAATTCATCATCAGTGGGTCATAAAAACATTAAAATCCATAAAAATGGTCATATGTTACAAGGGCAGCATATTTTTGACTGACCTGCTTAGATTACCTGCAGGTAAAGTCCCCTTCTAAAGTAGCTAAGTAACCCTTTAGTGTGCAAACATGCACCAATCATTAAATGGTAGCTGCATCTTATATTGGATCATTTCACTTTTTAAACATTACAGCAGCCTATAGATCAGCTTTGGTGTATGTAGATGTTGCTAAAAAAAAATTGTCCGGCCTGCAGGACATCTCATTGGAGCATATCCGGCCCCCGACCCAAAATGATCTTGACATCCCTGTTTTGCTGCAGATTCAGATGGAAAAATACTGAAAATAGAGCCTACTGTATTTTTCTTTTAATAACATAATAAAAAAACTAATGTAACGCAGCTGATTTGATGCAGAAATACAAATTAACTGCATCAAGTTCTTGATGGGACCTTGGGCCAGATACACTTACTAAGATATTGTATCTGAAAACATGAAACCCTAGAACAGGAGAGTACACGAACTTCAGAAAATGCTGAGGAAAAGCCACAAGTTTGTGCATAATAATTGTTTAAGTACAGAGAGTCTTTATTCTCATATCTCTTTGGAGGAGACATCCGATTTACATTTTTTTAATTCTCTGTCTAAGGTGGATGCAGTTTGTCCAGCTTGATGTCACCAAGTATTCACTAATAATCAAACAGATGGTTATAATGCAGATTATCTTATATTGAATGGAGTTAAATGTATTTTTGGTGGCCACTGCACACTGTGCTGCTTCTGTTAAATCACATTCATATAGCGTCATCAAACAAGTTGAGGTGAGTGATATTGGGGGGGCCTCACATTAATCTTTGCCTGGGGCCTCCAAATCACTAAAACCGCCCCTGAGTATACTGTCATCCTGTGGAAAAAACTGTGCTTTCGGTCAGATTGACAATTGTGACCCTGAAAAAAGGAACATTGTGGTCTCTACTTGTCATATGTTGTTTTGATTTGATTGAGAGTGCCTGAGATATCATGTGTTCAGTTAAAATTAAAGAAAACACGCTTTTCAACAGATAGATAATACTGAAGATGTGATGATTCTTCCATCTACCTGTCTAGTTTTCTGTTTCTTCTGACTTCAGCATGACAACAGGAGAAAAAAGTTGTCTGTTCATCTCAGGAGGATGTCATTTCAAAAGTGCAGTGACACATTGTTTTGAACAGCCCAAACAGTTGCAGCTAATGAGCTGTTTTCTTCTCATGATGTTCCTTCTATTTGAAACTGGCTTCTGTTATTTCATGCCCCCTCACATCCACAGCTTTTGCCGTTGTTATGACAATGCAAACACACTGTGCGACTTAGATATTCCCATCAATCTTGGCCTCTTCTCAGGAAGCTATTCTGGTCCTGGCATTGCCGTCGTCTGCCGGGGGAAACGAGGTGGGTTCTGTGATAATTCCTGGACTTTGAACAGCTGAGTAGGAGTGAGTCACCATTTCCAAGGCTTTGTCTTGAAAGTGCTTAGTCCTTGGCCACTAGCTCTCATTGTATGCATGCTGCTACATTCATTGTGTGCATCAAGAGACAGGAAATATGTAGGACCCCTTTGCCTGCAGCTTCACTGTCAGGCGCATATTACAAATGCAGTAGTGTTCATGGGAACATGCAAAGTGGACAGCAGCTCCCTGTATGTGGCATCACGGGTGAGAGGAGAAGAGCAGCCAGTTTGATAATGTGACCAAGGCTGTCTGTGGTGACTCAGCTTCAGCAGCACAGGAGACTGTGTTATAGTCCAGGGCAGGTCACAAGTCAGAAAGTTTTATGGGTGTAAATTTGCCTGAAGAAAATCAAAGTCTGCACAAGTGATGCCAAATACACATTTTATCAACAGAGGATGCTCTGAAATCTACAGACACAAGCTTCACCTTGTTAAATCGCACAACAAATTAAGTTAAGACGGCAAATTACAAAACTCCCAGTGGCAGGATATGTTTTCATATCTTGTTAAAATCAAACCACAATGCTGCTGGCTTAACTTTGATGTCAACAGACGTTTTATGTCTTCTCCTGTGGTGTTTCCTTTTATCCAATAATTGAATAAAAACATCGTGCTCATCACCTGTTTTGTCTGCAAAACTAATCTTTGACTCACAAGGTTTGCCCTCGCTGGCTGGAGAAGAAAATTAAGTTGTTGACACTGGATCATTTAGTATAGCCAATCGTTTAAAAAGCCTGGCTTGTGTGTGGATTATAATTGTTTTGCTGCTGTCTATTAATCGTCAGGTTCACATTTGGAACAAATTGAGTTTAGAGTAACTGTGTAATGTCTGTGTCAGGAGAAAACTAGAGGGAGATGTCATATCCCTTAAACCAGTGGTTCCCAACCTGAGTTGCAGGGACCCTCAGAGGGGTTGCCAAAGATCTCAAGGGGGACACAGGGCCCTGTCTCCTCAGACATTACTAAGCTTACATGTACACTTTGCTGGCATCGGGCCAAAACCTTATATCTCCAAAATCATCACTTTTCAGGATATGAAATAAGATAGATGTTGACTACTTTTAAACCATTCTGGCCTGGATTTTTTGTCTACAAAGTAAACATTAATGACTGTTTCTGCACAAACTTGTTCTCCCATCTCTTGGTGACCAGAAAGTTAAAAAGTTTTGAAATATTGACATATTTACGAGAAAAGTCATTGTGCTTCTTTGTATTGGCTCTACTTGTGCTGTTACTCAAAGCAGTTCCTGTCTGCAGTGACACAGAGGGCCACATCACAGACTCTCTGTCTCTCTTTCTCTCATTATGAGCTATTTCAGCCATCTCCTGCATGATGTAAGTGTTAAGGCATGTGCAATTTGCAGTTTTTAAAACAATATGGCAGTTATTATAGCGGCTAGCAGCAGTAAATTATTCAAAATGGATGAAAAATAGATAAAAGATGTTCAATGTTGGGAGTACCTGTGTGGATTTAATCTTTTACATCCCCAAGAAGTCACTCAAGATCCAGGCTTTCTAGAAAAGCTTCCATAAGAAATTCAAAGGCATGGATAGCATCATTTCAATGGCACAATGGGTATATTCAAGAGCAAAAAAGTAAGAGGCCATAATTTATGGGGGTGGGCTTGGGCTTTCTTAGATATGTGCAGAGGTGGAAAATGTACTCTTCAATTATAATCAAGTGAAACTACAGTTACTCTGGTTAAAAATGTACTTATGTAAAAGCAAAAGTACTGGTCTTTAAATCAAATTAAGTTTAATTCAAAAGTCCTATTTAAAGTTTACTTTAAGTTCTGAGTAGCTACTGATGAGTTGTACTGTAAAATGATCTTTCCTTATTGGGAAGAACAACAAGAGGATAGAGCTCCAACCAGGTTGTTCAGATAAAGTCAAACCTCTATAATAGATTAGAGTAAACAGCAAATTGTCAGCTTTAATTAAACTCATGTAGAGTTAAACACTTTAAGTGTCTTTGTTATTCCACACTACATTTAGTTAAACCATTCTCTTGAAAGTCTTAAATATTTTACAATATGACAAAGCTGCAGCAAATTTTGAAAATCTGTGGCAAGATGGGTCTCTTAAGACAAAAGCAAAGAAGAGAAAAAAAATGCACTTTGTCTTCTAGGATGACCAAAAGTCTACTCTAACCCAGTGGATAACTTCACTCATGGTGCAAGTACAAGAATATTCAGTTAAAGTATATTTAGCTTACTCTGTTTAAAACTTTCTTAAGTAGAAGTAAAAGAACTGATTTCAAAAAGTACTAAAAAAAAAAATTACTCAATTATAGTAGCTGAGTAAATGTAACTAGCTACTTCCCACCCCTGGATATGAGTAGGGGGGCCTTAAGGACAAAAAGGTTGGGAGCCACTGCCTTAAACACTCCAAAGCAGCACCATTTCCATTTATGTAACTTTCTATGATGCACATTAAATGTATTTTTACTCATGCTATTATTTACAAAATCTCGTTTCTAGAGAAAAATTCTTCCTTCTTCACCAGGGGAGAAAAACTCTGTACAGAGAGGAGGAGTTCACACTGTTTAGAAAACCCAAGTGAGCTGCAGACCCAGAGGTCACAGATACTGAGAAAATATCTCTGGTGTAGAAACATGTAGGAAACACTTTCAGAATAATTTAGGGCTGTGAAATGTTCTTATGGAAAATCAGTATGGAGCAGATTATCCCATGCAAGAGCAAATCTACAAAAATGTTTCTCCTTTAGCCTGAAGATCTTGAAAACAAAGTGTTGATTAGAAACAGCAGCCTTATCTAAGCCAACTGTCATGATGTGAACACACATTCTGCACAAATGGCTGCCGATGAAGTCATTTTGGCCAGTCTGGACTTTGATTTTTGGCATGTTTTCAGAGCTGCAGCTCTGCCCGGCGGAGGCAGCTTAGCTAATGAGCTAACCATGAGAAGTGTAAAAGCCTACCTGCTGGCTTCAGAGCTCAGACAGTCAAAGTGAAAGGCAGGCCAGCTAAGGGCCTTGCTGAAATGCACTTCTTTCAATTAGGCACAGAGAAAGCTCCGACTCCCTTCCACTCAGCCTTGCTGTTTGCATGGCTCGTCTCTAAAGGATTCTGACTTAATAGCATGAATAACACACAAGTTGTTCTGCCGATGACAAACAAACATGACGAGACTTTTGTTGGAGGACTTTGATTTGTTTAGCACTTACTAAGTGTTCTGAATGATTAGCAGCTAATAGTATTTATGTGCCAGCATCACAGCAGTTTCATCAGTCGTACATCAAATGAAGTGTTTTGTTTGCTTCACGTTTAGGGACAGTAAAATCCTCGTGCACAACTTCTTAAAGTTTTAGGGAGCTCTGCTACCCATTTAGAAGGGAAAATTTGTTGATACGAAGCCATAAAGCTTTGATTTGTGGTGAGACATTGGCACAATCTTTATGTACTTTTGGTTCATTGATTCATTGTGCTGCAGGGGTCTGCAGTGAATGTTGGGTATTTGGAGTTGCTCAGCACTCCACAATAACAAGAACTGACTGTGAGATTTGTGCGAGCACTTCTATTGGTTGTGGGAGTCTGTTTGAGCAGAACGCATTCAAACAATGTTACCCAGAAGGCTTTTTTGTCTCTGTGCAAGCTCCGAAAGACAGAATAGTGTAGCTGCTGCAATTTTAGTGAAAGGGAGGAGGAGGAGGAGAGCGGGTGGAGGGGCCGGTCAACCTTTTATGGGGGAGCAGGGAATAGAGCCTGTTATGGCAGACATGGGGTGAGCTCAAAAGGGGTAATTTCACAGTGAGGGTAGAGAAAGCACAAAATAAGTATGATGAAGTTGAAAGTTTCGATTATTCTTGCATGGTTTTAGAAGTGAAGCAGGGAAAATGTGAGGCTGCAGAAATATCACTTCTCTTTCTGTCTTCCTGTTTCTGTGTGTGCTTTTTCTCTTCCAATGGTATTCCACCAGATTCATCACCACGCGAGGATGGCGTTCTGCCATCTCCTCTCTAACGTAGCTGACAGATAATTCTAAATCACCTCCTGCTTTAGGGACCGGCGGCTGCTGGATTGTTTTAATCACATATAATTGATTTTATTTTAACAAAGCATATGAGAGAAGAAATCCTACCACTAATAGATCAAAATGGGGGTGTCGAACAAGGAGACAATCGGTTAAATGCTGCCTTATATAACAGATTTCTGCAGTGATGTAATTCAAATGCATGAGCTTCTGATTGTCAATCTGTATCTTTTTCTTCTTTGTGTCTTTCATCATCCAAAAGATGGATTAAAATAAGTAGTGAAGGTTAAATCTAAATGTATCGATGTGGTCAGGCTTAACAAGCTGTCAAAGACTTTCTCCACAGCTTCTAGAAATCAGTTTCATTGCTCTCTATGTGGCTACATTTTCTCAGAAAACTGCCTTTAAAATCCCAAAGTGGGTAATTTAACAAATGGCCTCCCATGAAGGGGTCTTTTTGCTTTTAAATTCTCAGAGCTGTCATTCATTTAGTTGGGTTGCGAGGTGGGGGTCTCAACTGACCTCGGCTGCCTCAGTAATTTCTTCTCCAACTTAAATTGCAAATAATTGCTGTAAATGGTTTAGACAGGGACAAGCTGCGTTTTGGTAAATGCAATGTTTGCTTTGTGGCATTTTGCAGGAGAAGAGCCTCCTACTCATGAGGCGGGACGCCGGATAAGCTGCTCGGAGCAGAGCGGCTCTGCTCCCGATTTATTGAAGAGATTATACTTGTCTGCTGGAGAGCACCTACCACCTCTCACCCAGCCCCTCACGCAGTGCGTGTCTGTGTGTGAGATATGTGCATTTATGCTTAATTCTTTATGCATTCTGGAAGTGTAGACTGCATGTATGGCTAAATTTCAGGAATAACTAATTACCTGCTAGAACAGAACATTTCAAAACGCATTTTTAGAAATTGCCCACCTGCTCTGAGTGCTCTTTGAAGTAAGGTTTCTTAGTGTTTTAAATGATACCAAAGCAGCTGGATTCACGTTCAATGAATCTGCGAGCATCAAGGTTGTCAATGTATTCACTTCTAAAGGCAGCCTCCTCAACACAGTCTGTGCTGTAGAGTTCACACTGCACTTCAAACTAAAAGCCTATGAAACAAAATTTCATCATGAAAAGATATATACAAAACATACTGTAGCTACATACACAAAAATCCTCTTAACCCGTGTGTCAAAATGAAGGCTGTTTCTGGAGCACTTTGGGATCCTCTAATTTGCACCCTCCCTTCCTCTCTTAGCCTAAATGAAGCACAGTTACAGCCTGAAAATAATGTCTCAGTGCTTTTTGTCTAAGCCCTCACCATGTGGGTGCAGGCGTGTGTATTGGCAGGCTGTCCACACTTTGACAGAATAATCCCTCCCTGCATGGTGGACATTATCCACCTCTGACGCTTTCACCAGCTGATCTATATTCTGGGATGATTCCATGTTAACCAGCATGCAGGATTGCCCCTCACTCAGTTTTCTTGGCATCCTTTCTCCTGCAAATTAAGCATTGCATGTGCATAATGAAGGTTTGTATATAATTAATGATGAATATTTCTTTCCTTTCTGTGTTTTTCTTGCAGAGATAGATTGGCAACAGATCAGTGCTTAGAACCACCAGCAGTCGCTGGTTCCTAAAAGCTTCAAATCAATTAAATGACAGACTTTTAGTGAGTTTGTCTAAATTAGCGGAGCAGTTAAGTCTCTCAATGACTTATTCTGTCTTGTACTTAATTACTTGAACTATTGTGTCTATTATGAATGATCCTTATTAAACTGGACCCCAAACTACTGATATTTAGGACTTTGTGATGATTGCTGGAACCAGCAACAAAATGATCAGCCCCTGTTGTTAGTGGTCAACTAATTATCTGCCGGGATGATTATTGGGGCTGGTATTTGGCATTTGGCCAAAAATCTTTGTTAGTATTTCTTTTTTTCAATTGGCAATTAAATTTTAGCATTTCTGCACTGGTTTAAAAAAGTGTGTTACCTTGGCTCCCCTTGTTTACGGCAGTTGCTAACCCAGCTGAAAGGGGGCCAGTGTCCCTTGCCTCCGGAGCCTTGGGGCATTGGATTTGCACTCCCTTGCCCTTCAACTGCTTTGCACTTAACTACGAATGAGAGATCTGAGCAGGATTAGTACTAGACGAGCTGCAAGTCTCATGAAGATGGCGGGGCAAGGCCCTTGGGAATCTCGCTACTGGATGAATAGAATAGTGTCTATCAGGTAGGTTGAACGTCGCTAGTGGCGCTGAGGTGTCGTCAACAGGTTCTCAACTGTTTCAACATTTGGGGATGCCTTGGATGCTGCCATCGAATCTGTGTCTGTTCGTGGTGAGAGGCAGTAGGCGATTTGTTTTCTTTTTAACAAAGGGGATGCACCCTGTCAACCCACCCACCACCACCAATCGCAGTCAGTCGTGCTATCTCAGGTGGACCTCATAAAAACGCTTTGCCTGTGCAAGTCAGAAATCTAACTTATACTTGAATGATAGGCAGGTTGTTTAAAATGGGACAGCTGATATTTTTAAATTTTCCTTTGTAGAAATGCTAACCTTGTTGCCCTGCTGCTCCTCTCTCTCCTCCATCTTGTTGTCCTCCTGTTGCTGCTATCTGACTTTGTTCATTCTCTAAAAAAGTAATGACATGAACTTCAACAAATAGCTTATTTTCTACAACACTTGTCTGAACAATACCCGTGGATTTTGTGCCCACATCCTTAGTTAAACTCAACTCAAAGATTAACTTAAACATGTGTGTCCTCTCTGACTGCTATGTGACTGCTTGCTCTCTCCTCCTCCTCCTACACCTCTTCCTTCTGGCCCTGCTCTCTGACTTTGTCCATTCTATACAAAAGTAATGGTATGAACTTAAACCTTTGTTTCCCACGGGGCTACAGTGTAAATAATGCTGCTAGTGGACTGTATAAAATTATTTGTTTACTAAAGTTTTCCTTTAGATATGTTTTAAGGTGTAGGCTTATATTAAATAGGCTATGCCCACTCTAATTTGAATCTATGTCTGAGATGATTTTTCCACAAAAAAAAAAAAATACATTTATTGTTAAAATCACATCTACACCTTCTACCTCATTAAAAATCATTATTTCCATAACCTATTAATTTAATTTCACAAGTCTGACTGCTTGACACAAGATGTCTCCTCCTTCACTGTAAAGTCCATGTGCTCTGGAGACTTCACGTTTCAACATCACGGTTATGTAAGCTGAATACTGGACAAATCTGGCTTCCAAACAATTTGTGATAACACAAAGCTTGCACACACTGTAGGCCCACCCTTTAAATTTTGGAGAAACTTTCCACTTTCAGCAGATTAATGTGAAAACAGCCTACAGTGTCAAACTTTGAGCTTCACCGTACAGAATGAAATGTTATGTGCAAACATTTAACTGAAAGAACAAGAAGAAAAACATATTTTTAGTTGTGGAAACTTTACAGATATTTAACGTTACTTCATGTAAAGCAGTCACCTAAGAAAAGGTAAAAGTTGCACCGGCAACGTTACCTGTGTAACACGGGCTAGTTTTCATGCAGTCTGGGCAGGAATCAAATCCAAGCTAATTTCTCACCTGTCTTTTTCTTTTTGAAAAATAAACGAAGGTCAACCTGTCCTCCTTTTCTTTTTGACACCATTCTGGTTATGCTATTAGCATGCCTGTATGCCCGTGTGCCCGCTATTTTCCCTCCTGGCAAGCCCCCCCACTCCACTCTCTGCACACCCAGGAGGAGAGAGGGAGGGAGGCGGGGTAACGGCGCAGCATCAGCGCATTGAACAGGCTGTGTATCCATGGGACAGTACGAGTTATGCTGGATGGGAATGCCAATGTGAAAACAGGGGGGCTAATTAAACAGTGGCGATCCGCTGCAATTTAATACATAAATGGGAAACCCTGTTAAGGATCAATGAGTCAGGCAGAACATACGCAACTAAGGATCCCTGCTCTGCCCTGACAGAGAGGGGATGGCAAGTTAACAAAGAGGATGCATTTTGGTCATTTTGATAACAAGGGGGACACCACCCCCCCTCATTCCCCCTCAAATCGCCTACTGGTACGAGCATGGATGTTGGAGAGCAGTTTGCCTTCTTTGGCAGGGCAATCCGCTGACTGCAAGGCTGAGATCAACATGTGGCAACGTGTGCTAACCTGAGCTATACAGGCTAGCATTAATGTTAGGTATGACCAGCGAAGCATGTCAGTGGCTAAAATTCATGCCGAAGTCTAAATTTAAGTCAGGGGTGGGTGAAGTGTGAGTCAGTATTTACAATAGCTGCTGGTCGAGTCATGTAGCCACAGCGGCAGTTTTTTCAGAACTGGGCCATATTTCTTTATCAAAACGAGAGCAAAAAGCCACCCTGACAGCTTATCCTAGCCTTTCATGGCAGAAATGATGTTTTCGCTCTTCTTCTGACCTGTTTCAGACTGAGTTTAGGATCGCTCCAGGTGCTGTAAGTCGGTGTATGGCTACTGCAATGGTAGCAGTTAGCTTGGATGTAGCTGTAGAAAAGCAGCATATTAGTCAGAACTCAACCACATTTCTTTAATAAAAGAAGAGCAAAGGCTCACATAGAAAGCTTCTCTTAGCAGAGACGATGTTCTTGCACGTCTCCCCGTATGCTTTGGCGTGAGTTTTAGCTTTCGCCTTTTGAACACTACTGCAGCACTGGTCTTTAAAGCTTAGGTTAGCACTGAAGCTGCGTACGTCTACTACCTCATTTTGTCTTGTCACGCTGATTTGCCCATCATGAATGTGACAGACAAAACATTTGCCCAAGAACACTTTGAAAAGTCCTGCCCATCCCAGATGCTTTTTATGGGAGTTTTCCCAGATGAATGTCAAATAAATCCATGCAATGCATCTATGAAACATGTCAGGTTCCTTTAATTAGTGTTGAAAACATTACCTGTGTAACATGCACATGTTGATAATTATTACCTAGAATGTGTTTCTATTTTCAGCAGCAACCTCATTTTCAAATAAAGGACCTGCCATTTACATGTACTTCTATTCATGCACATGACACCCTCTTATGAGATGGGATAATGAAACAAAATATAATGTGTCAAAGTAATATCACAACTGTTCTTCAATAAGAATGCAACTTAAAATATTTAACAGGTAAATGACATGCAGCGAGTGCTTTAGATACAGCTAGACAGTGAGCTGACAGCAGTGAGCTTTTTCCAGCCATTGTCTAGCTCAGTGTTGTGACTGGTATTACTAACAGACCTCTAATATGCATATTTGTGGAGGACTTCTGGGTTTATTAACTTGTGTGAATCAACTATGTTGTAAAGTAAAATTACAGGGAAAATTATCTACCATATTTCAGCACACTCATAGGTGTTCTGCTGAAAGTATTATTAAAACTATCTATAATACAATATACAGTGCTTAACAAATTTATTAGACCACCCTAACCCTAACCAAAGTAAGGTTTATGCCACAGCTGCCCTGAATTAACAGCATGGGTAATTACCAAAATCATTTTTTATGTTTCTGCAATGGTTAATACACCAATATGTAGAAGCTCTTTAACCCAAATGATATATTTAATGCTAAAATAGAATTATTATTATCCATGAATTTTCAAATTGTATTGATTTCCAAAAAACTGAAAAAATAGTAAAGCACATTGATATTTCTTGATTAATATGTCAAATTATAGTTATTTACTTGCATTCCTGAACAGAAAAGTTAGTTTTAGTGGTTGAATGTTATGCTTGATTCATTTCTGACTTCTCAGAGAAGCCCAGTGAGCCGGCTCAAATTTGGGTGAATTCAGTTTGAAATCCCTCATTCCTGTTCAAAATGGTAAAACATGGAGAGCTCACTGAAAATGAAAGAGTCCGCATTAAAGCACTTCATGATGCTGTATGGTCTTTGAGACAAATATGACAGGTGGTCTAATAAATTTGTTAAGCACTGTACTTGCAACATCTGCTTCATTATTTTGAAAACCTAAGTTGATGTAGTTATTGTGGCCATCTTGAGCAGAGAGCCTTGCCAATGGCAAACCTTTGCCTGGATGATTATTTTTTTCAAGCTTTAGGCACAACAAAGTTTTCATATTTACCTAGTTTAGAGTGAGAAAGTAATTAAAAAAGAATCATTAATTTGCACTATCCATTAAACTGACTCAGTAATACAAGAAAACCACATGCATTTTCTAACGATCTTCTCTGACTTTCCATGTTTTCAGTTAATAAAATTTATTACTGATTAAACTTTTATGGCAATTAAGCTTTAATTAATGATTCACATTGGTATCATTAAGAAGTGTCGATTATTTGTGTTAGGCTGCAGATCCCGGTGAAATTAAACTTGGAGAAGTGAATGAAAATTAATTATGAGTGTGTTCTCAGGGCATGAAGCCATAAGCTATGAAAGTGATATGATACAACTCAGTCATTAGGAAATGGCAGCTTCATGCAACCTTTCTCCTTGGTCTGCCCCCGCGGTGGTAATTTCCCCCGTCAAGGTCATGGCCATCAGCCATCAAGCTGCCATCAGTCATTTCCTGACAAAGTAATACATATAAGGGCTAATCATTAATTACCATCTCTTGACATGGTCTGCTTTTTATTATAATTTGTGACAGAGGAGACATCAATAATGTTTTAATGAAATAAACTGGCTGCTGGATAAGAGTTTGTGAGCACACAGGAAAGTCACATCAAACTTCAGAGTGGCTCTCTTTATCCACCAGCCGGGTGATTTGTCCAATCTACCCCAGCATTTTGCTGTTCTCCTGCTTAGTCCCTGGAGTACAGATGTTGTCAACTCGATTACAACTCCTGGCATGAATGAATACACTTGGCACGGTGACATTTTTTAGATAAATATCTGTCTACTTGAGAAGACACTTTAAAGCCTGGAGCTGTAACAAGATTAAATGACTGGGCAATTGTTTGTGAATCTGCAAATGATATGAAACCAGGGCGAAATGATTAGATATTCCAGCTTTTTTCTTGTTCTACAAAAGCGAGATGTAGATATTTAGCTTAGGAAGAGCGGAGCATGAAGCGGCCTTTTAATATCTTTTAAAATATACAGCACTTTCATATTTCTGACACCTTAACATCAGTGTATTCCCTTGATTTGATGGCCAGTTATCTTTTAAGAGCTGCCCAAGGATTAAGCACGTGGACTGAACGAGAAAGTGGGGAATGACTGATGAGCTGATGCCAAAGTCACTATCGCTCAGTGAGAAATAGCAGGGAAAAAAGGAATGTCCTGTGTCATCAGACTCCCATTATTATTTTACCTTCATCTAACAGCCGCCTGATAATGCTCTCGTATGGATAGCCATCCTAATTATACCCTGCTGCCAAATGGAACTGCAATGAATGAGAAATAGGTGCAACAAGAGGAAGGTCAAGCCACTTATGCCTTGTTGCTAATGTGTGTACATTTCATTTCATGGGGATGTGAAGGGAGAGGAGGGCTCTGTATCGATTAATAATCCTGAACAAAACGCGGTAGACGGACAACAGAAATGAAGATGAGAGACGGAGGAGGGCGAGGGAGTGAACGAGGGGGAATAGGGTGTCCAGTAAAAGTGAAATCTTGGAGGGGGGAGCGGGAGAGTAAAGAGGAAAGGCAGTGATGAGAGAGCGCATTAGAAAGAGAGAGAGAGAGGGAGGAAGGAGCGAGGAGTGATAGAGTCACAGAACAAAAAGAAGACAGAAAATTGGGAAGGAAAGGTGAGGAAAAGAAGAAATGGAGGAAGGGGAGAGGAGCATTATGGGGGAAGTGTTGCAGTGCCCTCCACAGGCCGGCTGATGTAGCTCCGCAGCAACACAAGCATCCATGTATCATTGTAATGCATTGCCTGTGTAAATTGAAACATTGCACAATGATCACCTGAACGCTCGCAGTCGTTTCCTAATAAGATAGGAGCCCTGAATGAAATGAATGCAATTTCTTTTTCTGACAGACTTGTTTTCTCATTACATAAACTATTTAGACTTCTTCAAACACACATACAGCCAGAGAAAATAAGCTTCTCGCCAACAGGAAAACATCTGACGGGCTGCTATCTCCAAACAGCAAAGCCGTTGCCATGCAGACACCCAGCTTCTTACCTTGCTACTAAATTCATACTGAAAAGGAAACTCCACACCCCCCCAAGGTCAATCAGCACCTTACATCCTACTTGTGTTACCATGAGAACAAGAGGCCTTGCAGTCTCATTTATATTCACAGTCACACAGATGTACATTTGCAACAGCAATTAAATGCCATTTTGCATTTGTAGCAGAAAAAAACAGCGAAAGGGTGATTACAGAACCATAGCAATGCATCTGCGGTAAATTGTAATTTCATTTCCACTTTTCATAGATTTTTCATGCAACTCTCATAAAAGCACATTTGGCTTGTTGTGATTACATGCATGTTTTATTATTGCCAGTCATTTCTCAGGGAAAGTGTAGTCACATTCAAATTGAAACAGGGTGTTACATAGCCAAAAGTACATTTTAAATAATTTTATGAGTGAACAGGATTCAAATCAGACTAAAAGCAACCGAGGCACTCTTGTTTTGAGTGTGTGAGTGGTAAGTGCCCTCCATTTCCGCTTCTTGTTTGTGAAGTTTGCTCAGCACAGTTAGGTTGCTTGAAGCGCTAAATATACAGCAGCCTCTGCAAGGTCTAAGGGCATTTTCACATGTATACTTAATTTTCTCTGGGCTGAATCATTGACCAATTTGTTACATGGCATTGGCATAGCACAGGGGGGCAAAGGGTACTGATTATCTGGGCCCACAGTAGGGAGGGACTCTTGAGAAGCCTGCAATGAAAAGTGTGACTTATATTTGTGTCAGAGTAAAATACAATACCAGGGGGCCCTGCTTTTCTCTTAAAAATGTCCAAATGGGGGGCATGCAGATAGTTAAGATGTTTAAGGCACGTTGGATGTAACTGGGCGGCCAGGGTTTGAATCAGGCCTGTGGCCCTTTGCCACATGTCTCTTCCCACTCTCGTCTCTGTTTCCAAATCCGTTCACTGTCCTCCTCTATGTAATAAAGGCATAAAAGGCCCAAAAATTAATCTAAAAAAAAGAAAAAAAAGTCCAAATGATGTAGTCCCACGCTGCAAAACAATGCAAGTAAATTCAATTTAAAAATAGTAAAAATATTGCTCATAAATAGGGAAATTATGGTTTAAAGCCATTTAAAATGCATAGATATTTGTAAAAATGACAGAAATTCATTTCTTGGCTGGTGGGTTAAGGGGGTCCTGATGTAATATTCTTTCTGGGGGCCCAAAATCCCTAGCTACGCCCCTGTTACATAATGCATAATTACCTCAAGTTTGGCCTCTGTTCCCACTGAGACAGGTGCATCTCAAAAACTTAAATATAATGTTAAAGTTCGTTTTTCCCCATGATTTACTTCAGAAAGTTAAATTTCCATATTTTCTAGATTAATCAAGACGCTATTGTGTAAATCCTGATGATTATGGCTTATAGCTCAAGAAAATCAAAAAGCCACCATTTCAAAACACTGTAAGACAGTGGAAAAGCCCAAAAGGTTTCCTCAGCCTTCATTCTTTCACTGTTGTTCAGTACACACAACCACAGTCATGGCAAAGACTGCTGAGTTGACAAATGTCCAGAGTAGAGGGTCCCATTGGGATTGGGTCCTGTGGGACCCAACACAAATCTTGCGGGAGCGGGCGGTTTGAACTTTGCTGCGGGCGGGAACGGGTGGCTAAAAAAAACACTGCGGGATCAGGATGTAGCCTAGGGATGATGGAGTCAACAAATGATGTAGAAAAGAAGCTCAAACAAGGTCTTTACAACAGAAAAAGAAAAGAAGTCTGACAAGTTTTGTTTCTGCAGACAAGCTCTGATGGAATAACAGATTAATATCTGCTGAATACTAAATGACGTGACAAGTACAGTTTCACAGATAATTATTCCGACAGAAAAAGTGTGTTTTTGTGTTGTGAAGGTTTAGTGATGTTTATGCTGAGAATGGCTAAATGAGCTGTCCTTGTTGCTGAAACACGGCAGATTTGAGAGAGTGAGGGAGAGAGATAATCTCCATCGATGGCGAATTGTACATGCTTTTCTTCAGCTGATTCTTTTTTTAATCATTTAGATTAATCAGTTGTTTGCAGTCACATGATCTTCTTGGCCGTTTTTGCACAAGGCACTGTTTTTCATTTTTGATGTATTCCATGACATTTTTGTTTACCCTTCACTGCCGGAACAACACCCGATCTGCGTTCCGGGACCTGAAGATTTACAAATTAAGCACTACCCATGAATCTTTGTTAATAGCCTATAAAATAACATGTTTTCTCTTGCAGGACGGGAGAAGACACAAAATCAATGCATCTCTATTATTGTGCGGGCATGAATTCTCAGGGTTTTGCGGGTGCAGGCGGGAGTGGACATACACATTGCGGGAACGGGCAGGAGTGTAACACACACATTGCTGTTGTGGGCGATAATGGTCAGAAATTCAGTGGGCACGGGAGGAGTGGGATGAAGAAAACAGTCCCACACAGGGCTCTAGTGCCGAGGACATCCTCCACAAGTAAGGTAAGCCACAGAAGGTCACTGGTGAAAAGCCAGGCTGATCTGACAGTGATTTATCAAAGCATATTCAAGGAGAGCTGACTGCAAGGGAAAAGTGTGGTTAAAAAAAAAACAAAAAAAGAACTTAGAGGAGCTTTACAAAGAGTCGATCTATGGCTGGGACTTTGTTTTGAGGTGCATACCCAACGCTTCAACTTCCTTACTTAGCAATTGAAGAGCCCCAACAAGGAAACCAAACAGTCTCCACGAGGATCACAGCATCATAAGCAAAGTCCAGATCAGTGATCTAGACATCGCCAAATAACACTCTACTGCCACTCACTCGCCCTATTATCCAGTTCAGACAGTTAGGGCCAGATCTACTAAAGGTTTGCGTGCATAAAAACGTGTGCAAACTCACTGCACGTGCAAAAAAATGTACAAACTGATTTACTAACAGTGCGTGCTAAGGGTTGTGTCTTTCAGAGGTGCAAAATAGCGTGGCTGCATCCAGTTAGTACGGTCTGCAATGAATATGCAATATGGGGCGTTTACACGCAATTGTGCGTGTACTTGGAGGAGAAAATGCAAATATATTATTTTAGTGCATGCAAAGCGATTTATCAAACCTGAAAGCAATTTTGCTCATAGAAACTGTGTCTATATTTAATACGAAGGGATGTGCAAACGGGTTGTATGCGTAATTGCACACACGGCTGCGGTTATTGTGGCAAGAAAGAGATGCAGAGAACACATTTTTCACCCTCGTGTGAACATTTTTAGAATGAATAAGGCAACAGTCATTAAAACGTATCGCCTATCCAGCCTTGCCATTTTGAAACTGTTGGGGGAACTCAGAGCAGATTTGGAGCCAGCCACGAGGAAGAGTCACGCAATACCTGCAATGACAAAACTCCTTGCAAGTTTACATTTTTTTGCATCTGGGTCATTCCAGTGTATGGTAGCTATCACAGCTGGGATCTCCCAGTCCCGTTTTCTGATGTTCTATATAAAGTTGTAACACTTAACTTTTCTCAAGCTAGCGTTAAACACACACAAGGGGGGATTTTTAAGGAAAATAGAAAACCTTCCCATGTAATTAACACCTCCACAGAACATAAGTGCACACCGTGCGTAAACTCAGATGAAAAGTATGTCACAACGAAATTAAGATTTTATCTCAGTCTTTATAATTTCATAATAAACTTAAGTCAAAATCTAACGAAAACAGCAACCTCATCCTTATCCGAGCACTTTTAAGTGTCTTTTAATTCTTTTTTAAATTTTCTGTGGCGCAGAAGTCTATAATCCACCAATCTCCTAAAAAAAAAACCCACAATAAATCCACACAGCAATAACCCCCAAAAAACAAAAATATGCGATCTAGCGCTAATTACTGCATGGTATACCAGGTAAAAAATACAGAAACAAGACGATCTCACCCAATTCCGGGGGACATAATCCAACAGGGAAAACTCTTTTTCTTTTCCCTGGCGCACACTCAGTGTCCACATCCAGAAGCCCAGCTGGGATACTCTTTACCGTCTCCAGCTGTAACTGCTGCTTACTTATTTATTTAATTTTCCCGTTTTTCGACTTAGTTTGAGCTTGTTACTTCAATGGCTCATTTATTTTGTGCGTTCGGCTCTCCAAACTTGCCATGCTTCTAACCTTGAAACACGCAAAACCTCATTTAAATAGGCGTGTCTCCAACACGTTTGCACCTCTTGTCATTAGCACATTCACTCTTAGTAAATCACCTGCAAACCGCGGTCCAACCCCAAACGCAAATTCCTAGATTGCACACACAGATTAGTACACGCAAATTGGGATCTTAGTAGACCTGGCCCTTAGTAACAAGTGTAGGGGCTAAGATGCACCCCTGCCACTCCTCAGAATAAACTGTGAAGAAGTCAGAGGTGAAGCCACTGCACTTCACAGCACTCTGTGTACCAGAATATAGGGCAGACATCAGCTGGATGAGTGAACATGGGATCCTGCAGAGCTCCAGAATCCTCCAGAGGGCATCTCTTCTCACCGAGTCGAACGCCTTCCGGAAAGACTGC
The DNA here is from genome assembly GCF_018320785.1 of Cheilinus undulatus. NCBI lineage: Eukaryota > Metazoa > Chordata > Actinopteri > Labriformes > Labridae > Cheilinus > Cheilinus undulatus. The sequence goes on along the minus strand of NC_054874.1, from coordinate 17,996,749 downwards.
GAGCAACCCTCGAGTGAATTCCTGAAACGGCTCGGTGAGAACCCAGGATGTGGTCTACCATGGACCTCTAAAGTATGGTGTATCCCTGGAAATAAGTAATGCTGGGTCACAAATAAATCTCAAAGTAGCACAGACTAATTTCTTTGAAAGTAAATTTAATTTAGAATAAACAAATATAGCACAGATTGGCCTTTTAGCAATCTCCAAGCTTTACTGCTTGTTGCAACAAATATTTTTAAATTGCCACAAATAAGCTAAATCAGTACTTTCCAACTTAATTTGCCCAAGGCATACTGAAGATTGAGCCAAAATCTCGAGGGACATGTTCATATTCATGCAAAACAGCCTCCTACACATATGTTACAGAAGCTCTAGTTGTTGTATCGTTGTAATGAGGTTTGGTTGTAAAAACTCCCACACCACACCTAGACTTGCTTCAAGTGCATCATTTTAAAACCACTTAGCTAAATATATGCAGAAAACAGCCACATGAGGGGGATATTACTAACATCATGAGCCAAAACAAATCATATGTGTAAAATAACATTATGTACAAACAGCTGCACCTATAAAAGACAGCAGAAGATGACATTTAACAGGAGGGATCCAATTCACCCAGTGAGTGTACAGAGGCGCTAAAGGCTGCACCTCAGTTTGACTGACAGCTTCCACACCGTCACAAACGAGCCACACTAACCTGGCAAATGTGCTCGTTTTAAAGGAAGGGTAGAACATATCTGAAAGGCAGACAGGCGAGGAGTGGGATGAAAGGCAGATGAGAAATAAAAGGTGAAGGTCATGGGAATACTTTAAAAAATGTACATTTCTCTCACCGCATTTTAAACTTCTACTTTCCGTACGCTGCTGCTATAGAGGATGATAAAATTATGATACAAGCAAGTTTCCAGTGCTCCAGTCGGTGCGCTCTGATTTAAAGGGTCAGGTGTTTCATGACTAAACATGCTGAGGCCCTCTATAAATAGCGCTGAGCAAATGCTCATAATGGCCTTGGAGAGCTAGGGAAGCATGACTGACATTTAGCATGTCCATATATAACAGAAAAGTCCCAGACCTGCCCGTAAGTTGTCCTGTAGGTAGCGCGGCCGAGTACTTATTGATCTGCAAATGCCTTATACAGGCATTTCTCAGCAAATAAGCAACAAGGCCTAATCGGTCGTGCATTTATTCATTTTCCTCATGACCAGCTCACCATGAGAGCAGGAAGAAGAGGACCAGGTGACCAAAGAGTAGATAGTAAGAGAATATTTCTCACACATTCAAGTCTATTCAGAAGGGTGCTTACATTTGCTTTTGAATGAGACTTGAAGTCAAAGGGATTTTAGAGGAGACTTCAAAAAAAAAAAAAATGCTGTGGCCTGTGAGGCGAGAGTTATGTGACTTATAGATCAACTTACACTAACAATCAATATAAGCATGATTACAGACGCCAAACACAGCTGTCAGTAAAAGCTAACTTTATCCTATAGACCCAACTAGTAGCTATTTTACAGTCTTGTTTTATTTGAAAGCATGTTTCTACCCCTATTTAGACTGTTTTTTTTTTTAATAATGCTAATTAAGAGTTTAAAGTGTTCCATTAGAAAGGAGCTTAAATGAATAAAGGACATTTTTTATTATAAAATCAAAAGAAACATCTAAAAGTAGGAGACATGGCAACAGTTTGAACAGGTTCTTCAGTTTGGCCTTCATTAATCTCATTTTCTCCAAATTACATCTGCATGATCCTTCATAATTAATGAAATGATTCATTTTAGAGGGAGGCTGGCTCACTGCAAGTCTGATATTCTCATGATCACAGCTATTATGACTGAGAATGTTTGCATGGTTAAAGCTCATTTAATGCTATAATAACACTATTGTGTTGACCTAAGCAAGCATCACTTTACATTTCTATGAAATGAAAACATACAAACGTAATAGTTATGTAAGTTATCTTGATGAATATCTTAATTAGAAAATGAGAAGCAAGGCATGAATGGTTTACTGTAGTTTTGTCTTGCTGTAACATTCACACATTTCAGTGAAAGCTGGCGTAAGAAGAGAACACAAAACACAAAGCCTTTACATCATAAGTTGTGCTGTATGAGAGCGGGCACTTCACACAGGCTCCCTGACCACAAAAAAGGACTAGGATGTTCTTCAGAAGTGGATCCAGAAAAGTAGAATGATTCTGGCCTCCTTAAGTGATGTGTAGATGCCATTTTATCGTTAATCTCAGGGTGACTAATGTGGCAATCACTAGCTTTGCTCATGCTAATATAGCCAAAATTTTGATAAATATTAAATATCAATAAACGGTAGATAGAAGTAAAACTTCTCAGCGACCTTGATTATGGCAGTAACTCACAATGGACATAAGGTGCCTGTGCTATTCACCCCCTTGGATTTTTTACTCTTTTATTAATTTTATAAATCAGTCATGGTTCAATATGATTTGGCTTTTTGATATAAAAATAAGCAAAACAAACCTCTTTGATGTCAAAGTGAAAACAGATTCCTACAGAGTTATGTCAATTAAACAAACAAACAAAAAAAATGTAATGTAAGATAAATGACTGCATAAATATCCGATCCCTGTTGACATTGCAGCTCTGATTCTGTGTGGATAGGTCTCAGTCAGGCTTGCATATCTTGACACTGCAATTTTACTCCATTCTTCTTTGCAAAACTGCTCAAGCTCTTTAAGGTTGCACAGGGAATGGCGTGAACAGCCCTTTCAAGTCCAGCCACAAATCCTCTACTGGATTGAGATCTAGGCTTTGACTCCTGAACATTCACCTTGTTGTCTTTAAACCATGTCTGTGTAGCTTTCACGCTATGCTTCAGCTCATTGTTTTGTTGGAATATAAATCTTCTCCCATGCTGTAGTATGTTGCAGACTGAATAAGACTGCCCTCCATGATTTTTCTGTATTTTGTTGTTTTCATTTCACTCTCTACCTCTACAAGCCTTCCAGGGCTGGCTGCAGAGAAGTTTCCCCCACAGCATGATGCTGCCACATGATGTGCAGTGTTTGGTGTCTGTCAAACGTCTTGTCGGATGGCCAAAAAAAGCACCATTTCAGTCTCGTCAGACCAAAGAACTTTCTTCCACTTGACCATGGAGTTTCCCACATGCCTTTTGGTGAACTCTTGTGGAGATTGAATATATGTTTTCTTTAACAGTGGCTTTCTTTTTGCCACTCTCTCATAAAGCTTTGACTGGTAAACAACCAGAGCAACACAGTCGCTCAGTTTGTGGGAACAGCCTGATCTAGGCAGATTTACACATGTGCCAGTCCTTCCATTTCTTGATGTTGGGGGTGTTCATTCCCTTGGAATTTTTTTTGTATCCTTCTGCTGACTTAATAACATTTTCTCAAAGTTGCTTGAAGTGTTCTTTTGTCTTCATGGTGTAATGGTAGCCATGAATACTAATTAACCAGTGACTGGGCCTTCCAGACACAGGCGTCTTTATGCTACAATCACTTGAGACACTTTCTCTGCTCTCAGGTGATCCTCATTTCACTGTGAGACTAGTAGTACCAGTTGGCTGGACTTCTGCTGACATACTGTATGTTTATATTTACAAAGTCCTGGTTGTGCCAGACATCTTTCTTTTGAGAATAATGGAGGACACTGTGCCCTCATGGCTTGGTTTTTTGCTCTGATAAGCATTGTCAGGTGTGAGCCCTTCCATATCATACCCAATCAATTTAATTGATCACAGATGGACTCCAATCAAGGTGTAGAAACAACGCAGCAAATATCAAGAGAAATTGAGTTTTTAAATTTCATTAATTAAAAAAAAATATTTTTTTTTTTTCACTGTCACTGTGTGGTACTGAGTGTAGATGAAGGAGAATAAAGATTTTTTTTTCAAATGTATCAGGCTGAAACTCACCAAAATTGAAAAAGTAAAGGGGTTTGAATACTTTCTGAATGGATTGTGGGTGTGGAAAGCTTTGGACAGATATGATATGAGCTTCTTTTTTCCTCTGATAGTGTTTTAAAAGCTATTAAGGCTGAATGAAAAAAGCTCACTGAAGCGTCTGCCCATTGTTCATATGACCCTGAGTGGGTCGGGTGGTAGTGGTCCGTCAAGGCTCAAGAATGTTTTTCATAGAGAGAATCATCAGAACGGACCAGATCAATGATGTTATTGTTTTTTCTGCTTTGTCTGGGTTTGGCAGCTTAACATGATTGATATGTGGGTGCAAAACCGTTTAACATAAAGCATCGATGCATTAAAACGTCCAATCAATCATCAGTATTAATGAGAAGAAAAATAAATCCAATTTCAGCAAAGCTTCTCCTTCACAACCCATGATTAACTCGGCAACAACGGAACATCCATGCCCGAACATCCATCGCCCAGGCAAGGACTTGCCAACAATAGCCCACCTGGGCTCTGCCGCTCCGGCTCAATGTAATCAAACGCTGTGTGCTCAGAAAATGCAGACATGTTAAAATCTGAAAGGATGACATTAAGGATGAGAGATGAAGAGGATGACAGAGGGCTATGTGAGACAATAAAATCAAGGCCATCCAAGAACCAAGATGGATTGATGAGTCCATTGAGTGGAGATGGCAGGCAGCCAGCTAGCACAGAGGTCAGTGCAGAAGGATATCTCTTGGAAGAAATGATGCATTTAAGAGGGCCAAGGCTGCCAGGGTGGGCTCAGTACTGGGGAGAGAAGAAGAGAGATATGAAGTGAGGGATGGATGAGGAGGTGGGGAGAGAAGGCGGCTATGTAGATGAAGAGGGGACGTGAGGAATATTTAAAATAAGAAAGAGAAATGATAGAAAGATCTATTAAGTCAGATACAGGTAAGTGGACAGGGGGGGAATATGGAAGCAGGAGTGAGATGCTGAGGAGGTTTAAAGGTGGGAGACAAAAGGCAACAGGTGGAGAAAACACAACGTGATGAGCCAAGTTAATTTGTATTAAAGCCTGGGGCATTCATGATAAATTTGCTGCATTATTTGCTGCAATTTGATGGGATAAAAACCAATCAGAATTTACCTGAACACACTGTATGCCAGAGGGAGACACCAGGTTTCACCGCCAGAAACATTCTGTCTAGGGAGACTGGTTTTATTAATCAAACTGATTATTCAATGAGTCAGGCACTCACACAAACAAGGAAAAATAATGGGTTTGAGCCTTAGCCACCAAAAATGAAAAATACCACCCATCTGTCCGCTGTGATTTGCTGCGATGGATCGGGCTAAGTGTCCGCTAACACCCTGTCTGGCTAATTGAGTCAGGTTTATAACGGTGAGGTCCACAATGAAATTTATGGAACCCATCTGCCACGTAAACAAGCGCTGCCGATGGAGATGAAGTGAATCAGTCAGAAGTTAACTGTCTGACTTTTTCAAAAGGTCTCCTCTCTGCTGTGTTAGGCGTGCTGTCGAAAGAGCCTGCCTTTCTTCCCTCCACTCCCAAATCCCCCTCCAGACATCCCACCCTCAGCCCCAGGGCTGCAGAAATCCACGCTGTAATGCGAACAGCATTGGTCTCCACTCGTCACTTCTCTCCCCTCACTTTTTTCTGACAAGGAGATAAATGCTGCACCACTTATTAGTCGACTATGGCTCAGTGATAGCCTCTGTGGAGTACAACATGCAATCCTTTCCCTTTGTTTCAATCCAAGGTTAGCAGACATGCAAATAAAAGCATTTCCATGGGGACTTGTTGTGGAAATCTTTCCTGGATGTGTGATAATAGTGATTTACTAAATGAGTGAAACGTGAGATCTAAAGAAGGGGAATAAAAATACTTATGATAATAGAGATCAGCTGCATCAAAATGTGGCATGAATGAGTTCACCAGAGGGGATTCAACAAAACTTCAAATCAGAGAGGTCGGCATAAAGAGCTTATCTCTTCTTTTAACTCACCATGATAATGTTTGATGTGTCAGCTCATTGCAATTCTCTCTATTTAGAAATGCAGGCAAAGAATGAAATGAATCCCCTTAAGATGTCCCCAAGGGAAGTTCTTCACATTTTTTCTTTTCCTCCTCCATCTGTCAAAAATCATACTCTCACTCCAACACACAGCCCGCAGACTCTATAAAACCAGAAGTCTGTTGTAAATGTATATTAAGCTTTTTAGAAGCACGCTTGACAACTCGGGGTAAATCGCTCAGTTGAAGCAGAACCTGTTCTCCAGCAATACAGAACCCCCTTATAATCCAGGTCATGTATGGAGAGCATCATACATACATGCATGCTCCCACCGCATTGCACACATGAGGGTTGAAAAAAAAGCCTCCTCCTAGACAAGGACAAATACGCTAAACTGCAGGTCGTACTTTAAAAGATACATTTTATGCCGTGGGTTTTTTCTCTGGGCAGTAAAATACACACTGTGGGAGAGTTAGAGAAAAGGATTTAGTTAAAATGCACATACCTTTGACACTTTGACTGATTTTAGTAATATCGCTCAGTCGAGCAGCCTTTAGTATTTCCATGTACTTCCTCAACAAAGAAAACACAGCTCTGTTAGCTCAGAATCCTTTTATTAACACTATTGAGTGTGTTATTTGGTTTAAATTACAGTCTTCTATTAACTATGGAGGGCAACAACATTTTATCACTATTCATCTTAGTCACAATAACTGTGATGAGGGATGTGAGCAGTTAATCAGTAAAACGGTTATGTTTATCAAATTAGCCGGCCCTGGATTTACAAGTACTTTAAAATAATGACCTATCATTGTGTTACGAGGATGGACTTGAAATCTGGGTCTATAATGCTTGATTAAACTGCAATGAACCTCCTGCCACTAGAGGCCGCCGTACAGGCACTTCTGGTGGTACTTCACCTGATGTAATGCTGCGTTCGACTGTACTCAGAACTCGGATAAATCCGACCTCTGAATTGGAAAAGTGCAATAGAACGGCCCTTGAGCTTGGGACTCCGACTCGGGAATTCGGGTAGGATCCAAGCTGCCTGAATCGGTCGGAATGACGTAGCAAAATGGCGTCACACACCGTGAGAGTCACTTTCTCCTCAACTTTTACTTTTATGTGTCGTCTAATTCAGCATTTGTGTTATTACAGTACAGGCCTCTGCACAGCTTGCTTTGATGCCCGCTCCCTCAAGTAGCCAATATATTTCCCCAGCAGTAATTTTTGATCCTCGACAAACATCAAAACAAACATCAGCTTACTGTGGCCGGCCATGTTTTCCGAGCTTATGCAATGAAACGCATTTACCTCAGAAGTCGGAATTTCCTACCCGGATCTTTCCAAGTTCCAAGTACAATCAAACGCAGCATTAATATGAGAAGCTCAGCGGTAGCTTAGCAGTTAGCGTGTGGTAGGAACAGCTGTAGCCACGCTGTAGAGAGTATATCAGGCTAACATCACATTGCTGACACAATGACTCTGGGAATTTGACTATTTTCTGGGGATTTTCTCCTCTTTAGACTAGTCGGTTAAAGAAAACCTAAATGAGCGTTTAGCTGAATAGGAAAATAGACACATGGGAGCATCATATCTGTGACCAGCTTCCAATAACTTAGCACATCTGTTTGTCCTTCACTTTAAAGTGACCATATCATGAAAATTAATTTTTCAGTATTTTTGCACATACTCTATATTTGGTCATCAGAGTATCTACAGACCCACAAATAAATATTTAGCTGATTTACTCCTTTGTTTGTGGTCATCCTAGTTCTAAAAACATGATCTGTTCATAATCTGGCCTCCCTGGGATGTCAAACTGAGAGTACACAGTAAATTTTACTAAAATGGAATAAGATTGTACACTTAAATATATAACGTTTGGTCCCAGTCTGTAGAGGGATAAACTGACTCTGTTTGCAGCTCCAGACATTAAACTAAAATGGGAGCCCCCCAGGGGTTCCCGGACCCCAGCTCCTCTCTCTGTCACGCTGCTTCACACACCCAGGCACGCCGCTCCTCCTCTCTCTCCTCTGGGTGTTTTGACAGACAGCAGGTTAGACACACAGAGGAGAAATATCACAGAATCTGGATGTCCATCAGTCCAGCATGAACATTTTAGTCTCGTCTCTTTAACTAAAAGTAATCTACTTTTTGTCAGAGTTTTTATCATCAGTAATCTGTTTTAGCCCGTCCTCGTCCTCTTTGTCTTTGAACAAAAGGTCATCAACGAACATTTTTTGTTAAGGAAATTAACACTTGCACAGTGGCCTCCATAATTCTCAAATGGAAGAATTTTTTCACAACCAGGACTTTTCTAAGAGCTGGTCACCTGACCAAAGTAATGGCAGGAGAAGAGCCTTAATAAGAGAGGTGACCAAGAACCTGATGGTCACTCTGACTGAGCTCCAGAAAAAACTTTTGGGATGTCCACTAATAAGGCTCTAAGGTTGAAATTTTGGATTTCCAAGGATTTTAATGAGTGATTTATAAAAGGTTAAATGAACACAACAAGAAGAAAAAAGACACAAATACAGTAAGTGATAAGAAGTCAGACAAGTAGAGCTTAGCTGGTAGGGCTGCATATTTTAATTATAATGATATTCCCAGTGATCACTACAGTGTCCTTTTCTTTAAATGATTCTTGACCTTTGGCAGCAGGAAGTTTTTTTAAACTTTATTTATTCATTGATTTGATGGCAAATGGCAGGAAAATTGCTTGTAAAAAAACATGAACCCGCTGAAAAAATTCAACTGCAGTCTTTAAAAAAGTCTATCCGGACCTTGTTGTAGGGTTTTTGTAGAACTGAAAAGCAGAATTTGGGACACACACATACAAGAGCTAAGCAACCTGTGTATAGCTGCGGTTGTCGTTAAAATGTGCAGCCCAGGGTTGGGCCTATCCACATAGAAGACCCTACATTTCTTCTTCCACTTTCTGGCTCTGTCCTCTGTCCTAAAACATAAAAAGACTTTAAAAAAAAAAGCCTAAAAAATTTCACATTAAAAAAAGAAAGTACTATAGTTAGAGTATAATTTCAGATACATTTAAAAGGCCTTTTTCAGGATATATTTTAAAAACAGACAAAGTAGAAACAAACCCAGATCTTCCTAAGGGTATAGTTAGCACTTCTTGCAACCTTACTGTTTTCTGGGTTTCACAAATCAACAGTGAACTTAGAATTAATTCTTGGACTTATTACAGCTTCTGTTTACAATGAGGCTTCTTGGTCTCTGGGAAGCAAGGATTGACAGGAAATCAACCAGAAATATTAATCTTTTTAAAAGTAAATATATTTCAAAAGGTTAATTTTCCATAAAAATAATTACTTTTCCAGTCTGTATTGTTTGGGGATTATTTGCTTTACTCTGTTTTATCATTATGAGCTGTATAACCTTGAGTTTTAGACCACTGGTTGAAAAATACTCACACATTTGATGAAACTACCTTGGCCTCGTGTGTTTTTCTTTTTTCTTCTTTTTTTTTGTTAACCATTGGATAATTAGAATTAAGCACTGGGAAAGTATTGTTAAAGCAGCCCTTTTTAACTTTTCTACAGTCATTATTTTCAGCAGTGGTGGAGTTGCTCCACCACCGCTGGAGTTCAACTGCACAGTCGATTTAGTTTCTATCTGACCTTTAGTTGCTGCAGGTGCTCTGCTGTGCTTAGATATTTGCTGCAGGCCAGCAATGTCATTTTGTTTGACTGGCCAGGCAGGCAGCACTAGTAAGTTTAGGCAGCTTGTGTTCGGGTTGTTACTTGAACCTTCCCTCATTGGGCACACTCTCCTTCTGCCTGGTTTGTGTCAGCTTGGCAAATGTCCAACAAGCTGTGGGTTGCCCCTCCTCTCACTGCCACTTCATCCACGAGGGAACCAAGTACCTACAGCAGTGCTTTGATAGTTTTTCTAAAGCGCTGTTCACCGCAACTGGCTTTCTCTGGATGAGAGGTGCGTGCGTGGTGATGCACAAAGAGTCAGCTCTCCTTGTAGAGAAATGTTGGACAAGCAAGGCTCACCCCTTTTGACCAAGGCCGCCTGTGTGCAGCTCTCAGCCTGCTTTCACTTTGACAGCTAAGTCCCATCCCAATTCAGCTGACAGGCTTGTTCGCAGGTTGTGATCCCTTTGACGAGAGCCTGAACCTACCTCGCTGGAAGAAACGTCTGACTCCCTTGGAGATAAGTTGCAGATGGCAGCTCGGCCTCCGTCTTTCTCATTGTGCTGCAGAGGTGTGAATTCCCTGAAGGTTGCTTGGCCCGCTGCCCTGTCCAGTACTGTAGGGCTCACTGAGTGTGCTTACTTTCATCCCTCCTAGCATGCCTCTTTGTTGAACTCTGCAGAAATTCAGCTTTCACTGATAAGCTGAAGATGCTGTTATTATGAGTTCCTGTTGTATTTTTTGCCCTTTTGACTCATTTAGGAGCCTTCACCAAGAAGACAATTTACATCACTGTCAACTCTGGAAAGTCTTCTACCCTCAGCAGAACCATTGATTTAGGACCACCAGGAACAGACCACAACAACTGGATTGCTTCATTCTATGAACACCCAGTATTGACATCTTCAACTTGGTGAAAGTATTGATTAAATAATGTCGATATGTGTCATTACAGGAAAAAGTTCTGCTTTACAAAGGTGCAGAAGTATTGCCCATTAAACATGCATGAAGTTTTAAAAGTGCTGCAGCGAAAGGTATCCATGTGACCAGGACTACCCACAGAATTGTCTGGCCCCTGAAAACCCAGAGAATGGACTCTCACCACTTTTGATCCATTGATCTCAGTGTTAATGTATTGGAGCAGTAGCATTTGTGCTCGCAATCCCGGCTAACAGTTACCTCATTTAAGGACTGTGTGGTATATTTAACTATAATTGCACCCAATAAAATCATTTATTCATGCTACTTTTTAACTTGTTTCACACTTTCCACATATTTTACCACTTTTAGTAACCACTTCTAACCCTTTTTCCCACTTTTAGCCTATTTTTGTAGCTTTTTGTTTATTTTTTCACTTCATTTTTATACTTTCACCCATTTTGTGGCTTCTATTTTTCCACTTCTTGACAACTTTTGCCACTTCTACCCCATTTGTGCCACTTTTTGCCCTTTGTTTCCACAGTAAGCCCATTTTCTTCAACTTTTGACCCTTTGTTACAATTTTCAATTTTTTGACAGCTTTTTGCCCATTTTTCCACTGATAACCAATTTTTGCCACTTTCACCCCTTTTCCCACTTCTTTTTCCACGTTTTACCAGTTCTGTCAGCTTTCTTCCTATTTCTGCCACTTCTCACCCATTTTTGCCAATTAAATCCCATTTGTGCTGCTTTCTACCGCTGTTTTACCACATTAGATAATTTTGTAGTTTCTAGCCCCTTTTTGCCACTTCTTTTTCATTCTTTTTAATCATTTTTATGGCTTTTTACCCATTTTTCCCCCTTGTGCACATTTTTGCTACTTTTAACCAATTTGTGCCACTTTTCACACTTTTTGCTGCTCTTAAGGTCACAAATGTTAGTTAGTTAGTTAGTTAGTCCGCGAAACATGACTGTGAAGTCTGTTGCTGACAAAACACACAAGTATGTGATTTTTGCATGTCTAAAATCCCCTCTGCTTCAGCCCTGCTCAGAACAAGCTGTTTTTGTGTCTGTGCCTGTAAATGTCACTGAGCTGTCTGACTCCGCCCCTCTCAGGAAATGGATGTGGCTTTATGGATGTGGCTCTCCTGAACCTGCTCTCAGCTAGCAGCGGTGAAGAAGGAACAGGAGAGGAGGGCAGAACTTCCTTCCAAGCGGGGAGGGCCAACCGAACCTGGGGGGGCAGTGCTAACTCCCCACATGACATCATGAGGGGAAAACACATTTTCTAAAAAGTGTAGAAGGGAGGGGGGGTTCTGGTTCTTGAGGGGATTGTGGACAGATCAAGGGCACATATTTTTATTAGAAAAGCCAGCAAAAAGTCATTTTTGCATAATATGTGACCTTTAAATGTAATTCTTACACTTTTGCCTAGTCTTCTTTACCAGTTTACACTGTTTTATTCCACTTTTCAATTATTTTTGCATACTTTTTGCCTTTTTATCTCACTTATAACCCATTTGTGCAGCCTTTTAACCATTTTTGTCACTACTTTTTTTACATTATTTTCTCTTTATTTTTGGCTTTTGCCCATTCTTGCAACTTTTAACCTTTTTTGTCTCTTGCAAACTTTTGTGTCCGTCTACCCACTTTTGCCACTTTTAACCTATATTGCCATTTTTCGTCACTTTCATCCCATTTGTGCCACTTTCTATCTTTTCCTTTTCAATGTTTAACCCATTTATAACTTTTTGGCATTTTTTGCCACTTCTTTTTTACACCTCTAACCCATTTTTGTGGCTTTTTGACCATTTTTACCACCTTTTGCCCGGGTCTAGCCTGTATTGTCCTATTAAAATATACCAGTGTTAATCATTGATATTATAATAAAGACTATCTTTGAACTAACCTGACACACCAGATGGATTTGTTTTCCACATCCATCCTGAAAACCTCTCATACACAGCGTTTGGGAAAGAGCAGAGGCTTAAAAAAAACTCGGAGGGTGATTGGATGAACGTTCTGTCCGTCACATCATTATGGGCCAATCAGAGCAACATGTTTGATGTAGCCGCTACCGAGCATTAGACTCTGTACAAACTGCATAACGCGAACCATGGCAACTGTAGACATGTCAGTACACAACTTTTTGAAAAGAAAATAACTCACTGCTGTTCTTTGTTCTTCTTTTAATGAATAAACATCCTCAATTTCTGATAAAACTGATGTTTTAGCAGCATTCACACTAATGTCTTCTGCCATCACTGCACTGGCCTCTTGCTGCTGCTTGCTTACTTCACGGCTCTGCTGCGCCTCAAAGTATTGCCCCTCATCGCTGATTGTTCCTGCCACTTTCTAACCGGGCCCAAATGGTTCAGACAGGAGCTTTGCAAGATGGATTCACCAGTGAGAAACAAGGAAACAGGCGTATCCATCTGCTTTGCAAGGTGATATTAGAACCATATTTTAATAAAAACCACCATGAGCACAGTACTAGCAGTATTTAGCCCTGTTACAGTGGCAACAAAAAACTTCCCTTTAAAAGGCAGGACTGTCAAGCAGACCAGGCACCTGTTGACAGCCCTCTGTTGAAGCTGCGCTGGGGTTGGAAAGGGCAAGAAGGAGGGGTAGGAGAAAAGCAGGAAAAGGAGAGGGACAAGAGAAACAACAAAACAACAAATTAAAGACAAACTCATGGCAGTTGTGGCCACAAACATATCTCTTAATTTATTGGAAATTGCTTTAACTTAATTAATGATGGTATCATTATGTGAAAATCATCAAAGTTAGAATAAAAAAAAAAAGATTCCATTTAAGTGACTCAAATAACAACTGAAAGTCAATTATCTAAAAAGCAGGCATGAGGGATGGTGACTGAAGCATTTTAGTTAATTGCCTAAACATATAAAAGAAATTACCTGGGAGGAAAACTGAATTAATCATGATATCGAAAATCTTAAAACAAAAGAAGCCAACTAGTCATTTTTTTATGAATGAGACCTCCAAATCCAAAAAAAGAGATACATTTTTTGTAATTTATGTAATTATTTCTGTACTGTATTATTAGAACAATTGTGATAATTGTGAAACTGAGATGAATTCTCAGATGATAATCATACATCAAAGTCAGACTATATGATCAATAAGGCTTGGTTTATCTTACTATACCTTATCTATGCAGTAGCTCCACCAACATGAGTGCTACATATTCATCTGCTGGTGTGCCAATGTCGCTCTGCACATTTCTGCTATTCTAGTTAGTCAGCATTGCGATTTACAGGCTAGTTTTATCGGGTCCTGTTGCAGCATCTGCTTGTTTGTGTATCATGTTGGAGCTATTTAATATTAAGCAGTAGTTAATTTACATTATGCTTTATGTTTCTAGACATTCATTTAGAGACTGATGTACACCTGATACTTCCCAGTGGACCACTCACAGGCCTTGCAGTCTGCTTTGATTCAGGATAAAGTCACATTTTACTAGAAGTGCAGGTCAGCTTCTGTACAGGTTAGGGGCGATGCAACCCTGTAGGATAACTTCACAGTCAACACAGAAGCATAAATCAGGCTTGAGGGTTTACACTTCTTTTAAAAAATTTATTCTTTAGTTTTCTCTTGCCTTTACTTCCTTTAAATGTTATATTTGCTTTCCTCTTCTGCTCTAAAATAGCAGTTAATACAATCATCCATACAGTTTAGGAACATAAAACATGGCTTCAGCCTGAACTAGAAGCTGCTTTTTTAAGAAAGGTCACAAGCCACTGATCTAATACATAATGCATTGTTTTTATGCCTTTCACATGATGTTTCTGTCAAACCTCATTCTGAAAGGTCACTGCTTGGTTAACAACATAGTTGTCAGTTAAATGTGGTAGTATAGAAGTAGCATTGCACAATACCCATGGAGAGATCAAGAACCTGAAGTTTTGTCTGGTAAGTGGGAATAAATTATATGAAGTTGCTTTACACCAGTGATCATTTCATAGTATTCTGAATACACTTTTATATGATATGTTAACAAACTATTTTTATTGGCAAAACAAATTTATGATCAATAAAGTCTGCAGATATTTTTCAATCAAAACTGAAGGTTCAATTTTGATTTTTTTCTGAATCAAGGTCCCAGTCCAGAAGGTCAGAGAGGCACAGAATCTAAGGTGCTTGGAGCCCAGTGCCACGGGCTGATTGGCTCCATGCTACGTCGCATAGATGCAGTAATTTTTGCAAAAGGAGCTCCAACCAATTACTGAGTGCATAAATGAGCATAATTTTCAAGAATGTCAACATTTTTGTACCATGAATCCCATTTTTCTGACTGATGCGATATTCTAATATTCTAAGATAGTAGATTTTAGTTTTCAATTTTTGTGATTTCTCAGCCATAGTAATCAGGATTAATACAGAAACAGTCATGAAATATTTTAAATTGTATGAGATGAATCAAGAATCTATAGAAGTTTCCTTTTGAATTAAATCTCAGGGGGGAAAAAACAACATTTTCATGACATTCTATTTTTTGTTGAGGCACCTGTACGTATATAGTTTCTAACAGCTCAGGATTATTTCCTCAGAAAGTGATGCTGTTTTTCAGAGTATTCTTTCTCGTGTGTTGCTGCTCTGGCTTAAACTGTTGGTCTCATTGTTCAACACTGCCCTCACAATCACCTGTGGTATTTCAGCTTTTGGTCTGTATCTGTACGCTTCCAGAAATCATGCAAAATTAGAATACAGAGAGAAGGCTCTGCCTGCATGCATATTGAACGGAGAGCATAAATGAGCCTTTACACAATATCACAACCTTGGATTTTTTTTTTAGCTTTCCATTTTAATGCTTCTTTAACTTAATTATTCACTTTAAGTAATAGCAGAACATACATAAATTAACTTGAAGTGGTTACAATTTCACGACCTTTATTCATTATTATGGTTTTGTATTTCAGAATAATGGGTGTGAAATAAAGATTGTCTCTCTACAAATGCATTTAACTCAGGGGCTTTCTGTGCTCACTTTATTGATATTGATATGTAGTGACCCAGGGCACATCCTGTATGAAGAGCAAACATTAGACGACCCCGGCTCTGTGTTTCCTCTCTTGAGATCAGTCTCTGTTGGGAAAACTCAATATGAGTGTCCGTTAAACCCCAGGACTCAGCAGGTCTGTATGTGGTGTCTTAAAACTGCCCTGTTCTTGGCTCTCTGCTTACTGAGATAATATTTGACTTTCATGCACTGTCGGCTCATACCTTCTGTACCACTGCACAGAGAGGGTAAATGTTATGTTATAGAAAGAGTTTGTGTGTGCCGGTCAGGCTCTTTACCTGGCTTACACAGCTGAGTTTTTTGATTCATGATGTTTTTCCTCGTTTGCTTTTAAAAAGAAAAGGAGAGTGTTACCTGTAAGTTCATGGCCACTCTTATAAAAGAAACAAACATCTTTTTTTGAATCATTCGTGTAGCCTTCCTAAAAATGTAAAGCCCCTTTGTAAAAAAAAAAAAAAATAATAATAATAATTGTAATTGGTTAAAAAAAATGCTACAATGGGTTAGTAAAGGCAAAAAAAAAAAAAAAAAAAAAGTGGTGGAAAAGGTGATGAAATTTGATTTTAAAAGTAGCAGAAATGGGTTAGAAGTGGCAAAAATTAGATAAAAATGACAAAAAGAATGGCAAAATTTGGTTGAAGTTACAAAAATGGGCATAAATAGTGGTATAAAGGAGTCAAAAAGTGTCTGGAATGGCTTTAAATTGGCAAAAATGGGTTGAAATTTGGTGAAATTGGATAAAAATTGATATAAACAGGCAAAAAGGGTTAATTGAGGAAGAAAAAATAGGCATATATTGGCAGAAATTGGTTAAACTAGCAAAAATGAGCATAGTAAATGGTTAAATGTGGTTAAAATCGGAAATATTGGGCATAAAACTGGGTTTAAAAGGGGGTTAGCAATAATAGGTCAAAAGAGGCAACATTAAGCTTAGGTGACAAGAATTGGTTCAGAAGTGGTAAAAACAGGCAGAAAAAGTGGTAGGAAGAGTTTAAAACTGACAAAAATTGGTGTTAAATGGAAAAAATGTGTTAGAATTGGTGGGGGGGAAAAGGAGAAAAGGGGTTAAAATTTTACATCATTGTTGTAAAGTGGCAACAATGTAATTCAAAAAACATTCTTAGCTTTTTAAGGCATCTAGAGACCCCCTTTTATTGTCTCCCAAGGTTGAGAACCACTGCCCTAGAGAGAGAGAGATGGAAGAAATGTGGCACATGTGTAAATCTGCCATGAAACACAGGGATGGCAGCATCATGTCATGGGGATGCTTCTCAACAGCCAGCCCTGGAAGATTTGTAAAAGCAGAGGGTAATAGGAAAATCCTGGAAGACAATCTTACTCAGTTTGCGAGAGAAAAACAGGCTGGGAGAAAGAGAAATATTTTAAAGACAAAGTGAATGTTCTGGATGGGCTGAGTCAAAGCCCAGATATAAATCAAATAGAGAATTTGTAGCTGGATGTGAAAAAAGCTGTTCATGCCTGATCCCTGTGCAACCTGACAGAGCCTGAGCAGGTTTGTAAAGAAGACTGGAGTAAAACTGCAGTTTCCAGATTGTCAAGCCTGACTGAGACCTATCCACACAGACAGTGCTGTAATTGCAGCCAAAGGTGTGTCTACTAAATACTGACATGAAGGGGGTGAATATTTATGCAGTCACTTATTTTACATTACATTTACTAATGTTATTGACATTGATTTGCAGAAATCTGGTTTGACTTTAACATTAAAAGGGCTGAATACTATTTACTATACAGTAATTAAACACAAATGAGCCTTGACTCATGCAGTTATTTGTTTGCTTGCTTAACCCAGCTCAGGGCAACGCCATCGAAGCTGCCTTTTTTCCCTTTGGATCAGGCAATTTATTACTGCACCGTTACTGTTGCTAAATGCCTGACAACCCTCACATCGACCCTAAACAGGGTAAAACTGCATCTTAAGATAACTCAAACGACTTTCATTGAGAGATGCCATTGATGATAACCAAGATTCATCCCAACACATTAATTTGATTCTGGCATGGGAACATCAAAGGTTCCCTTTAACCTCCTTTCTTCTCTTAACTGAAGTGCCAGGTCTGGTCTGAGCATTACTTTTTATCCCTCACACAGTCAGAGTTACACCAGAACAACCGACCAAAGTGGAGCGCGGGCTTATCTACATAACACCACTTTCCAGAGAGATAGGAGTGAGATGCAACAACAGTTGCCCTTCCACTGTCCCTCAGGACTTGGTGAAGTGCAGAATTAAACTCCAAGAGTAAGCATGTTACATGAAAAAATTATGCACCACAAAAAGACAGGAAGTCCCAACGACACACACGTACTTATCCGTCCTGAGGATGTGCCCTGACTCACACTAGAGTCAGCTGGGACAGAGAAATCGGAGTCAAGCTTGTGCCTGTCCCACTGTGTGCTTGTTTTATGAGTCTTATGTTATGGTGATTATAGCACAAGAACAATATGTTGCACAAGAAGTAATGTAGAAGGATAAATGTATAGTGTCAGAGTCACCCTGTGAAATAAAAAAGATAAAACCATAAAGTAGTTTCTGGACGACTCTGAAGCATTTATTCTGCATTGCAGCACAGCAGTCAGATTGTCCCAGGTTTCAAGGATTATTAGGCGAGTTTGTGTCAGGGACGTGCTGTACTCAGCCTCTTATAAATGGTGTGTTTCACTCAGAGACCAAGTATCCCATCAATCTAACACTTTAGAGTATCATTAGTACTTTAGACCTTGCTGTGCTCTGCAGCTTTAGGAACAGACTGTCTTTTCCTCATATATCAAAACTATACTTCTTGTTAAGGTATCTCTAAGCATGTAATCTGCTCTTTTGTCACATGTTTTCCCAATCCCATCATCGAGTAAGTCATGTAATTTTACACTGATTCCAGGCATTGCTTAATTTCTCAGTTTATAGTGTGTGGTTTTTCGTCTGCTGTTCAGAGAAGCTAAACACTCGTGTTTACTGCAGGGGAATCTGTTTACTGTCGGATCTGAAAATAAATATTTCCTTTGAAATGCAAATCAGCGCATGAACAAAAGATTTATAAAAAACGTGTACCGTCGCACTGTCTGCTGCTCTCCTCTTGCTGAAGAACATGTTGTGTCTATCCTGAGCTTAGGCATGACTTTGTGCAGATACCGTCTTCGTTTATGGTGCCAGCTGGTTTCTGCTATCTGAGAGAGAATCTCAGGATTTCTCCCAACCTTTTTTTTCTGACCCCTTCCTCAAAGATCGCATTTGCATCATTATTGCAAATGTGAATAATGAATAAATTACGGTGGGCAAACAAATGCAGTGATTGTGTTTGGTTGTATGAGATGAGTCTTCTGTCAGGAGTGGAGAAACCTTGAAGCCGTGTTCATCAGATTCTTGTGAGTTTTGATCTTCAAACTGAGCCTTGAGCTCTATCTTTTAGTACAATAACACTCCAAAGCTCATTCATCTCGTGTGCCAGCGTTACTGATGCCTTTTTGAACATCACAAGAGATGTCCTCTTAGTGTTAATCAGAAGAGCCTCTGATCAATTGTAAGAGAAAAGCAATAAAGCATGTAAAAAGATGTTGAGGGGGGTCTTCACATCCACTGCTGAACTTTGTATCTCCCCTTGGATTGATTTCTTCGCCTCACAGTGGACTAAAAATGTGATAGGCGAGCTATCTGCACACGCTCAGGAAATTACGAATGGATATTTAATGAACCACTCGGACTTTAATACATCACTTCAACATGTGCACGTATGTGGGCGGAAGAAATAAATGGAGAAGCCACATCAAGTTGGATAAGAATGAATGCACTTTATCTCACTATCACATACTTCAATTAAACCATGCAGTCTATAGTGTCAACTCCTACAAGGGATTTTTATGCAAAAGCAAAGCACTTTACATCTCACATTTTTATCAAGCATTAGCATGGAGGGTGAAATGAATGTCAGGCTCTTGTGCACACACAGATAAGATTAGTTTGTCCATTTGTTGTGAGGCATTCCAGTTGTGTATGCGCTGTAAATGATATCTATTTAAGAAACAAGACAGTTAACCACATTTTCCACATACCACTGTCTAAATTTAGATATCTCTGGTTGTAGCCCGAGGCTAAAGAGACAAGATTCTCTTGAAAATGTCAGCGAGAGAACTCAGAGGAGCAGTAACAACAGTGACAGCTGACAATGAATGGGTGGCTGACATGGTGCACAAAACACTAGAGTCACAGACTGTGATGATGCAAAATGGAATAAAGAAACTGTGATTCATCAGCATAAATCTCCATTTCACTTGTCTGTGCTCCACTTTTGACTCTCAGTGATGCGGCACAATCGGTTCCTTGAGGTTCAGATGTCTTGTATAACATTTGATTAACTGTTTTAGATTACAGTCACAACAATGAAAGGAATGGAACTGAAGGGCTTCTTGAAACAGGTATGCACAAAAAGGCAGAGCTCTTTGATGAAGGACAAGCACAGATATGGGAAAAAATAATCAAAGAAATCATGGCCCTTGCAATCACAAAAACAGTTTAAACAGCCCTGATAATGCTGACATGTTCTTTAACAAATAAAAAGAGGAGGGACATTGAAACAGGTTGAAGATTTCGTTACGGCTTGAGCACCAAGTGGTGTGAAGACCTAACTAAAATTCCAAAGTTGAAGGACTGTTACTCTTCTTCATCTTTCATTGTACTTTTTAGGGCCTTAACATGCTCATAAAGTCATGAAATATTGCAGATGCATCAAGACTTGCAAAAATTGCTTTTTTTTTTTTTTTTTAAGTTTAAATCTAGACTGCCTAAATAGCGCCACTGAAAAGTTTTCAAAGATGAAGCCCCCTCCTTTAACTTTGTCCCAGATTTGTAAAATTTGGTAGGTAGATTTCACTTGAAATGATCTTCATAAAAGTCTCTTGGAGCAATGCAGAAGCTCCAACAGGAAATTTGCCCTTTGAATAAATTTGTCAAAATTGGTGGTTTTTGGCACATTTTCAGGCTTCCTTTGAGGATTAACTTGTCCGAGAGTATCCGTCCAGTCAATCTGAATTTTGGTAGATAGCTTGAAGAGAAGCAAATGCTGAAAATTTGTGCTGCTTTTGTACACAACTCAAAGGGTGTGGCGACAGCAAGCCCCCAAATTTGCACATTTTTCAAGAAACAGGAAGTTGCATGTAACTTAGCCATGCATGGTCCATTCTGACTAAAATTTTCCATATATGTAGAGGGCCAGAGCTGAACACATATGGTCACATTTTGTACAGATCATAGTGCCTCCTAGTGGTGACAAGTAAAACCAAGCATTACCGTACAGGCTACTGTTTGAAGCTGATCCAACATATTAACATCAAATTTGTGTCAGACAGACCTGAAGAGGGGGTTTCATCACTGTGCAAGAATTTATGAGTTTTCATCAGAGGGTGTGGCCTCAGCAGGGTGACAAACTCAAAAGTGTCCATATTGTCTCGCTGTAAACTTTTAAACAGTCATAACTCTAACAAACAGCATTGTATCTGAGAAAAAACTGTATGTGCTTGTTAAAAGCCTGAGCCTGAACACATTGGAAATTCTGATTAAATGCACTGTACAACCCTCTTGCAACAGGGAGTCACTGCCCGTAAATTTCACATTAAAATTCTTAAATCGTTGGTGATGCTGAAATAGGCTCATCCCAAAACATTGACCTTACCCATATTTGCCGGTCAAAAGTCTACCTGAAAAGGCATGACCATGGAGATCAGTTTTTTGCAATGAAACAGGAAGTATTGTTTTGGATGCTTAACATGCTTGTAAAACCATGGAAGTGGGCTCAAAGGATTCTCTGTAAGGAACTGATTGATATGGCCTTTGGTAGTGGCTGTCTCCTATTGGCTCAGTGGTGCCCCCTAGAAAAAATAAATAAAAAATCAGCCCTGCACCACATTTAACCTAGGATTTTATTATTTGGTAAGCATATGTATCATGCCAGGACCTACAAAAAAAGTCTCTTGGTTCCATATCGCCAAGTTAACAGGAAGTCCGCCATTTTGATTGTTTTTTATAACAACATTGGTCTACTAAGCTTATTCCAGGGATTCTTTCAAGATAATCTCTTTCAAAGGTATTAATCCCATTTACTTCCATTAACATTTTGCTGACATGGCTGTCAGCAAAATGAGACCATTGTAAAAAAAAAAAAAAAAAAAAAAAAAAAAAAAGACAAGTGCCTTTTGAACAAAACTCAAATGGTGTGGCTATGGCAGCTCATCAAACTTTCATGCCTCAAAGTTCCATTTTCTTTAATAAACTGGGGTAGTTCCTGCAAAGTTGACAAAATATGCCCTAATATTGATGTGAAACATCCTGTAAGTGTCCCCATGTTATTTTTTTCAAGATCACAGGTCTGATACTTAAGCTGTTGCCATGGTGACCCATTATCACCATAAAAGAAGCAGTAGTTTTATAAAGTATTTTGAACGGCTTTAAAGGGCTTTTACTGCCACAGAAACTGGTAGGAATCAGTACAGTGAGTAAATTAAAATTTAAAAGCTAGATACTGGTTTAGTTGTTTGGCATGGCCATGGCTAAATGGCTCAGTGGCACCCCTTATAAAATTAAAAAAAAAAAGAACAGCCCCTGCACCACATACACTGTAGACATTTGAAGTTTGTACACATATTTAATACAAAAAAATATTCTAAGACTCATGTCAGCAAATCAGCAGGAGGCACATCATTTTGAATTTTGCTGGAAAAAAATGTGGAAAATATGAAACTTCTGGGGACCCTTCTAGGATTAGCTTCTGTAAGGGAGTCTGCTGATCCTCTTGAAATATTGTTCAGATTTGGTTTACAGCGAGAAAAGTGAAAAAAAAAAAAAGGGTTTTGGCTTGCATACAAAATTTAAAGGGCATGGTCATGCTGGCTTCGATTGCTCACCCTAGCACAGCATGTAGTCCTTTTTTCCAAAAATAGGAAAGTTTCTACCAAGTTGCCGGAAACCCTTTTAGAATTTGTGTATAGCATCCTTAAACTGTCACCCTTATATCATGAGAAGCTCACAGAGCTGTGACTAAGGCTGTCACCAGCGTTATACCACACTGGTGGCGAACGGTGCGAGGGCCCGTTCAGTGCTGCTTGTAGTCCTAGGTTTTGATGATTTTCTACTTAAAGAGAATGACAACATGACAAAGGCTTTTAACTTTTTATTAGCTGCAATTTATTTCTGTCTGAATGTCTTTAGAAGGAATGCTGGAGGCAAGTCTGTTTTCAGCCATTGTATCATAGAAGCAGCACTTTGCTTTAGAGGTAGATTAGTGCTTCTGCTTTACAAAAAAAAAAGAATTCCTAACTGAAGACCTGAAACAGTCAATCAATTATTAAACTAAAGGATAACCATTGCTTATAAATGTTTTAATTATGACTCATTTAGTGATGTTGCCATCCAAAGACTTGTGTTTCTGACCATTAAATTGATAAAAGAAGCTATTTCACTGTATTATTTCTTTTTCTTGTTCTCAATTTCTGATTAAACATTTACTAGGTTGAATCTATCTGTAACTGGTAGTTTTCTTTACAGCAAATTCAGCTTTAGTTGTAGGATGAGCGTGGTTGAAGTAGTCAGCTGCAGTCAGTGCAAAACATGAGGAAAAAGAAAACATTCTATAATTGCATAATAAAAACCTTTGCTAATAGATAACTCATCAGTTAGGTGTTATCAAAACCTATCACAAAAAGTAAGAAGATTTGTGTTTGGTAAGTTACTTCTTTGTTGTATCAGAGCTTCTTGGCCAACAAATCCACAGTTTGAAAGCCTGTTTATTTCCCTTTTGGTGGTCTCACATTTGTAAGGAACATGCATTCGATGAGCAGATCTGAGTATGTGGGTTGCGCTCATGAAAAATTGAACTGGAACCTGAACATGTGCAGGAACGTTATGTTCCGCAATGAGTCCAGATTCTGCCTATTGCGGTTGGTTTCTAGGGTCAAAGTGTGGAGAAGAAGCTGAGGACGCTATGATGATTGCATAGAGTGACATCTTTTGGTGGAGGCAGTGTGATGGTGTGGAGTTGTGTCTCCCTTGCTGGAAAAACAAGGCTGTCATCATTGGATGCAATCTCGTTTCATAGGGATATCGAGATGAGATTCTGCAACCAGTGGAAATCCATTATCTCTAAAGTCTGAAACTGAACTCTATCCTCTAAGATGAGGGTCGGGAACCCGCAGCTCTGGAGCTGCATTCGGCTCTTTTGCCCCTCCCAAATAGCTCTTTGCCGCTGTGACCAAATTTGAAATAAAGGAAACTTTTTCATTTAACATTAAACAAATATTTTCTGTATAGAGATAGTTGTGTATATTTTATCCAAAAATGTAGCGCTTTCATTCACTTCTAACTTTATTTTTACAGATAGGCCTATTTTATCAACTTAACATGAGTCATATTGTGCCTCCATGGCGCAGAGCATACTGGCAGTTTCCTGTCTTGGGGACAAAGGTCTGGACGCAGTGTTGTCACAGATGATACCTGAAGCAGGAGTTTTGTGCTCATCACACAAGTTAAGTTTTGAATTTCTGAAATCTTGTTTAGCAGCAAGAGGGAAGGTCGGAATGTGAAAACAATGATCAACTTTTATAAGTTTCATACTAAGCCGGTGTGTCCGTCGGACTAAAGTAGTGTCAGCGGGGAATGTGAATGTTGATCACAGTAAAAGCAGCATGAAAAACTAAGACAAGTTCACACTTAACAGCGCCAGTCAGGTAAAGAAAGATAGAAAGGAGGCCAAGGGATCAATACAGGGCTGTTTGAGCAAAATGAACAGGTAAGCTCATGTTTCATTGTCGTTCTCTACCAGAGTCGGCGCCAGATCAAATTCAACGGGGGGGACATTAAGACAACTGCAGGGGGGCACAGATTTTCGTTCATAACTGATTCTATTATATATATATATATATATATATATATATATATATGTGTGTGTGTGTGTGTTTGCCAGTTAATAACACAGCAAGTTTCACTTTGAAACATTGCTAAAATAAAATTTCACGTACACAAGGCACTGTGTTCTCTCTCTCCTTTCCCTTCTCTCCCTCTCGCGCACTTTGCCGTGCCGACATTTAAAATAAACATCATTCAACATGTGCGTTTCATGGACTGCAGTCAGCACACTGGGCATTGTGGCCAGATGTGTGTGATATTTTAAAAGAAAGCACACTATGGTCAAGTTTTCTTTGTTTCGTTGAGATTTTTTTCTGAAAAACTTTTTGGCGACCTCAAACTCAGTCTCAATGACAGGTGATCCAGTGAGGTTCATTATGTGCTTCACAGCCGTTGCATTAAGAAAGTTCTCACTTTCAGGATTCAGTGCCACAAACGCACTGGCTCGCTGAATCTTGAATCCATCTCACCAAGCATCAATAGTGTTGAAATACAGCCTCCAAAATTTTGTTTTTTGATCCTCCTCCTCCCTGTGACCTGTACTTCCCAGAACAACATGCATATCAAAGTTTGTGTTTGCTTTGCGTCTCCGTTTGGGCACTGCAGGTGTTAAGGATGCCCTCGCGCTCCCACACCTTTATGAACTCCGCATCACAGGCCTGTACAGTGGGTGGAGTGGAGGGGACTCAGTGATACATTTGATGATTATTTAAATATTTTTGGCATTTAATGAATGTCAGGTTCAGTGTAGGAGTGTGCAGAAATCAGATTGTTGAGGTTTGTGCTGAAAATGTCACGTCCGTTAATGTAGCGCGTCCATGGTGCTGACATGTCACTCACAGAGGGAGAAAAGCTGTTAACAGCTGATTCTACTCTCATGGATATTTGGAGTGATTATCGTGATTGCTCTGGTTTGTCCTTCTGACTGTATTGTTGATGAAGTCTGTAACCCAGTGATCATGGATGCCATTGTTTATTGATTGGGCAACTGAACACCTGAACACCTACTGAACACCTGTATGTAGACAGAAAGCAGCACAGAGAGAGGAGATGAAGGGGAGGTCTCATCTGTAGGTGAGCAGTAGGATACTACAATATCCTGTATTAACTCTGTCTGACAGGTGCAAAGGGTGTGTTTTGATGAATAAAGAACTATTGATAATGATTATATCAGTATCATTAAGGATAAAAATAAATAATCACTGGCTGATAATAGCACTTAGAGATGAAAATCAAAATATGTACACAGTTGTTTCTATTGTAGTTCTAAATCCATAAATACATCAAAATGAAAATTATGATTAAAATGCCAAATAAGAATAAAATAACAACTAAGTGGAAAATTATCAGCGAGATCAAACATATCAATGGATGGCCGCATACCTTTGCTCAATCAGTTATGTTGATAGACAAAGACTTAGGCTAACATTTGAACCTTCACTGGAAGGTTCAACTGTGTTTTGCGGCTCTTCAAAGATTTTCTGGAAGGGGGTGCAACTGATAATGGCTCTTTCAACCAAAAAGGTTCCTGACCCCTGCTCCAAGATGACAACGCTCGCCCCCACAGAGCGGGGTTTATCAGAGGCTACCTCCAGAATCCTGGATGAGAGGATGGAATTTCCTGCCGGCAGTCCTGACCTCAACACCATTGAACGCTTGTGGGATCAGCTTAGGCATGCTGTTCATGCCGGAGTGACCAACCCAACTAACCTGACATGCCAGATGGATTTGTTTCACTCATCCATCTGGGAAAGCTTCAATATAAAATGTCTGAGAAAAGGCAGAGGCTTTGAAAAAAACTTGGAGTGTGATTGAATGAACGTTCTGTCTGTCACATCTCTACGGGCCAATCAGAGCAACAAAACACGTGACATAGCCGCTATTGAGCTGGGCGTGCGCAGCTACTGAGGAATAACGTGAAACATGGCAACTATAGACATGTAAGTACTCGACTTTTGTTGTTTTTGAAAACACAGTGCTTGTTAACGTCACGACTCTGCTGTGCCTGAAAGTACTGCCCATCGATACTGATTGGTCCTGTTACTTTCTAACCGGGCCCATGGGAGCTTTGCAAGATGGATTTGCCAGTGAAAAACAAGGAAACAGGCTGTCCATCTGCTTTGCAAGGTTACAACCCAACCACATTGGCTGACCTGTGAGAAATGCTGGTTGAAGAATGGGATGTGATCCTACATCAGTGTGTGACCAGGCTGGTGACCAGACTTCAATTATCTCATCCACCAGAGTCGAAAAAGAGTAGAATAAGCTGTTTGGCATTGGCAAAGAAGAAGTGGCAAATTGTTCATGTGCTCAACCCACAAATGCATGTTCCTTACAAATGTGGCTCCATTCACAGGGAAATAAACAAGCTTTCCAACAGTATACAATTTATTTCGGGGAAGCAATGTCACAACAAAGAAATAATGTACAAAACACAAGCTTCTTTACCTTTTGTGCTAATATTTTTGTGTTGGTAAATTACATAAATCCATTAATTGATAAATTATGTTTTGTAGATGATGACTTAAAGAGTAACTAAACCCACAAGCAACTTCATTCAGAGGGTTAAATACATGGATATATTTAGTATTGTTGAGCCATCTGCCCAAATCCCAACAATTGAGCTCAACTCATTTTAATTCTACATTTTGTTATAGGAATATGCACAGTGATAGCCCTCTTCTGACTGATACTGAGCCTCTACTTGAGTTTATCTATTTGCTTAGGTTAATCTAGTACCACACACATCTGCAGGTTACCAATGCAACCGTAAACTTTAGTAGTAGCAGTTGATCAGTTGCATTGCTGTGACCGTTTAGGATGGGTGGGCAGTGCAGTTCTTTTATCCTAGGTTGCAAATAATCCATGTTTTCCCAGGGCCATTTCCCATTGTTTTACCAGATAAACAAATGCTACATTCAGTGAAGTTTTGTGTCATGGTGGTGATTCCCCAAAGTTGTAAATAAATCTTTTTTTTTTCTTTAAACAGGATAGAAAACATTCAAGTAACATCTACTACAAGGCCATTTACCGTCATTTGAATGAGGTAGATCATGGTCAGGCACTCAAGGATGGTTATGGCATCATGGCTAATAATCACATCAGTAAAAGTAGCAGGACTGTGTGATGATGTGGCTCATGGGCAGCACAAAGGCCTTCTCTGTTCATGAAGTCCTAAAGGCATTTTCAAGAGTTGATACACATCAGCCAAATCTCTGGAGTTTAGTTACTCCTTAAACTTCACTAATGCTCAAAGACATTTATAGCAGTGTTTATAAATGAAAATGAATATTCACCTCCGCCAAGGAGGTTATGTGATCGGGTGGGTTTGTTTGTTTGTTTGTTTGATAGCAACATAACTCAGTCATGGAGGGATTTTCATGAAATTTTCAGGAAATGCCAGAAATGGCATAAGGAAGAACTGATTAGATTTTGGGAGTGATCTGGATCACCGTCTGGATCCAGGCATTTTTTAAAGGATTCTGTACTATTGGGAGATAGGGCTAATGGCGGCGGTCTGCGCTGTTACCACTTTACACCAGGAGATGGAGGACATGAGTAACTTCAATCCCAGCAGCATGTTTTTGTTGATTCCTATTCAAAGTTTTCGACTTTATAGAGTTTGAAAGACACACGCCCAATGGGGAGATGAGTCGGAGCATGACAGAGAGAAACACAGCGAATTGTAGCGAGAATACTCATAATGCTGGGAGGAATAGAGGAATATTCACCCTCTGTCATGACTTTCAGTCGTTTGGTGAGACCATGGGTGCTTCTGCCATGACAGTCCACATGTATCGAAGCCAGTGCTTTGCCTCACCGTGTCTCCACCCCACCGGGGAGGGAGTAATCAGCAAATTAGATTTTGGGACTGATCTAGATCACCGTCAAGATCCAGGAATGTTTTTAAAGGATTCTTCACTATTGGGAGATAGAGCTAATGGCGGACGTCTGCACTCTCTGAGTGCTTTTCAAGTTTCTAATGATTTATAGATGATAACTCTTTGTGTTGTTATTATGAAATGTCACTGAAGCCTGATTATTGAATCCAAAATCTCCCTGCTACTAAGGCCCTGCAGCTCCACAGTGAGGAAGTTCTTTGATTTTGGACAGTCTGGGTTTTTTTTGGTTTTGTTTTTTGAAATCCTCCTCCACAATCAAGTGCTTTACCTTGTTGCTGAATGGAAAAGCTTTTGATCTGAAACTAGAGGCTGCTGCGCTCTCAGATGAAAATGAATATTACATGGAAAAAGCCTTGAGAAGCAATTCAGCTTCCTGTCCTCTGCAGTGATGTAGCGTTTGTCAACAGGAGCCGGGACCACAAGCAGCGCCGTGAGGGGGGGAAAAGAGCCGGAGCCTCTCTGCAGAATTTCATAGGATTAGTACCGCAAATAGTTTAACTAGCCCGTGTGACAGCTGCCATCACCTAATTGAATTCTGTAATTCATCATTCATTCTTGTTTACTGCCAGCACAACAGGTGATGGGCTGATGAGACATCTCCGCGGAGTTAAATGATGAATGAAACCTACTGCTACTATCAGTGTGTGTCCTGGGCTCCCTACCCACCAAACAGCAGGATGTCTGAGTATTCGCTTACATCAAAGTCAAAATACAGGTTTCTGGAGAAATCACACACATCTCTTGAACCTGTTGGACACCCTATCATTCCTGTTAAATGCAGCCCTCCATTATCTCTAACATTGCAAGAGAAAAGGAGAAAAGGGAAGAAATAACCATTATAAAATGCAATTACAAGATGCTCTGGGGTCTGAACACCCACGTTGTGCATTACATTGGACCAAATTTTCTGCAGCCACGGTGAGTGGTTGCTCATACATATTGCACTAAGGAGAGATTATGTCAGTACGTTTCCACAAGGCTTTGACATCATTTCTCAATAAGTGTAGCACTCAAAAATTGATGCTCCTGGATCTCAGCCAAATCTAACCCAGCTTTCAAAAAAGGATTCAAACGATAATTTCATTACAGTGCTGCAGTTTAGGATTTCCTTTGAGTTCAAAAGTTTGCAATTAAGCAACATGAGTGGGAGTGGTGAACACAATGTTTTCACACAGATGCTCAAAGACGGTTCGTTTGTGTTTCCTTGCTGCCAGCCGTTGATTGGTTGCCAGGTAACTGATATGAATGTGGAAATTAGGTAAATGACACTTGTCCGACTCTGTATTGACGTATTGGCATTTTTTCAAATGGCTGTGCCTGACTCTCTCAGGCTGCTGATGCTGTGTGAGAGTTTTAAAAGCATTAACAGCTCACATAATGCTGTTTCCACAGTGAAATCTGCCTCCTGTATCATTAGCTCCCTCCCTGTTTAGGCTCTCTGTTTAAAGCTGAAAGGATTCAGTTTCAGCATCTTGAAAGCATCTGCAGATGCAGTGGCACCTGATTACTTTCATCAGCTCTTCATTAGTTATGCCTTAATCACGGATCATAGCAGTGAATGCACCTGGGACTGAAATAGTCTTAATACGGCTGCTGGCAGAGATGAGCTCTCCAGCTGTTTCCTGCCGTCCAAAGCTGTCAGCCCTCATTTGAGCCAATTGCCCTGTGGAACTCAATAATCAAACCTGTAATAACCTCACACCACCTTCAATGCACCCTTGTGCTGGGCCGGCATCTGCACCTCCTGTTCCCTCTCCTCTCCTCTTCTAGTCCACCGGCTTAAATCGAAGTGTTTCACAGGTCTGTGTGTAAATGGCAAAGTGAGTGTGAGTCATTTTGAACTGTTTGACATTAAATTAAACCCACCTGAGGCCACATTTCTCTACTTGGCTCATATGGCTTCGCATTTTAGGAAAGTGTCTTTCTATTTATAAAGTCAAGCAGACGCACTTAATGGAGATCAGACTTGAGTGATTGAGTGGTTTTATAATCATTTTTAAGCTTGACATATCTTGAGGTTTTGCTTCGTCACAGGCTAAAAATTACCCTAGGTAATAATCACTGATCACAGTCTGATAGACGCTTCAGGAGAAGATGAGAATTTCTCTATCTTCCAGGTCAGTGCTTTAAGAGGACCGGTACATAGCACCGCCACTTCTGGATTTTATCCCTTGGAGTACCAGGATTTTATTTCGGCATACCAGGACTTCTAAACACTGTAAGACAGAACTAAATCCACAATAGCTATTTCAACTCTATTTTTCAAGGTTGATAGAATACATTTTTAGTTTTAAGTCAACAGTACTCAATCACTTTATTTATTTGTTGTAATTGCACTAACTAAAAATAAAATAAGTGAAAATCTCCTCAGTTTTAGGGTTTGATAGCAGCAGACTGACTGGCATGTCCATTCAAGCCTGGAGATTGTGAGACTTCACACAATGGCTATTTTAGGTCTTGAGTTGTATTCAAGCATCAGATTTAACCAAATTAAATGAAACGTGAAGAGTAGCGTTTTTGAATGTGTTTTTAAAAATGTATGATGTGTACTTTTTCTGACCCTTTTGGGTCTCGCCGCCAACAAGAATCCTATATTGTTGGAAAAACTAAAACTAGCACTTAAACTAATCAAATCTAAACTGAAACAAAGTTTTTTTTTCTAAAAATAAAAACTAAACCAACAAACCAGCAGGAAAAACAATAAAAACTAAACTGCATTTTTAAACAAAATTTTAAAATGGAATAAAAATCTAAACTAAGGGAAATTTTAAAACTATTATGACTTCGTTTCTTACCTATTTATTTTGTGTCACCTGGACTTTTTGTCGTAAAAAGCTTGTAAAAGTAAAAAAATCCTGTTTTTCAGAACAACCTGGGCTTTAGGAATGCTGTATGTGGACTGCACTAATGTCACTTGAGATTTTACAAAGGTTATGGAAGTATAAAGACAAAATAGAATGATAAAACAGAAATCAAAACTCATATGTGTGACGGTAAAAAATGAAGGATTTGACTTTTTTGCAAAAACTTGTTCTCCCATCTGTTGGGGGACCAAAGAGTGAAAAAAAAAAATCTGTGACAAAAAGTTTTGTAAATAGTTTTACATTTACAAAAAAGTCTGTGCTTTTTTAAATGGGTTGTTTTTCAGCCTTTATCCAAAGCAGTTCCTGTCTGCAGAGACACAGAGGGACACATCACAGGCTTTCTGTCTTTCTTTCTCTTATGAGCTATTCAGGCCATCCCCCTTATAAGCTTAGTGTAACAACATACACAATTTGGCAAAAAATACATCCAGTTACATCCAATCCTGGATCCTGTTCCTTTATTTTTTAATATATATGTATATGGTCTCAAGACTAAGACCATTCAGAAGTACTACAACACTAGTGGCATGTACAGGTATATCAATATTTTTTTGTCACTCATTTCAGAAAGTGAAACCCAAATATTATATAGACTCATTACACATAGAAAGTGTGTAGAAAAGTGTGGTAGGAAAAGGTGCACCAGCATAAGGGATAACTGCAGCCTTGAGAGGATTGTCAAGCAAAATCCATTCAAGGATTTGGGGGAGCTTCACTGAGGACTGAGGCTGGAGTCAGTGCATCAAGAGCCACTACGCACAGATGAAGTCCAGACATGGGCTACAAATGTGGCATTCCTCGTGTCAGTCCACTCCTGAACCAGAGACGTAAGAATCGTCATACCTGGGCTGTGGAGAAAAAGAACTGGACTGTTCAATTTCAGTTTATTTAGGATAGCCCCTTAAGATGCAGCATCTCGTTTTCGAGGGGGTCCCTGGGGGACTGTTGCTCAGTGGTCCAAAGTCCTCTTTTCAGATCAAAGTAAATTTTGCATATCATTTGGAAATCAGGGTCCCAGAGTCTGGAGGAATAGTGGAGAGACACAGAATCCATGTTGCTGAAGTCCAGCGTGAAGTTTCCACAGTCAGTGATGATTTGGGCTGCCATGGCATCTGCTGGTGTTGGTCCACTGTGTTTTCTGAAGTCCACAGTCAATGCAGCCATCTACCAGGAAATTTTAGAGCACTCCATGCTTCCGTCTGCTGACAAGCTATAACAAGCTTTTTTATGCTGATTGCATTTTCCATCAGGACTTGGCACCTGCCCACACTGCCAAAGGTACCAAAAGCTGGTTCAATGACTGTGGTGTTACTGTGCTTGATTGGCCAGAAAACTTGCCTGGCCTGAACCTAATTTTCTGAGACACTGAATTTTGGGTTTTCATTATCTGTAAGCCATAATCATCAACATTTCAAGAAATAAAGGCTTGAAATATTTCACTCTAGGTGTAATGAGTCTATATAATATATGGGTTTTGCTTTCTGAAATGAGTGACAAGAATATTGAACTTTTTCATGATTTTCTAATTTTTTGAGATGTACCTGTATTGTATTGTGAATTTGTGGGTAATACGCAGCTCTTCGGTGTACAGATTCTACATTTATACTTAGAATCTGTACAAAGAGATAACCCTTTTAGGTTTGAGTTGGTTAAATTATTGATTTGGCCATAAAGATTAACTTGGATTACAACATTTGCAGTAAAACCCTCAGCAGTAAGAGACAGGAATTGTTTTATAAGCTGATCTGAGTGTAAGTTAACAACAGCTTTTGTGCTTTTCTAAACTTTGGGAAGATGCTTCACCTCACTGTAACTGTATTGTTCTCAGAGAAAACTTCAGTCTCCTCCTCACATGACTTCATAGCTATGAGGCTGTGTTTGCCACGTCCTGTACAGTCTTAATGAAACGACTTTAAAGCTTAAACTTTTCTGGACAGCTTCCCTTTGCTACTTTGCCTAACAAGGCAGGTATTCCATTTCACTCGGGAGCTTTCAGATACGTTTTAGTCTCCATGGTGTGATGAGGTGCCAAAACTACCAGGGGAAGGCAACTCTGCGGAGAGTCTGTCAGTGTGCAAAGGATCAAAGCCATTTGCAAAGAGCACACACACATCAAACACCACCGTGCAACGTGTTACCTAGCAACCCCAGACCAGGTGTTGCAGAGAGGAGGAAATATTAAAGCCCACATTCTTCCTGTTTTCTGCAAATACAATTTTAAAGGAAATCGATAAAGCCGTGAATGTGTACTGCATGAGAGAGGAGCGAAGAAGTGTTTTTTTTTTTTTCTTCTCGGCACAACGGCGGACGACAACAGCACGAACAAGATAAGAGTGTAATATCAAAACATGAGGCTGGAGGAAAGAAAATATGAAGGAGTGACGCATATCCTCAGAAGGATCTCACTAATAATGCCCATATCCTGTCCATATAAGGAAAAGCACACTGAAGAGAGCGTGTGACAGACAGACACACACACAGGCCTCATCAAAGAGACGAGTGTGAGATGTGGAGCTAGAAAGGCCCAATTCCGCTGAGTGGCCATGTCAAAATGGAGTTAGGCAATTATGTGTGATGCAGCAGAGTACTGAAAGGGAGCTTTGAGCACTAAGGTGAGGCCTCTGTTTGCTGGTGCATCACAGGCAGAGCTTTATCATGATTACAGCACTGCTGTCAGATTAGGAGGAAAATTAAGCAGCGCTACAGTCCTACAGTTCAACAACAAGCAGGAGGGCGTCCATGCCTGCTGTTAGTGTTGATGACTGTATCAAACTGCTGCTAGTGTCTGAGGTCAAACCCCTCCTGTGGTGAAATCAAGCATGAAAAACCCATAATGGACATCGCCGTAATGTCTTAAATGCACGCTGAGATGCAGGTGAGTGTACGATTCAGGGACGTTAATAGCAACAGCGTCCTTGTTGGAGGCATGTTAGCTTTATTTACCTTCAATATGGTAATAGTCATTACAAAAGCATCAGGAATACGTGTGAAAAGCCGCCCCTCAGGAACACTTGAAGCAGCGTGGAGAGAGAGTGATGTGGTGACGCAGCCATCTCCGCTTGTCTGTCTTAGGCGGAGGAAACAGGTGTAAGCTGTGGAAGTGCTTGATGAATGTTCTCTTTAGTGCCGCTGACTGACTGCCCTTATTCAAACAACAGACAGCTCCTCTGGCTAAGTACTGTGGGAGCAGATACTGTACGTGGCTCGCACACGCACAGATGCAAACAGTGCCTATAAAAAGTATTCACTCACTTGGACGTTTTACTCATTTTGTAGATTTTGTAAATCAAGGTCATGGCCAATATCATTTGGCTTCACTGACAAAAAAAATCCTTGATGTCAAAGTGAAAACAGATTTATTTAAAGTAATGTCTCTGTTGGATTGAGGTCTTGACTTTGACTCGGCCACTCCAGAACATTAACCTGGTTTTTAAACCATTTCTGTGTAGCTTTCACTGTATGCTTCAGGTCTTGCTGGAAAATAAATCCTCTCCCAAGCCATAGTTGTCTTGTAGACTTGATAATTTCCCTATATTTTGCTGCATTCATTTTACTCTCTACCTTTACAAGCCCTCCAGGGCCGGCTGCTGAGAAGCATCCCCACAGCATGATGCTGCCACCACCATGCTTCACAGTGGGGATGGTGTGTTTGTGGTGAGGTGCAGTGTTTGGTTTTAGCCGAACGTATGGCCCTGTTTACATAACAATGCTCTCCTTTGTTTTGAAATAGTTTCATGTGCAGACTGCCGTGTTTTGGAAACAATCAAAGTGTACACAAGTCCACAGGAAACACCAAAACATGCCAGGCAAGTAGTTTGCTTTGTGTTTTACAATAGCAGGAGAAAAACAGACTTGTGTCCGCTTAAATTTGGGGTACTGGGATTCAACAAAGATCCATACTGTTTCCTAAAGACACAGTGAACTGTGGACACTGATATGTGCTCAAAAATCTGTCAAGTTTCTTGACTTATATGGATGTGATCTTAAGTACACAAAGCAGAGCCTGAAGGCTCACATCAGCCTGGTTCATCAGTGATGGATGTAAAACTGAACTGATGTCAAAGGTTTCCTTTTCAAAGCTTGGAGGGGTCATAGTGTCTTGTCTGATGAGGCCAAAAAAGCAACATTTTGGCCTCATCAGACCAAAGAACTTTCTTCCATTTGACCATGGGGTCTTTTACATCCCGTTTGGTGAAATCTAGTCCAGATTTTTGAGTTTTCTTTAATAGTGGCTTTCTCTTTGCCAGGCTACCACAAAACTTTGACTGGGGAAGAACCTGGACAACAGTTGTATGCAGAGTCTCTCCCATCTCAACTGCAGAAGCTTGTAGCTCCTTCAGAGTAGTCTTTGGTGTCCTTGTGGTCTCTCTCTCTTGTCTCCTTCTTGCACAGTCGCTCAGTTTGTGAGGACAGTCTAATGTAGGCGGATTTACACATATGCTGTATTCCTTCAATTTCTTGATGATGGATTTGGGGATGTTCTGTGCCTTGGAAATTATTTTGTATCCATCCCTTTACTTATACCTTTCAATGGCCCTTTCTCTGAGTTGCTTGGAGTGTCCTTTTGTCTTCATGGTGTAATGGTAGCCAAGAATACTGATCAACCAGTGACTGGACCTTCCAGATACAGCTGCTTGAGACACATTACCTACACTCAGGTGATCCCTATTTCACTAATTGTGAGACTATTAGCAACAGTTGGCTGGAGCTCTGTTGACTTTACTATTTAACTATTTAACTGACATTTCTTTGTAGAGATCAGTTTTCAAATTGACATTCAAGGGGTTTATTTGTCAAAAAAGCCAAATTATATTGACCGTGACTGATTTCTAAAATCAATAAAAGGGTAAAACATCCAAGGGGGTGAATACTTTTGATTGGCACTGTAAAATTGTGCAAATACAAGCTATCTTTGTCACTCTTTTGTATGCTCCACTTTAATCAGAGGACACTGGCTGATCACTGATTGATTTTGTTTGCTGATGATAAGAGACATGAACACTCCACCTGTAGCCCTCCCCCCAGGGTGATTGGTGTGCATGTGGGCGTGTTTGTGTGTGCATGAGATGCATCCACTCTGATAATTATTACACTGCAAGGATGAATAGCCTGCAAGAGGATACAGCCCCGCACATGACAACTTAATCAAGCCGCGCAAGGACAAAAATAGGATTAAAAAAGGGGGAAGAGAGGAATGTGAAAGATGTCTCTCTTTTTTATGATCTATGAATAGAGCCTGAAACAAAAGGACAGCAGTGGATGGAGCGGTGCGTGATGGAGACAGACTGCTCCCCTCTGGGCTGAACGGCTGACTGACAGATGCACAGGGTCGCGATCTGACTCCCCCTCCAACCCTCCATCCTTCCTGACAACGGAAATATACAGAGTCACATTTAAACAAAGAGCTCGCCTTCCAAACTCAGCTTTCATCTCGTTTAGGCTGACGCATAAAAGGGAAAAATTCACACACACACACATGCACAAAAAGCACAGGCAAGCAAATCAGCAAACGCCCACTCTTTACAGCCGTGCATCCTTTATTACTTTTAGGTTATTGCTTTTTCTTTTCTTGGCTGGTGTCTGACCTCCTCTGCACTGTACTTTTATTCTGTTTCCTTTTGATCTTTTTTTAATGCTACATGCAATTATAATCGGAAATGTGCATGCAGGAATGAAAGGGGGCTTTGCAGAGGTGGAGACTATCTCCCAGCAATCATTTCTGCCCTGCTATCTATACCTTTATTGATGTAATGATAAACATGACATGAATAGGAGATGATTAGGGCTTCTTTAAATCGTCATTGGTGTGGGGAGCGACATGGCCTCTTGTAACCTTTCCGTTGACACCCTGCCCGGGTCCCAAAGAAACCAATTACTCCCTTGTCTGAAGCTTCTCTGCAGCTCAATATGCCAACTTTTATCCAGGCACACTTTGGTCCGGGGCAGTGCTTATTCACTATTATCTATGTATTTCTCTTCTTTAATCTCAAACTTTCTGTGGCTCATAAATTACAAAAGAAGGAAAGGTTTTGTTGCTAACTTTTTGTGCTGACAGATAAATAAAATCCTCTCAAGCATGATTGAATTTATGGAAATAATAGGCAATTACAAAACACGGAGAAGGGTTTTGTCAAGTGCACTAATGTGGAGGTAATGTGGATTTGTGTTTTGGGCGGTGAAGCAAAGCCAAACAACCAACATAGTAACAGAACTGGTTCATTTGGTCCAGCAGGACAGTAATCATGCCCCACAAACAGCAGGCCATACCTACAGTAGCCCTCTGAATCCAGTAAATACAGTCTTTGTTCTCACGCTATGTGTGTCCATGCAGGGTGTTACATAATGCAGCACAGCCGCGCCTCATTAATCACAGTTACAACAAATTCAGTCTGGGCACAAAGAGAAAGACCTGCGTCGTGTTGTTGGAATAAAAAAAAATACAATAGCAGAAGAAGTTTTCTGCACCAAATAAAGAGCTTCAAATCTCAAAAAGATTTCTGTGCACGCACTAACTTTTGTCGCCTTCAAATGCTTCTTGTGGTCTGCAGATAGAAACCCTGTGAGACAAAGAGTCTCCTTGATCTGGTTTGAGTTTCTCACTGGGGAAAAACTGTACACATGTAATGCTTTGGTTGTCACAAATTCCACAATTTCTCACTGCGTGCTGTCTGAGAGGAAAGTCTTGGTGGATGTGTGAATGATTATGATTCTGTCGTCGGAGCACAAATATTTTCATTTGTTCAACAGGTGCGTGAAAGTTTACAAAGGGGTTCCTGGTACTTCGACAGACTTTGCTTAACTGGAATACTTTCATAGTAGGCATTCAGTTGATGTTGCACGATAGCCCCAGTTTCTCTAAACCAAAACAAAGCCGACCCTTTAGAACACCACTTTCCCTTCTCCCTGTGTCAGTGCAGACATTAATATGACTGATCTCTGTTCAGATATGCTGCTTTAAGTTGCGTCAGATCTCATAT
The DNA here is from genome assembly GCF_018320785.1 of Cheilinus undulatus. Classification (NCBI taxonomy): domain Eukaryota; kingdom Metazoa; phylum Chordata; class Actinopteri; order Labriformes; family Labridae; genus Cheilinus; species Cheilinus undulatus. The sequence continues at coordinate 17,958,565 of NC_054874.1, read as the reverse complement.
CTTTGAAGTGTTTTAGGATGCATTCATACCAGGCAATCTGTTCCATGCTCGAGCAAATTTGACCCCCAAAGTCCAGTATGTTTGACCAGTGAGAGCACAGGTCAGGTACACTTCCCTTCATGTCCCTTCTCTTTCTTCTCTAGATAGGTGAACTTTAGCAAGGTAGTTGTCTATGCTTGCAAATGAGCAAGGATATGTAACACTGACATGATCCATCTTGAAAAGCTCCAAACCACAACGTCTGTGCAGAACCGAACCAATCAGCGTCATATGAGGAGGACAAGGCAGTAGCTTAATTGTACTCAAAGCCGTTTGTAATGGCTGCCTCCTGTGCAATGATTCCCTCGGATGTAGCTTTAGCAAAGCATCACTTCTTCTAGAACTGGATCACATTTCTGTAGGAAATGTAGAATAACAACAAAGCAACAAGCTTTTCATTATATGGAAGATGTTTTCGCTCCTCTGTTAACTTGCTTCGGCATGAGTTTATGATAGTTACAGGGGAAAGGGTTGGTTGTACTGTGAGTGGTTGTTTACAATGGCTGCTAGTGGAGTGATTAGCTCTTTAAAAGAAGGGCAGAGAGAAACACAACAAGCTTATCATGACAGAAGAGGTGTTTTTGCTCTTCCCCTTGTCCACTTAGGCATGGGTTTGCGATCAGGAGTTTTCCGATTGCTGCTGCCATGGTAGCTGTTAGCTCGGAAGTAGCTGTAGGAAGCTGAGCTATGCAGTGATACATTGCTATTAAATATTGTCAGCAATTTTAGTCCTTTTATTGATAAAAACCTTAGAAAAGGTTCTAGGTGTGTTTTCTTTTTAGGATTTACTTCGGGCTTTTTGTGCCTTTATTTGATAAAGGTGGACAGTGGATAGAGTTGGTAACAGGGACGAGAGAGTGGGGAGAGACATGTGGGAAAGGGCCACAGGCGGGATTGGAACTTGGGCCACCTGCGTACATGGAGTGCACCTTAAATCCCTAGGCCATCTGTGCCTCCTTACCAAAAGACTTTGGTCTAAACAATTAAAACGTGTTTTATGATAATTTTGGGAAGTATAGGAAAACCTTAACTTAACTAAACCGCTTTCCACATTATTAAGCAAATGACATTTTCCTCTTATTTTCCAAATGATAGAGTATTTTTCAAGTCATCAGCCATTAGAGCATAATTCAAATGTTTCTGAACAAACTTCATAATGATAACTGTTATTTTTTTAAATAAAAACCTCAAAATGCACTTTTCCACATTATTAAGCAGGCCACAGGTTTCAGCAATATGGGAAAGAAAAAGGATCTCTCTGCTGCCGTAAAGTGTCAAATAGTGTAATGCCTTGGACAAGGACTGAAAACATTAGAAATTTCACGAAAAATTAATCATGATCATCGTACGGTGAAGAAATTTGTGGCTGATTCAGAGCACAGATGGGTTCGTGCAGATAAAGGCATAAATAGGAAGGTTTCTGCAAGACAAATTCATCAGATTAAGAAAGCAGATGCTAAAATGCCATTACAAAGCAGCAAACAGGTATTTGAAGCTGCTGGTGCCTCTGGAGTCCCACCAACCTCAAGGTGTAGGATCTTCCAGAGGCTTGCAGTGGTGTATAAACCTACTTTTCAGCCACCCTATCCAATGCTCACAAGCAGAAACGGTTGCAGTGGGCCCAGAAATACATGAAGACTCATTTTCAAACAGTCTTGTTGACTGGTGAGTGCTGTGCAACCCTGGATGGTCAGATGGAGGAGTAGTGGATGGTTGGTGGATGGCCACCATGTCCCAGCAAGGCTGTGACATCAGCAAGGAGGTGGCAGAGTCATTTTTTTGGCCCGGATTCATGAGGAGAGAGCTGGTAGGCCCCTTTAGGGTCCCTGAAGGTGTGAAAATGACCTTGGCAAAGTATATAGAGTTTCTCACTGACCACTTTCTTCCATGGTACAAAAAGTGACTGACCACCTTTTGCCATGGTAAGAAAGAAGAGCAGTGCCTTCTGTAGCAAAATTTTCTTCATGCATGACAATGCTCCATCTGATGCTGCAAAGAATCCCTCTGTGTCATTGGCTGCTATGGGCATAAAAGGAGAGAAACTCATGGTGTGGCTCCCATCTTCCCCTGACCTCAACCCTGTTGAGAACCTTTGGAGCATCCTCAAGCTAAAGATCTATGTGGATGAGAGGCAGTTCACATCAAAACTGCCTTTCTGGGAGGCTATTCTGACATCCTGCAAAGAAATTCATGCAGGAAATCTCCAAAAACTCACAAGTTCAATGGATGCAAGAATAGTGAAGGTGGTATCAAAGAAGTGGTCTTTAAGTTAACATGTAACTTGGCCTGTTAAGATGTTTTTGATTAAAATAGCGTTGATTTCAGTAAATATGACCTCCTAATGCTGCAAATTCAACAAATGACCATTCTCATTTCTTTACAACCAATGTTTTAAAACTCTGTTGTGCTTAATAATGTGGAACAGTGCATTTTGGGGTTTTTATTTAAAAAAAAAATAACGGTTATCATTATAAAGTTTGTTCAAAAACATTTGAATTTTGCTCTAATGGCTGATGACTTGAAAAATACTCTGTCATTTGCATTACTATTTCGGAAAATAAGAGGAAAATGCCATTTGCTAAATAATGTAGAAAGCTGTGTACATAGCTGACAATGCCTTGCCAACCTTCAGGTTGCCTTAGAACAGTTAAAGTATTTTCTTCTTTATGAATTCTCTGTTGATTCTTCTTGAAGTTGTGACCAAATTTCTCTATTATGCCTCTTCACAATGGGTGGAGCTTTCTCTCTTCCACCACAGGGTGGCAGTGTCAACACTAACACAAAGGGGGTCACATGAATGAAACATGTTTAAAACCCTAAGAAAGCACAAATAAGAGGAGGGTGACATCCCATCCCATATGAAAACAGAGCCAAAATCCACAAGCTCTGAGGGAGTTTAGATACAAAAATTCCAAGGCACTGAACATAACCCAGAGTTCAGTTAAATCCATCATGAAGAAATGGAAGAGATATAGCACATGTGTAAATCTGCTTTGATCAGGCCGACCTCAAAACTGAGTGACCGTGCAAGAAGGAGACAAGTGAGAGAGGCCACAAGGACATCTATGACCACTCTGAAGGAGTTACAAGCTTAAGCAGCTGAGATGGGAGACACTCTGCTTACAACACCTGTTTTGGGTTCTTCAACAGTCAAAGCCGTATGGTAGAGTGGCAAAGAGAAAGCCAAAGCCTGAGAAGAAAAAAATGGTATTTTTTTTGGCCATCAGGCATTGTGTTTTGCGGACACAAAGCACTGAACATCACCACAAACACACCATCCCCACTGTGAATCCCTGTGGTGGCAGCATCATGCTGTGGGGATGCTTCGCAGCCGGCCCCTAAAGTGCTTGTAAAGGTACAGGTTGGAAGAAGATTTATTCTCAAGCAGGACAATGACCAGAAGCATACAACGAAAGCTACACAGAAATGGTTTGAAGATAATAAGACTAATATTCTGGAGTGGTCACGTTGAAGCCAAGACTTCAACCTGACAGAGCTTGAGCAGTTCTGCAGTAAAGAATGGAGCGAAATTCAGCGTCCAGTGCTGTGATTGCAACCAAATGTGCATCTACCAAATACTGACTTGAAGAAGGGGAATATTTATGAAGTCAGTTATTTTACCTTACATATTTTTATTTTATTGACATTACCTTGTAGAAATCTGTTTCCACTTTGACATTGTTTTTTTGGTCTATAAAGCTGAATTTTATTGGCCATGATTGATTTATAAAATCAGAAAAGGGAAAAACATCCAACAGAGTTAATACTTTTTATGGGCACTGTCACAGGCCTATGTTGCTTTTGAAAGCATTTTCCAACCCCTAAATGTAGTTTTTGTTTCAAATTGGCTGACTATATCCCCACAGCAACCATTCTATCTGTGAGTGGACGCATGCTTCATCAAACTTTAATCACTCCCGAGTGGCGTCTTCCTCTAATCGAACACACTCAGGCTGCTGCCCAGTCTGTCACTGAGGAGGTGATCTCAGTGGAAATGTGACCATTTAGCCTTTTCAAATGAAAAACTATTATAAATTGTAAACACTTGAAATTGTAGCATGATCTCTGAATTCTCTTCAGGCTCTAAAACAGAAATAAGCTACTTCATGTTAAAGTTATGGCTTGAGGACCAACTCTAAGACAAATAAAAGAAAAATGATGTTTTTTATTGGTTTGGTTGTATTTAGGTAATTATTTAATTGTTTATTTTTGGTCTTTGTAGAACTTTTGCACCTTTTTGTATCTTTGTGTCTGCATCTTACATATTGCTTTCCTCCTGTTGCTCCGTTTCCCCATTTCAGTGCGAACACATGCTGCTCCAGAGATTTAGAGACTTAATTTCCTGTATTGGGTGTTAACGTGAGAGTGACTGTGTTTGTGCTAGCTCGGTGATAGACCAGACACCTGTGAAGAGTTTACACACTTTAGGTCTCACTCTCCGAACAGAACGAGCAGATATTGAAGATGGATTGATGGGCGTTGCATGTCAATGTGCATTGATTTGATTCGTATCAGTGACAGGACGGAGAAGCAGGAGCTTAAGAGTCACATCACTCACACATGTCAAACACGAGCACAGTGTCATTTATGAGAAAAGCACACAACTCCAAAGGTGAAAAATAGAGTTCGGCACACAAATCCTTGCACAGGATCAGGTATAAATAAGTCATTAAAACATGCACACACATTTTATAACACACACAAATGATATCTGCAGCAGCTCCAATTCTTTTTTAGATCCAATTTGCTGAAACTGAAAAAAATCAAGTAAATTATTCTTCCTTCCAGCAGTAATCGATCGCTGTGTTTATAATATTCAATCCTTGGAACATGGCAGTGGATTTACTGAGTGTATTTTCTATAAAGTTTACTCCAGAACTCAGTGGTAGGAGATGATTTTAGGTGTGTTCTTAGGTTAAAGTAGTGATGGACAGATCATCCATGAGAGATCAGACTGTGCCTTCCAAATGTTAGGTAGACAAGAAAAGTATGTACTCAGAATAAGAGTCAATACCACAGACAATTGGGTTTTTAAAGAGTGTTGAATGAAGAATCTCCAAGGAACACAAACATCATGATAATCAGATAGACACAGATTTCATATATCTAAAGCTAAATTATGTTGGAATTTGTTGGATTTGGGTGCCCACCAAAGGTCTCCACGCACCTTTTGACAAACACAGGGTGATGGAGCTCTCCTCCGTCGGGGAAAATCCAAAGAGCTGTGACTGACTGACAGGTTAGAGTGAGGATTCTGTGCAAACATAGCTCTTAGAGCATCTACAACCTGTTGTTTGCAAACTGTTTGCATGTAGAGAATGAGTAGATTGCCCACTCGTCTGACAGCATCACAGACAGCATGGCATCTGATGTGCAGCTTATAAGCTCTTGACAAAGTGTGAAAGCCTGACAAGGATATACTTGCTTGGACGCTGTCACTGTTTTTTTTTTTTTTAAGCTTCATATATCTGCCTTTTCGGTCTTTAAGCATCTGTCTTTTTATCTTTTATCAAACAGTTAAAACATGGGCTAACTGGTTTCTTGTTAGCAAAAGACATTTGTGAACTCAAAGCCCACCGGATTTTTATAAATCCTCAGAAATTAATTTGATATAACTTTTGAGTCTCTTTCACCTATACTGCAGCCAGCCACAAGGGGCGATTGAGATATCTGAGTTACAGTGCCTCTAAAAAGACTTTCTCCCTTTGGATGTTTTACCCTTTTATTAATTTTATAAATCACTCATAGTCAATTTAATTTGACTTTTTTTTTTTTAACTCTTCAATGTCATAGTGAAAACAGATTTCTACAAGGTAATGTCAGTTAAATACAAAAATATGTAATGTAAGTGCCTGCATAAATATTCACCCTCTGCAAATTTGGCTGTAATCACAGCATTTCACTCCATTCTTCTTTGCAAAACTGCTTAAGCTCTATCAGGTTACATGAAGATCAAGTGTGAGCAGTCTTTTCAAGTCCAGCCACTAATCCCCCATTAGACTGAGGTCTGGGCTTTAATTTGGCCACTCCAGAACATTTGCCTTGTTGTCTTTACACCATTTCTGTGTAGCTTTCGCTGTATGGTTCAGCTCATTGTCTTGCTAGAAAATCAAACTTCTCCTAAGCAGTAGTCTTCTTGAAGACTGAATAGGATTGTCATCCACAATTTTCCCATATTTAGCCACATTCTTTTTCCCCTCTTCCTTTACAAGCCTTCTAAGGTCAGCTGCCAAGAAGCATCCCCACAGCATGATGCTGCCACTACTGTGTTGCACAATGGTGATGCTGTGCTTGTGGTGATGTGGAGTGTTTGGACATAGCGTCTTGTCTGATGGCCAAAAAGCACCATTTTCATCCCATCAGACCAAAGAACTTCCTTCCATTTGATCATGGAGTCTCCCACTTGTCTTTTGGTAAACTCTAAAGTTTTGAAGTGAGTTTCTTTACCCAGAAAGCCTCTTTATTTTCAGCTACTGGGTACCTGCTTTTCTGCTTCAGTGAATCGGCTGTTTGGGTCTGCGTGCTTTGACAAAGACAACAACACCAAGCTCAGCTAAATCAAAACTAAAATGAACTGAGTGATGATGATGTGCTGTTTACTGTGGACACAATGGGAGACTTTTATGCGCTGGCAGGAGTACTCAGAGGAACGACTTCTACAGAAGAAGTCTCAGCACGAGAAAGAGCGAGGACAAATACTTCAATGGAAACTGATTAGCAGGAGAGATCCCGAGCTACCTTGTGATGTAGGTGTGTAAATTGTGAGCCCATGCCCACACAGAGAGCAGTCGCTGTCACAACACACTTCTTCAGGACATTTCTGAGCAGACGCCTGCAGTCTGCATCACTCCCCATCCAGAGTTCCCTGCCTTACTGATCAGCAGCGTTTTATGAACACTCCTCAACTTTCTGAGGATAAATTGGAAAAAAACAACCAGAAGAGTTCAGTGGAAATGTGTAAGTGTATGACTCCTGCTTTATACTTCTAATGACTGATAACAAAACAAGCTACAGTCAGTGTTTACTTTATGAAAACACTGCATCCGCTGTTGAAGTGGAAAACTGAGCTGAAAAACTAGTTGTAGCTTAGCTGGTTGTTCATCTGTTGAAGCCCACAGACTCACACAGCCGATGAGATATCCTGAGGCGGAAGAGCACGTCACTGAAGATTGCATTGCAAAATAGTGCCAAACACAGAGTCTTTCTGGGTGAAAATGTGATTTCTATATTGCCAGCACCTGTTATTGCCACAGGTGAGTTTAAATGAGCATTACTTGCTTTAAATAACATGATTTACTGACAGTTTTAAAAGGGTGTCAATAATTTTAACCAGCCCATTTTTTGAGTTTTATGTAAAATTATTATCAGTTTTGGCTTTTTTCTTCCGCTTTTTTGAGTTGTTCCAATGCACATAAAAGAATAAACATGTGTATACCAAAAACATTTGTAGTTGCAACAATTTCTGGGAGAAATGGTGTATTTTCTGGAAAAATTCCAGGGGTGCCAATACTTTTGTCCATGACTGTAAATATTGTACTTTTCTGTTGTAATGTAAAATGTACATTATTGTAGCTCAGCACAGATGATCATGTTACTGTGATGCTATGTTTGGAAGTACATGTTTAAAACGTAATACATATGGGTGAAGAGGGCAGTTGCATGTGTTTCATGGTTCTTTACTCACTGCTAATATTCTCTTTTTAAGGGTAAAAATGTGGTTTGGAAAATCAAGTGTTTCTTCTGGAATTCTCATATCAAGAAATTTCAAGTTGGGGCTCAAGTATTCTTGTGTGTCATGGTCAGAGGCTGTTGTCCTTGACATGGCCTGGGATTCAAATCTGGCCTATGTCTCCTTCATCAGCATGTCATTCCCCAGTCTCTGTCTCCTCTATGTTTCTGACCTTATTTACTTAACCATCTGCATAAAGGTGTTAAAAGAAAATGAAGTGCAGGCTCAGTTATTTAACAGAGCCTCCAGACTTTATGTAGAATTTTGTATAAATTATCTTCATTATGTTTTTACTGTTTACCTTTAAAGGTCACGATTAAAATCATTTTAATTGTAAGGTTTACTTTTGCATATATGAGTTGATATGTTTTAGTTTCTGAATCATTTAAAGGAAAATTAAATGAGGACAGGAATCCAAAAATGTAATATTTATAGAAAATGTTGCTCCATTTAAAAGAGAAGTTTTGCTTCATCCCAGCACTCAGTCATCTCTGAGAAATACTGCAGATTGGCTCCAAGATTTAGAGGAAGCTCTAGTTTGAAAGCAAAAACTGGCTAATTTAAATCTGAGCTTTATATGGCCACATTCTGGTCTGCCAGTTTTCTGACTACTTGATGTAGGACGGCAGAGAAATCTTTTTGGATTGCAGTTAATTGTGTATCAGCCAGGACTGAAAATGGATAAGTGCAGTCACAAAGACACACAATCGATACACATGTGGCTCCCACAAACTCAGAAAGCTCCTGCTTCCTGCCACTCAGGCTGCACCAAGGAAAATAAACCAAATGGCCACTTGTGACCGCGTAGCGGCATCATACAATGTCAACAATCACGCCTGCATTATGCAAAAAGTGGGTAAACAACAGACTGAGGGACACAAATTGGCTCAACACCAGCTGTCTAATTAGCTTTGTGCTGCTCTTGAAAAGCAAACAAACAGCAAGAGCGGGACGGTCTGAAAAGCGTCCAGGCATGGGTTCTAAGTGTTCTGTTTCCCCTAAAATCAGACGGGGTGCTCCAGTTCTGCACGCACAGAGGGAGGGGGAGGTTTCGAATAAGATACACAGATTAGATCATACGTTACGTCCCCAGAAGGCCTTCGCCCGCTTATTTTGGAAGCACTGTAAAGACTCACAAGAGGCTCGGGCAGAATTTACATTTTAATGAAGCCTTAGCTGATTCCTATTACATGCAGTTCCTCACAACTGCCTGGTTAAAGCCCAGTGAAGCACAGCACAGGTATGCACAAACACAGAAAAACAGTCTGATGCATGATGAGCAGATACACACACACGTTACTAATTTAGCACACTCATGCTCTGAGGTTGCTGCAGAGACAAACTGTCCTGTAAACAGAGAGAGAGCACAGGGAGGACACCCAGGGGTGCATTACCGGTCAAAACACACTCAAGATATGACTGAAAATAACATTTGCAATTTTTCTGCATTAGGAAATGTAAAAGGAAGGAGTTTGAGGTTGTAAAGGCCCTGAGTGGATCACATTATTACATTTATGGCAGCAGCAAATGGGGTCATTTTTTTCTTGTAACATCACAGTGAGAGGCGGGGTGATGATTAGCAGGAACAAGGTGTGAAGAAGCACCGTGACGACTGTTACTGACTGCCTAAAGACGACGTGTATCATGTCAGAACCGTCAGGACTCGTCACTTCACTGTCATTTAGTAACAGGCTGTGTGGGAGTGGAGACAAATCCACGGTCCCGCGTCGTTATCATGCATGGTGCAGTCGGAGGCGTGAGTGATGATTAGTCACATACAGTGGCGGTTGCTTTTCACCCGTCATCACTTAAAAAGATGGCAGAAAAGGCAAGTGGAAACTCCTGTTAATGACATTTTTTTGGTGAGTGACATCAAACACTCCGGTGAGGCTGTTTCACGCTGTAGAAAACACTTCCAGCTTTTTTTTCTGCGTGAAACGGAGTCCTGGCAGTCCTAACTCTTGCTTAAAAATGATCAGCTCCTCCCTTGTAAATGGCTCGAGCTCCTGGCACATCCAGAATAGGAGACATCTTATCTGCAGTACCCCTCTTATCGCTCAGCCCCAGTGAAAACTATTGCAGGTAGCAGGTTGTCATATGACACACAGTGCTGTGACAAGCAGAGTTTGGCAGCTCCCATGTGATAAAACAACACAACAGTCCTGCAGGGTCCCAGATAGCACCGAGGGGAAATATGAACCCTGTGGTGATTTGTATCTGCCTTATTAAAGAGCTGACCTTGACTGTGGGGAAAACTGGATTATTCAGATATTTTAACAAAGAAGGATGATGTTATGCTGTTGAAATGAAGAGCCTCTTTCTTTTCACGCTCTCTATTTTCCCTCCTCGCTCTCTCTGTCTTGCGCTCACTAGCATCCAGTCTTCATTGTCCTGTTAAACAAAAGGAAAAGGCTGATGCAACAGTCTGCGGCCAGGCGGCTCTCTCTGGCACGACATTAACACAGCAGACACTGACTCGGCACTCGCTGGAGGTTAACACTGCTCGAGCACACAAACACAGACAAAGCCTGATGAAAGGATCCTGCAGGTGATTGAAGGGAAAAGTAGACCCTTAAACTGTGATTCACAGCAGTGTAAATGCTTTTTTCCCCACTGATATGAATTCAAAAGCATGTAATTTTTCACTTAAGGAAGATTTGTGTATTTCTATTCCAGACTATAATCATTTTGGATAGGCCTATATTTCTCCACTGTTGCAGGCATTTCATGAACATAATTAAACGTTGTTCTTTCATCTCTAGCAAGGCCGCACATAAGGGGAGAGCTTTTTTGGGGCACAGCTAAATAGGGGGTCCATGGAGCTCAGTAAAATCATGGTCTATTGTAAAGCTAATCTGTGATAACCGAATTTCATCATTTCATTTTTACCTGAATAATAACCACTCTCACCAACAACAAAAAATAATGTTATTTATCTGTGCTGTAATACAATATGGCCTTTTTCAATATATCACACCATCCAGAATCACCTATTTTTGGTAACATTGACAATGTGGATGGTCACATGGCAACACCATTTAAATCAGAATCAGCTTTACTGGCCATCTTTCTAGTTAGCTTAGCTGTCAGTTTATAGGAATTAAACATTTGATATAAAGAAATAGGGCTGGGCACTTAATTGCAAATTAGATTAAATCGCAATATGCTGCAATTTTCAAATCGCAGAAGTTGCAATATTTCTTTAACTTGAAATGTGTCAAAATACCGGTTTATTAATCAATTTTTTGCAGCGGCAAAGATTTTATGCACATTATGCAAACATTCAAGTGTCTTTTTTGTGTTTTATGTATGTTTTTCTTTATCAAAATGACCGGGGGCCAAATGCGGCCCAAGGTCAAATTGTAATCGGCCTGCAGCAAATTCTAGAAATAAAATGAAAATTGGCCCACATCTGATCATGAAGCATGTGCTTGACTGTATTGTACTTCATAGTTTCAGCACAAGGCAAGTGCTACCATGCTAATTCTGTAAACAAACATTTTTACAAAAAAATACTGATGTGTTTTTTTGCCAACCAAACTAATATCAATGTCTTATTTACTAACTTTGTGATGGGTTATGGCAGCAAATAGCAGTAACAATAATATTTCAGGGGTGGAGCCAGTGGTAGGTAAGGCGCAACAGGGGCCCCTGAAATCTGATGGCCTCCCCAGAAACAAGGAATTGATTGTCTAATTGCCTTGTCAGCATTTGAATCGAGCATGTAGCATTAATTCAGGAGTCAAGCACTGTCATAATCACAAAAGCCCTCGCTGGCTCTGCTCTTGCCTGGCCATGCTCTTTTGCTCTCTCTAGAAGCTGCTCTTGCAACCCTCCTCCACCCCAGCTCCTCCTTTATTCTGCTTCTGCCACTCTGTTGTCACTGATGCCTGCTCTGCTCTCAGTTTTTGCTGCTTCCTGAATGAATTAGCCATTTAGGCATTCTCAATCACTAAGCATATCTTAACCTACAGTATTTTGGTTTAACATACTTTCATATACCTCATTTTATGGATATTAAAGTGGCCCAAACATCCTAATGTATTCCTGTATGTGGCCCTCAGTGGAAAAAGTTTAGACACCCCTGCAATAGGCAGACTCAAACTGCTTTTGAAGCCAATCCACGGCGGCTTCCATTTTGAAATTGCTGTCTCAACTGAACTTTGGATTAACCTAACAGCCCACCCACTAAGCTCGACTTCTTGTCAGCTAGCATTCTGGTTGACAGAAACGTAGCTTCTGCCTGTCAAGCTGTCTATCAAATGAGATGTGCCATTCACTGCGCAGTGAGGATTTTCCTAAATATAATCTAAACCATCGTGGTACCCCGATGAATGGCAATTTTTCAGGACCAGAGGTTGCCACTTGGGGAAAATGTACAGTACCAGTGTTCAGCTCCAAAATGAGGTAGATGTAAGCCAGGATGCTAGTACCAATAACATTGATCCAACACACCAATCACAAAAGGGGAGGGCCCATTCTCTTGGTTATTCAGGGGCCCAGCCAGTTCTTTGGCCTGGTCTCCAGTGCCACACACAGAAGCAGACACAAACCATTCCTAGCAGTAACCTTGGTGGCAGTGACCTAGGTTGGGTTAAAATCCATTTTGAACACTAGTTATTGTGAAATGAGAAGTGATGCTCTCAGAGGAGGAAGGCCAGTTCTTGCATAAATGAATCCAAAGGTATTTACATCCCTGAATTGACTTGGAGACATTGAGTTGACCTTACATTACAGGGTCATTTCTCTCCTTTCTCCTCTCCCACATGGAACATTAGTGCTCCTTTTCTTCCATCCTCTTTATCTCACCCCACCCCTTCCCTTTTCTTTCTCATTCTCTCCTCTCTGCACGGCTCACTCCTTTTCCCTCACCGTTAGACGTTATCTCAAAGACCAGATCACCATGGCAACAATTAGTCACATCGTCATCGCCCACTCTCCTATTTGATGGCTGTTTTTATTTTGGAGGGTTTGTCGATGCAACCGTACCTCGCTGGCTGATCGCCAACTAACCTGTTCTGGTTGACAGAGGAACAATGTTGCCATCTGTTGGATCTGGGTGTTTGCACACAGCGGCTGCCTTTGAAAAACATCCAGCATTCCTGTGATGACTCATGACAGGCAATCACATGCCAATTAAGACCTTCGGCTGCACCCTAGAGCTGTGTGGCTCAATCATTTTTCACAAGTTTGAAACACATCTAAGCCATAGAAGTCGCTCTTTGAAAAGGTCCTCCTGCTCCACAGCATTTCTTCTTATAAAAAAGGAGAGCAAAGCAGCCTTCTTCAAGCTTCTGATGAAAAATGCAGCTATGGACACATAATAGCGCCATGAAACAAGCCCAGCTCAAGATTTAAGGGGAAAAAAAAGTATATGCAAAGCTAAATGGCAGCTTGGTAAATTAAAGACGGAAAATATTTGGGCTTACGACCAGGACTTACATTTATTCAACAGCTGCCATATTGTATATCTCCAAATGAAAAGAGCTGTTTCCTGCAGCAGGGTCCCGACTAATGTGAGAGATAATATATTGGCTGAGATTTTGGCTGAGTGTTACCCTTGAAATCTTGGATCTGTTTCTGCTCTCTGGAGGCGCTAATTAAGTTTTTTTTCCCCCTAAGTCTTACCGTTAAGTGATGTAATACTTCATAGTCGCAAATAATTTTCCATGTGGGACGGATCATTGCTCTTATTATTTATTCTGCTCACTCAAAACCCTGCCAAGAAGAGAGCATTAAAATGTTTACCTCTACATTATCAGGATTTCTTTCTACAGATAGCGCTAAGAAAAGGTATTCGTCAGCATTGAAGAGCAGGAACAAAGCGGCTTACTCAAAGAATTGATCATGTAGCACTACAGGTGAGCGAACTCAGATCTGCTGGGGCTGATACTAGAGGGGAGCCCTCCTGAGCCAGGGAACCAGGGTTTCATCCTAATTATTATTCTGCAGAGATCCAATTCAACATCTTTATATTTACGGTACGGACTGTCCTATAAAGATGATTGACCATGTTGCACCTACCAGACACTGGCATACTCCTGTGATTGCTTTCAGGCCTCCTCCAAGAGGAGACAGCAGCTTTCTTGGACCGTAAAGCTCAGCTATGGCTGCCAGACACCTGGAAATAAAAGAGACAATTGGTCTGCAGATGCTTAGTGGTCCTGTGTAAACGGAGTGAGTAGTGTCTTCATTCACTCTGCAGCAGCCAGGGAGCTCCTGCTAGTGTACAAGTCAAAAATAGCATCTATAAGCCGGGTTTTACAGTTAAGAATATATATCTAATCTAAATATTTATGTCAGGTCAGCTTTTTCACAGGAACAGGTGTTTATTTGAAAGAAAGAGATGGTGACCCCAGAGATGTTCACTATAGAAGAGGATTAGGGCCAGAGGTGAAGGAAAAAATCATTCCTGAGCACACTGAGATTGAAGTCAAAATATCAAGAAAAAAATGGAAGTTTTGAGAATAAAGTCAAAGCGTATTATTCATACTGATTTTGTTTATCCTGTGCAAATGCACCACACCAAACAATTATTTTTCTTTTCACCCATAAACACAGTGTCTCAGATTATATATTTTTATATTACTCTAGTAATACGCTTTTTCTCAAAATTGTATTTCAACTTTATTCTTGAAATTTCAGCTTTAATCTTGATGTGTAAAGCATAATTTTGTCCTTCACCTCTGACCCTAATCAGTCTGGAGTTCCCCAGTTCAGCTAACTTGAGGAGTACTTAATATTTAAATTCACAGGTCTTTTCTTTGTCTGCGTATGTGTGTATGGTTTCGTGGAAGATTTATTTTAACAGTTTTACTGGTACTTTAGTACTGGTACTTTACATAGTGCAACTTTGCTAACTGACTGGCAATTTGCTAACAATCACAAAAATTAAGTTTGAATTAGTGGATAACTTCACTCATGGTGCAGAAGTGTTTAAAAATAAATAAATAAATAAATAAAAAAAACAATAATCCACCAGAAACATGAGCAAAGGAATCCCAACAACATCCAAACACATCCAAACAAACATAAATACATCTAAGCCACTTAAACACTCTGTCCAAGTAACCTTGCAAAGCAGATGCATACACCCATTTCTGTGTTTCTCAATGGCAAATCCATCTTGCAGAGCTCCCATCTGAACCATTTGGACCTGGTTAGAAAGTGACAGGACCAATCAGCATCGAGGGGCAGTACTTTCAGGCACGGTGGAGTCATGACATAAGAAAGCAGCGACAAGAGGCCGGTACAGTTATGGCGGAAGAGATTAGCATGGATGCTGCTAAAGTGCCAGTTTTTTTCAGAACTTGACAACATTTCTTCGTTAAAAGAAGAACAAAGAACAGCAGTGAGTTGTTTTCTTTTCAAAAACGACAAAAGTGATGTACTGACATGTCCACAGTCGTAATGGTTCGCCCTGTGTAGCTCTCTATGGAGTTAACTCGTCAGTAGCAGAGCACCTCGGTTTAGGGCTACAATGTCACATGTTTTGTTCACTTCACGCAAAAGAGACTCTGGAAAAACTCTACAGATTAAGGGATGTTTCAAAAAATACAAGAAAAAATACTTAAAGTGAATGAGCTCTGTTGGCTTAAAGCTAATAAATCATCTTTGTAAATTCAGAAATATAGAGCTGCACAGCTATTTGAATTTTTGTATTTATAACTCATTTTTCCCACCAACTTCCAGCTGCTTGGTCTAACATTGAGACGACAGAGACACTCTGACCTACAGAAATTCAGAGTTGAATTTCTTTTTTTATGTCATGTTAAGGATAGACCCCACACAAAGACTCTAACTGAGTCAGTCACTTCACTCATGTTGCAAAGGTGTCTCATGCCCAAAGATGTTGTGGGAAAACTCTAAACTCACTTATAACTAAAAGTGTTTAATCGACTCAGAAAACAGTGCTAAAAAGGCTGTTTTGGATGTTTAAGTTAACACCACTCAATCTTTTTACCAACCTTCAACCATTCATTTTTACAGTGAAACACGGAAATTAAAACACTTGTCTCCAAATATAAGTGCCTTCAGTGACTCTGCAGATTTGTGATATTTCCATTCAACACATAGTGGTTTTTACTCTTTTATTCCACATTGAGATTTAGCTCCAGCCTTTAATAACTGGTTTATGACGTTTTCCATTTCATTTAATGTCAAGAACACTGCGGTTTTAAAGTTTCCTCCCCGAAGTGTTTCTATATTTGGCCACATATTGTAACACCCCGCCATGAGGTAAATGATCCCCAAAAACCTTTGCTTCAAACTCTGTGAAATTTTCTGCATTTTATGCTTTGCAAATTGGTGCAAGCACCTCGTTTCCTTTCATTATTTATTCATTGGAAGCAAATGTTTCCTCTGTATCCATGCAGAGGCTTTTCCCCTTCAGAGGACAAAGATACAGTAACGCAGGTGCTTTAAAAACAAAAGAATCAAAATAAAAAGAGCTAACTTTTTCATGTTTGCACACCATAAACCCCCCCTAACAAAGACCACATTGAAAACATCATCTCACCACAGAGGGATATAAATAGCTTGCAAATTGTTTTTCAATTACTGCTGAGTTTTCTGTGTGAGGCAAAGAGCTGACAGATTTGCATAAAGTTTTATGGAGATTACCAGCCCAAAAATGCTTCCACTCTTGATCCCATGCCAGTCAGTGTTATTCAGGGATCTGGCTCAGATATCTTCAAATATGCAGAATATCAATACAACATTATATAACCACATCAAGATAGCTTTGAGTTTAATCTGCTGTAGGACCTTTAGGTTCCAAGCATTCATTATAGCGCCTGTTTTTCCGAAAGCATTGACCTGATGCTGATCTTCAGGAGTACGTTCTCAGGAAATTTGTGCATTAAATATTGTTTATGTGATTTTAATGAGCAGTTGGTTGCATTTGCATTCTTTAGAACAGTCGGTTTGGCCAATTATCTACAGTAAGTCATCACAACCAGTCACTAGATCTTACACGGCCCCATTTAATTAAGCTGCTCCAAGATCCAACCATGGACAGACCGCACTTATTGTTAAAGCCTTTCCCGAACCTTTAAATGTCTGTTGTACTAGACGTCCTCGAGACTGCATTGATCCTCTCGGGTACATTAACCTATCAATGCAGGAGGCACTGTGCATTATGATTAAGCACGGGGGAAAACATCCCAGTTCCTCACTCAGAGGTCAGAGAGAGGCAGCTACAGTAAACCACAGAGCACAGTCTTCTGATTAATATTGATGAGAGGAGAGTTCATGCTATGCCATATCTATCATGGACCAAAGATGCTCTGATTGAGTGTGGCCGGCAGTGTCTCACGGACATTAAGGCTGTGGCACATCTGGACTCTATATGTGTCTCAGGGGTATTGATATTGTATAAGGAAGGCAGGTGGTGGTGATGGGGGAGGACGAGGGGGGGTAAGAAATCTCCAGCCATTGAGGTACAGTGTAATTAAAGTGCAGGGTCTGCTTGTGGCGCTGGCAGGCTTCTTGCCACGTTTCCCATTGACTTTCAACTGGACGAGGAAGGTCACCAGCAAGGTGTTTAGAGCAATCTCCACAAATTGTTGGACTGAGGCTTGATAATCTCCAAGGCTTTAATGGATCCCAGATCTGTTTACCAAGTGAGTGCACCTCACAAAGTCATTTGGCAATTGTTTTACCCTCTAACACAATAATAGAACTGGAATTGGCTTTTTGATCAATGACATAAGTGGTTAAGTTGATATATTCAATAAGCACGACAACCTTGAGCCTCATAGAAGTACTGTGAGCTTATGTGTATGCTTGCCTGTGAATTACCGAGACAGAGATGTGTGGTACTGTACTCCTATGAAGAAATCCCTCCTGTTGATACAAATGCACATTTGTTTTAATTTTACTCTGCAGTATCTCGGTAGATTGTCTGACAGTTTTTATCCTCAGTAGTTTGACCCATTCATAACTTTCACGTAGCTTTCCCTGGTGGGAAAGTCCTGCTTCCTGCTAGTGTATGCCATGGACAGGTTGCTGGTCTCTGTGGCCACTTTATCTTTAAACCTGAACAAAACAAAAATGATGCTATTTGGGAATGCCAAAACTAATGTAAATGTAAATATTCAACTAGATGGTGTTTGTATTAAAAGAGTTGATGAAAATAAGTTTCTTGGGGTTATAATCGATGAAACTGGGTGCACTAACCAATGAGGAGACTGGATTTTACTTCCACAGAACCCCATCTGAGAAAGGACAACCCAGACAGGAGATAATAGCGGATTAATGCTGTTAGACACTTGACTGTCCCAGTAGGTTACACTAGACCAGTGCTTCCCAAAGTGTTGGCTGAGCGGTACTGTAGGTCATTTACAAAAACCAAAAATCATAGAAATTTAAAAATAATGACAGTAATTAATCACTGTTTAAATGATCATACTTGATTACATGTTATTATTTTAAGCCTCAAAAGTCTCTAACATTTATTAATTTGTGATGTACAGTGCCTATATAAAAGTATTCATCCCTTTGGATGTTTTACCCTTTTATTGATTTCATAAAACAATCATGGTCAATATAATTTGACTTTTTTGACAAAAAAAAAATTCTGTCTGAATGAAAACAGGTTTCTACAAAGTAATGTCAATTAAACCAAAATATATAATGTAAAAAAAAAAAGTGACTGCATAAATATTCAACCCCTTTGAAGTGACTGAACTCATTCAACAGAGGTCTAGCCAATTAGTGCTAGTTTCTCACAATTAGTGAAATTAGGATCACCTAAGTGAAGTGAATGTTTCTCAAGTGATTGTAAAACAAAGACACTTGTATCTGGAAGGTCCAGTCAGTGTTTAATCAGTGTTCCTGGCTACCATTACATCATGAAGACAAAAGAACACCCAAAGAAAAAAATGTTATTCAAAAGTACAAGTCAGGGGATGGATAAAGAAAATATTAAAGGGGCTTAAAATTTCCCAGAGTTCAGATAAATGTATTTTGACGAAATGGAAGGAATATGGCACATGTGTAAATCTGCCGTCCTCACAAACTGAAGGGCTGTGCAAGAAGACTAGTGAGAGAGGCCATCAAGACACCTGTGACAAGGGAAGAATGGGGTTGGTTATCACACTCAATATATATCGCCCCAAAAATTTGTTATGAAAATGTCCATAACTGAGAGCAGAGCTCACCTACATAGTCTTCTCTGGAGAAGGGCAGCTGAACTTGAGGTGAGAGGACTTTTGGTGTTTTTCATGTCAAATTTTAAATACTCATCAATTCAGTTGTTGTAACTGTTGCCTAGGTTCTTCACCAGTTAAAGCCTTATGGGAGAGTGGCAAAAAGAAAGCTACTGTTGAAGAATTTTCAGATTACATCCGCCAAAAGGCATATGGGAGACTCTATGGTCAAGTGGAAGAAAGTTCTTTGGTCTGATGAGACCAAAAGGTGCATCTGGCCATCAGACAAGACGCTATGTTTGGCAGACACCAAACACTGCACATCACCACAAACACATCATCCCTACTGTGAAGCATGATGGTGGCAGCATCATGCTGTGGGGGTGCTTCTTGGCAGCCGGCCCTGGAAGGCATGTAAGATAGAGGGTAAAATGAATGCGGTAAATATAGGAGGACAATCTTATTCAGTCTGCAAGAGAACTATGGTTTGCAAGAAAATTTATTTTTTCAGCAAGACAATGACCCAGCATCTGCAAAAATGCTTACATTTTCTGAAATGTATCTCTGTAAATGTACTGTGTGACCCAGCAAACTGTTCCCAAGTAGCATTTATGTTCTGAAGGCACTAATAAATTCTTAAAATCGGGTATTCAGCAGCACATCAGCATGTTTCATGTACTGTCAACAGTTAACCCAAAACCAGTTAAACCAGGACACCGGCTGTACGCATTTCACAAAATAAATGGTTTAAAAAGGGGACATGAGTTAGAAATTCTGACTGCATTTGTTAAGTCTGCCACTTAGAATAACATGTTATCAAGTATTTCATGATCATTTAAAATCATATTTATTTTTCTTGATTTCAGTTATTTTTAGTCATGCTAAATGACCTTTTATGGCACACCACCAGTGCCTATGGGGTCCATCAGTGCCTAC
This sequence comes from Cheilinus undulatus, assembly GCF_018320785.1. Taxonomy (NCBI): domain Eukaryota; kingdom Metazoa; phylum Chordata; class Actinopteri; order Labriformes; family Labridae; genus Cheilinus; species Cheilinus undulatus. The sequence continues at coordinate 17,938,711 of NC_054874.1, read as the reverse complement.
CAGACCAGGATCTAGTGAGAGAAACATCCATTTGCATAGATAACAAAGTGCAAAATGTAACACTGTACTGTTTGTTCATTTCTGTAAGATTAACTCCAACTCTCTGGACAGCTGGTTATTACAACAAGGGTAACTATAATTAAAAACAAACTGCTGAGTGTAGAAAAAAAGTGAGTGGGTGGCTATGAAGAATGTTCTGTCTAGTTGTATGTGAGAATAACTAAATTTTTACCAAGACTAAAGAGAAGAGGCAGGGAGTTTGTAGAGGAAAAGGGACCGTGGTCGCAGTGCCCCGAGTTGATCCGAGGGCTGTAATGTTTCCTCTAGTCTACTTTCAGGCATTAATGGTTGAATGGATCGGATTGGACATGCCTGAAGACTTGACCAGCCTCTAGATTTGCTCCCAGCAAATCTCAACAGCCTGCATCTTAAGCTCAAATAAGCACTGTGGTCACTGGCCTCCCAATAATTTGCGCAACTCCCAAGTGAAGCGACCTCCCTCTCATTTGTAGCTCATTTATCTGATAGTTGTGCGGTTTGCTAAGGCAGAGGCGAACCCAAACAGCAAAGAAAAGGCAGGCAGACAGAGAGATGGGGAGAGATGACTACTAAGCAAGTGGAGTCTAATAATTTCACTTCTAGCAACAGCTCTGACGGGAAAACAAGTCTAGTGTGCACACTGTTTGAGAACTAAAGCTAATATTTGTGTTGTCTACATGAATGTAAGAGGTTAATCTGTCAGAAAAGGGAAAAGGAGGAATGAGCATTGTGGTTTCAGAAGTCTTTAACCAGGACTACTCATGACTTGTTACGCCGCATTGCAGCTCAGATGCAGTTGTGAAATATCCTCACTTTAGAGCCTTTTAAGACAGGATTCTTTTTCCTGCTACTTCTTTGTCATCTTAATTTCACTGCAGCAATATCCATAATTCACAGCTATTTTCCCGGGCCTTCTTGTCTTTCCCATGTGAAAAAGTTTAGAGATGGATTCCCCCTAAGTTTCATGGAAAAAAGTGTCAGATTCTCAGGCGAACAATGAGAACACTATTACCAGACTTGGCACAGAAAAGCCTCAAAGGCCTTGGCACAAAAGCCTGTACAAATTGAGAAGATAGAAGAGCAAACTCATTAGCTTACCAGGTTTCCAATCACGGCATTTTTTATACGCTGGATGTCTCGGTCTGCACAGCTCTCATCTGATGAGAGCCATTTTGCACGACTTCAAAGGAGGCGCTCCCTCAGAACTTGTGCCTGACATCTCCAGCACAGATATTTTTTTGTCAGAACATGCATGGCAAAATATGTTTAACCTTAAAACCTCCTCTTTTCTTGTTAACAAATCTGACCCATAACCTCCATCAGCAAAGCATTACATCCTGCCTGTCACTTCCATTTTTGGGAAATCCTGCCTCGTAAAAGATGGCCGATTTCTTTTCAAAGTGCTTTTCCTACAGTGTGACAAACTTCATTTCCTTCAGTCACTTCTCAGAGTATGAATACATCTACGCCCATCCAATATCCAGCAAAAATACAGCAGATATTTCCCAAATGGCATCCAATATGGCGCAGAAACAATACTTGACTTTGTGTTTAGGGGCTGAGGCAATTGGAAACGGAGATAAATAGGCCAGTTTGATCTTCTTTCAAAACACTCTTACTGCTCAGAAAAGCCAAGTCAGAGAGAGCAAAGTGTTCGAGCCTTGTAACAGGTAGAAAGAGCTTCATATTTGATATGACAATACCTGTGATATCACCTGCCAGAGCTGCACAACAAAGCAATGTCTGATGACACAAAAATCACAAATCCCTCAGTCAAATAGTCTCTTTGTGATGCAAATGAAGCCGCTGTAAACACCTTTGACTTATCACATGTAAGTACATTTGATATGTCTTCTCCTCATTTGCTTTCTGCATGTTCCTGCTGCTGCCGTCTCAAGTCTTTAATCTGCAGTTTGAATATTTTGATTGCACTCAATCCTGGATTCATTTACGTAAGTGACTGGATTCAGAACTGCAGCCGCACGCACACACACACGTTCACTGCACCCAGGCTATCAATGTGCTCCACTTTTAATCGTCCCTCTGGGTACACCATATGGGAGATGTTGAAAGATATACTGCTGTCATTCGGGATTCTGTCATTTTTTTTTTTTAAATGTGCAGCCTTGCACAATGATAGTGTAGGTAAGATATTACCCTATTATCCCATTAAGCTTCATACCTCAGATTCTGCAGCGCTCATTTTCAGACAGCTCGTCTCCTGCACCATTTTCATCCTGTTCTGAGGGAAGCTCCTCCGCGATGCTGCACCACCATCTGCTGGGGAGCCGACAGGCAGAGCTCGCCGCAGCCTTCTCTCTCTCTCTGTAGCAGAGATTGATTCCTCTGTCTGTCACTGATGACATTGTACGACTGCTGTGTTTGAATTAGCAGCTGTCTGATAAAAGAATATAAATGAATCAAATCTCCCTGGACTTAAATTCTTACAATTCATTGACAAAATATATTGGAGCTCTGTAGCACTACTGATATGGCTTTAAATTGACAGTGACCTGTGACAGCTCCTGATTAAACTGGTGTCTGGCAGTGGAGGAGAGACGAGAGTTTGACTCTGTGCAGCCAAAAGCCACAGCTGTTTGACTCCTCTAAAAGACAGCACAACACATTATGTAATGCAATTATGCATCAACATTAATAGCAGGCAATTGTGCAGGCGGGCAGCCAGCTGGGATGTGTTTTTATAACTGCTAAAAATTGACAAATAAAAAAAAAATACAGGCGACCCCTTCCTGTAAGGAGCAACTTCACAGGCACACACACATGCAGGCGCACAAAATCCATAAGTTATCCCTTTGCTCATGCAGTCAGCCTTGAGACAGTTTAACAAATTGCTATGACATAATTGCAATATTGCTTCCAGTATGTCACATTGTTAATCTGTATAGCTTGGCTTACGTTCAGGTGCTGTATATCGAGTTCACCCATTGGTGAAAGTGCTCTCCCACAGATTCATTGAATTAAGTCTGCATGCATAAAGAAGATGGAGAATAGCTCTGAGCACTCGGTATGTACAATTAGCATAATGCCTTTAATTCAAGCACATCCGTTATGATACCCAAAGGATAGTTCCATCAGCAGACTAAAGACAAGCCCACAGTGTGTGTATTATGTATACAGTGGATAAAGGATCACTTAAACAAATATGTGAACAACAAATATAGAGTAAATTAACACACATTATGAAAAGCGGGGGTGTATTCTTAAGAGATACGGAGAGGTTACAATGATAGTCTTTGTGACAAATACAGTGTTATAAACAAAGAAAAGATCTTCTGCAGATGTAAACATTGCACACTTCTATAGTGAGATTACGCTACAGCATGTGTGATGAAAACACTCACAAATTATGCTTTTCAGTGTCTTGGATATGACTCATGAGTTCATCTTGAGCCATTTTGGATGCCTGTGCTAAATTTGCTGATGGCACACATGCATAAAAAACACTCTGAGATAACGCAGTTGAAGGCGATGACAGCAGCAGCAGCATCCTCTGTCCAATAGCAGCCACACTTAGGCTGCAGAGGAGTGCCGTGTGCGAGTAAATATTTCATTTTGTGCTACCATTGGTTTACATTAAACTGAATCGATTTATGTATGTGTTGGGCTGATATGTACCCTGGTTAGTGCTGTGAATAGTAATCAGTCTCCTTCAGAGTATAAACAGTCTCTGCTGCCACCTGCAGGTGTAAGATGGACTCATGCCTCCTGGTTTATTCATCATTTTTAAAAACAAAGTGACTCCTACAAGATCTGCAGTGAGCACTCCTCCTTTTTACTTACATTTTACAGCAGACTTAAGAAAATTAAAGCAATCTGACGCTGTAAATGTACCCAATTATTTATGATTGCTTCAGTGAGAGAGAATAAAACTCAGATTTGAAGCCTCTCAAAGGCCTGGTTTTATTTCCACTCAGCTCCTGGAGGCAGATGCAGAGTGTGTATGCACAGGCCACAGGGAAGTGACTTGCAATCTAAACAGCTGTAAATTTCAGCACTCGCCTGTAGCGCAGCCTCGGCCTATGTCAGGATTTTATAACTCAGATTGATTGGAATTACATAATGCTTGCCATGACTGACTGAGTCCACTCAATGGATCTGTAAAAGGAAAAGCATGGCGCAGGAGCTCGTAAAGAAGCCATGATAGATAAAGGCGAGATCACTGAGGGCTGAAAGGACCGCTGCACACTCAGGCTGAGAAATCTCACTGTGCTAGCGATTTTGGAGCTGCACACAGGGAACATTTTATTTCACGTTTTATTTCCAGGAGTATAACACATGGTGAATCACCTTTATTTTTGGCCGGCTGGGCCTCTGGAGCTTTAACAGTGTACTTCAGAAATATCCTGCTACGTGGTTGCACTTTAACAACTCGGCACCTAACTGTGAAGCCACAAATTCTGCTGCAGATCACTGAGCATGTTACTGTAAAAAGTGGAGTTAAAGAAGCAGATGTTATTTAATTTTCAGGGTTTTGGTTTTGGAAACAGCTTATAACAAGTGTATTCTTTGAAACGGTTGTGTTAGTTCATTGAGTGTAGAAAAAGGGGATTTGTTAAATGGATTGGAAAAGGAAGTCCTCAAAGGCTAAAGACGGCACCCGTGCACAAACAACAAGGTCCTCTAATTCAAATAAAGTAAACCTGCTGAGAGGAGGCTTTTAAATGTGCAGGTCATTAAAGGCTGTTAACTGGGGGGACTTTAGAGGAGCCGGCAAGAGCAAAGTCCAACTGAGATGTAGCTCTGTCTTTCTAAACACACAGCTGCATGCTGGTACACTGGTTAGCTCAGTTACCTTACAGCAGGGGTTCTCAATGTTTTCATCCCACTACCTCCAAAATAAAGGTGCCACAGACCAGGGACCCCCGCTGTACCTGAAGGTGGTTGAACACAGCTATGAACATTCAAAAATAGTCACGTACAGACAAGGCAGTCCATAAGTGGGGGTAAAGGGGAGATCTTTTAGGGGCTCAGCCAAACTGGGGGACAATGGAGGTCAGCAAACGCATGGTCCATTGTAAAGTTAAGCTGTGATATCCATATTTTAGATGTAACCTGAAAATGTCCACTCTCATCAAATAAACAAATATTTTTCATTCTTTTGTGCTGTAGTAAATAGCCTTTTTTTAATGAAGTGAAATGTCTAAAATGGGTTAAAAAAATGGTTAAAATTGTAGGAAAAGGTGGTGAAATGGGATTTTGAAAGTAGCAGAAATAGGTTAGAAATAGCAAATATTAGAAAAAGTGGCAAAATTGGTTAAAGTGGCAAAAACTGGCATAAAAGGAGGTAGAAGGGGATTAAAAATTGGCAAAAATGGGTTGAAATTTTGGTGAACTCAGAAGGAGAATTGGTTTAAACCAGAAAAAGTGGGCTAACTGAGGCAAAAGAAACAGCCAGAAATGGGTTTAACTGCCAAAAATGGGCATAACAAATAGTGAAATTTGGTTGAGATGGGCATTTAAAGTGGTTAAGGGTGCTTAATAGACGCAATAATGGGTCAACAGAGGCAAGAATAGGTGGAAAGTGGCAAGAATAGGTTTGGAAGTGGCAACAACAGGCAGAAAAAAGGACAAAAATGTTTTTGAGTGGCAAAAATGTGTTAAAATGAGCACAATTGGTTGGGAAAAGTGATGAAAACAGGTTTAAATTTGACAAAATTGATGTAGTGGCAAGTGGCAAATGTGTAATTTAAAAAATGTTCTGGGTTTTTGTAAAGCATAAGGAGACCATCTCTAAGTATCCCGCAACCCCCATGGGGTCCTGACCCCCCATGTTGAGAACCACTGTCTTACAGAACCAAGTTTCCCTGTCCAAAGCCTGGTGAGACAGGACCATCCTCCCTGTGGACATTATTGAATAGGCGAAATAGGATCAGATACGTGAGTGTGTGTTTTCAGTTCAACGTTTGGTCATGTTTTTAGGTATATATGTTTGTGCCACATGGGAATTGAGTCCCCAGGGAGAATAGCTACTGCAAAAGCTAATGTGGATCTATAAAAGCAAACAAAACACATTTGTTAAGGTGTGATTATACAAGATAATCAGGCTGGTTTAAGGTCAGATTTCCCCCTTAAGACCAAAGTCACCAAGGGTTATCTGGTGCTTCTAAAGATTATCTCGCCAGATTTTCCTGTGATGTAATCTCCTATGTCCGACCGGCTCGGAAGACAATCGAGGCCACTTTGACCTGAAATAATGAATATTAAATAGTTCTGTATTTAAGATCATCAATCCTGTTATGTGGGTGGAACACCAAAGACATTCAAGCAGGCATGAGCAAGATTGGAGTGTGAGAGCAAGCTGAGCAAAGAAGGGGGAACAACAAACACAGCCATGGCAAAAACAGTTCACATAAATTATAAAGACAGATGGATGTCAGAATGGAAGATCAACTTGGTGATTTGTTGCAAAGATTAGTGAAATAGGGGATTATGTGAGTGCAGTGAATGTATCTCATGTGTAAAGACACCTGTGTCTAGAAGGTCCAGTCACTGGTTAATCAGTATTCCTGGCTACCATTACACCATGAAGACTAAAGAACATCAACCATCTCGGAGAAACGGTTATTGAAAAGTACAAGTCAGGGGATGGATACATATCTGAGTTCAGTTAAATCCATCATCAAGAAATGGAAGGAATATGACACGTGTAAATCAGCCTAGATTAAGCTTTTCTCACAAACTGAGTGGCTGTGCAAGACAGAGACTGGTGAGAGAGGCCTCAAAAACACCTATGACAACTCCAAAAGGAGTCACAAGAGTGGGTGGAAGAAAACTCATTAATTCAGAAAAAGAGTTTGCCAAAAGGGATGTGGGAGACATGCCATGGTCAAGTGGAAGGGTGTTCTTCAGTCTGATGAGACCGAAATGGTGCTTTTGGCCATCAGACAAGACTTTAAGTTTGGCAGACACCAAACACTGACATCACCACAAACGCACCACCCTCACTGTGAAGGCTGATGGCATCATCATACTGTGGGGATGCTTCTTGGCAGCCGGCCCCAGAAGACTTGTTAAGGTAGAGGGTAAAATGAATGTGGCAAAATACAGGAAAACCCTAGAGGACAATCTTATTCAGCCTACAAGAAAACCATATCTTGGGAGAAGATTTTCTTTTCAGATAGAGATCTGAAGCTTTGAGGAAAAGCTTCACAGAATGTTTTAAAGACAATAAGGTGAATGTTATGGAGTGGCTGAGTCAAAGTGCAGACTTCAGTCCAATAGAGAATTCATAGCTGGACTTGAAAAGGGCTGTTCATGCCCAATCCCCTTGAAACCTGACCGAGCTTAAGAAGTTCTGAAAAAAATAAGGTAAAACTGCAGTGTCCAGATGTGCAAGCCTGAGTGAGACCTATCCACCCAGACTCAGTGCTGTGATTGCAGTCAAAGGCACACCTACTGGATATTGGCTTGATGGGGGTAAAAAATGTATGCAGTCACTTATTTTACCGTACACATAATTGACATTACCTTGTAGAAGTCTGTTTTCACTAAGAGGTTTTTTGTCATTTTCTTTATCAAAGAAGTCAGATTATATTGACCATGGCTGATTTATAAAATCAATTAAAGGGTGAAACATCCGAGAGGGGGACTAAGGGGATTGATACAAGAAACACTGGAATTTTAAAAGCTTCCGTCTAAAGCAACAGAGAGCAGTGTCACACAATGGTGTTTGGTTTTGCCAAGGTCTGATCTTACCTGTATTTCCTTAGCTGATGGTCATCCAGTCCCTCTGGTTGTCATGGGAGATCTGTGTCTTTTAAAGTGATATGATAAACACCATTTGTCCTAAAAGTTCTTCATAATGAAACTCCATAGGTGCTAATTTATTAGTTTCTGAGATCTATGCACTCGTCAGCATGTTCCATTATGTTTTTATTAATATCTTTGTTTATGTTATAGAAATGCGGCTCAAACACTTCTATGAACGGGAGAATCTCATCTTTCACTTCCACATTCACTTCCCATGACATGTGATTCACAGCTGTAGTTATAGGGCCAATAAGAGAGCAATGAGCACATCATGTCACTTCCCGCTGTGCCTCATTGGATGAATCCTTTGTCCATCAACCTGAACAAAATCTGAGTCCTCTGTCAACCTTTCCCAACCAGCTGACACTCTGGAATCCCTTAGGCCCCCCTTATCACAGTTTTTGCTGGAGAGGTAAGACGAGAGACCAGAGCAAGAGGAGAGAATTAGACCTGTTGATTTCTGATGATGGCTAGTGTTTAAAAGTTGCAGAAGCCTTGGAAACAATGATGAAGATGATGTATTTCTAGCACCAAACAATTCATCAACATAAGTGAATGTGTGTTTTCACAGGAGATTCAAAAATTTTCAACTTCGGTATGTGTGGCTGTGATGTGTGCACACAGCCCTGCAGTCTCATTTCCTTATTTGGGCATAAAAGGAGCATTTCTCTATAGTTATGTTAAACTACATAACATGAATTTTTTAATCTAAGAACACAAGTGCAAACAATTCAGTTTAAGAACATCAATCTGACATACAGATGAGACTAAAATTATAATCCCCCACTAAGATTTATTTTTTCCCTCCAAGTATTTCCCAAATGTTATTAAAAATAGCCTGGAGAAAGAAGCATGTCCTTTGGTCAGATGAGACAAAACTAAAGCTCTTGGGCCACAGCGATGTTGCTTATATTTGAAGAAAGAAGGGAGATATAATCCAATGAGCACCGTCCCCACAGTGAAACACTGCGGTGGGAGTATTATGCTCTGGGCATGCTTTAACTGAGAATCTCATAAAGGTGGAAGGAACTGGAAGAAAGGAGGATATGTGAAGATTTGAATAAAACTTCAGTCAGCAGGAAAGCTGGGTTTGGGACATCACTTTGTCTTCAACCTGACAAAGACCCAAAACATACATCGCTCCTGGTGAAGAACTACCTCCAGAAGACTAAAGCAAACATTATTGACTGGCCTGCACAAAGCCCTGACTTTAATCCCTTTGAAAATCTGTGGGGTGAACTAAAGACCAAGGTCCATGACAGAGGACCCTAAAATCTGGAGGAGCTTGAGAGATTGGACAAAGAAGAATGGGCTGGGATTCCTCAGAAGATGTGTCAGAGACTTGAAAACTACAACAAACGACTGCAGGACATCATCCAGAAAAAAAGAGACACAACTGACTATTAGCATAAAGGGGGCTGATTTAGACCCTGGCAGTTTTTAGTTGTTGTGACATAACTTTGTTTCTGTGTGTAAGAATCCAAAATAAAACTGGGATGTTTGAAAATGCTGTGTTAAAAAGTATTTTCTCTCTTAACCTGTTAAGCCCGAGCATCTTTTATTAGGCTACTGCTCGAAATTTCCAACCCATCTTTAAATGAGTATAACTCTGTAACTACAAGGTCTATTTGAATGATCAAGGTACCAGTATGAAGAGGGCACTTGTAAAATTTATTCAAAAGTGTATATATGTGTATATATGTTATGGGATCAGAGAGAATCAAGTTGGCAAATTTTTAGAAAATCATTGTTGTTGTTTTTTTTTTTTTTTTAGCATATCTATCTATCTATCTATCTATCTATCTATATATATATATATATATATATATATATATATATATATATATATATATATATATATATATATATATCCCATAGAAATAATGCAGTTGAAGTCCAAAAATCTTCAGTAGGCCAAAGCACCACATTTTGACATTACCTCTTTCAAAAAGAGAGATTTTAGTAAGAAATATCCAGGCAGAATCCCCTCTTGTGCCATTTCGGCACAATTTGGCAAAAATCTCTGCCATTTGCCATTTGAAACATCACAGGTATCAAACTTTTTTTTTTTTTTTTTACTCACAGCTATTATAGGTGGTCACGACATCATGGAATCCCAAAATCACCCAGACCTCCATATAGTTCCCCTTCTAAGGAAGTCTTACAAAGGAACTAAAGTTTGACACCCAGAGGAGCAGATTTATTTTCAATGGCACAAAAAAAACAACACAAAATAAAGTGCAGAAAACTAAAATAAACTGTTGAAACAAATGGAAACTGCAAAAACATGACTAGAATTTTCAGTAGAAGCTTTCAAATGAGACCATGTTTGTGTCTGTAGTACCAGGCACCATCCCATAGGGGGCAGAAGTGTCTGGCTACGCAGCACTAAGGCCACTTTGATATGTGGTCATTGATTTGAGTCCTTTTTGAGTTGGATGTGGTGTAGGTAAAAATGGTTTATTTGGGCTTGTAGCTGAGCTTCTTTTGTTTAATTCGATGTATAACATGACTATTTTTGTGCAAAAATAGAGTGCACAAAGCAAGTTTGTTTGGATCAAGGCGAGTTCTTATCTGTAGGTTTCTCTTAGAAACCTGCTGAAAGACAAATTTACAAAATAATGTTTAATAGATACTGGTAAATGAAGCCCTTTATGTTTGAGCTGTAGATATCTTGGTGTCCAAACTGCTGAATCTTTCTGTTTACTCTTTATACTTAGCAGCTGGTAAAAAGATTGAAACTTTTTTATTCTAGAATCAGAAGAGAGACTTGTTGCTTCTATTGTCTGTGCAGGGCTTTGGTGATGTTTTGTACACACAGGCCTTTTCTCAAAGCCTGAAAGCTATGGACAGCATGGAGAATCCCTCACCCATCATTGCTTTTTGTATGCATGTCTTCTCTGCTCATACAGACTTCAGCACTAGTGTATTCATTTCACAATTCTATTTTAGGTCTACTTCCTTTAGAAGACAGAAAGAGCAAAGGCACTTTTGATCCCAGGCTCTTTTCTTCTTCCAAAGATCAGAAATGAACTGGAGTAAAAGGCTTTTACATTTGCTGCTCCTTTCACTGGGAATAAAATACAGAAATAACTGAATCTTAATGAGCTGGCCTTGTTGTTTTTTTAAGAGACTCTTAAATGACTTGGGACTTGGCAGGCACATCCATCTACAGATGTTCTGACTGATGTATTTTTCATTATAGTCAATAATGACAGATTATTGCTGTTCTTACTGATTATTTCTGTTTTTAAATATATCTGTTTATGACATTTCATTTGAATGCTTTATTTATTCATTGTGTTATGTGGGCTGCTGCCTGTCTAAGTCAAGACATTTAAAAATAAAGGCAAAATAAAAAAGAGAAAGTCAAAGAATGGGAGACAAAAAATATGCACACATGATAAACAGAATCATATCAAATAAATCCATTCCTTTTTTTGTTCAATATGAAAAAAAAAAATGTTTGGGCTGCATGGTGGTGCTGTGGTTAGTGCTCTCAAAGCTTCATGTTTTTCGATCAAATCTCTTGCTGGACAAAGGTCTCTCTGTGTGGAGTTTTTGGAATTTTCCTTCTGTACGTAGGATTCTGGTTGTATTTGAGCCAAGGTTGTGTCAGAGGCTGTACCATGGAGTAGGAGGATAAACGCTCCAAAATTAAAATAGAGACTTAGCCATGTAATGCTTCGAAAGTAATTAGACTGTATAAAATACACTCTGAATATAACTGGCAGGTATGATAGAGACACAAGTTAGCATGATATGAGATCTTAATTTTGACATCAGATGATAGTGGAGTTTGGCCTCAGCACTTTGGATGGATAGCTTTATATTGATTACACAAGTGTTTCATATATTCTTTATTTCAACTATTGTCTAAATAACAGTATTAAGATAAAAACATATCTACACAAAAATCATAATCAAGCAAAGAAAACAAGAAAATGAGGAAAACCACTGCACCCATATTGTCCTAACCTTTTACAATTTCTGTTTGAAAAAGGTGCAGGATGAAGTTAAGAATCTATCCAGTCCTTGTGTGATTTACAGCAGTGGTTCTCAACTGGTGGGTCAGGACCCAAAAGTGGGTCGCGGAGCAGTTTTCAGCGGGTCGTGACAAGGTGTCTGAAAAAAATAATGGTGGCAAAAATCCTGAAGTTCTTTTTGGACATGCAACAATACCTTTTATTTTACCCTGTTTAACTGTGAAACTGGGTAAATTTAAATGTTTGATGAATATTTCAAATAATTTATCTCCTCTTCTTGCAATAAATGACTACTTTTCCCATGATAATGAAGTAATTTCACAAGTTCTCTGGAAAGTTGGCAAAAATTGACACACAATGATGGGAAAAGAGGGTATAAAATTTGTCAGTTGTTGCTTTTCTTTTTTATACCAGGTGTTTTGGTCCAATCATGCTCCAACAGGCAACATATTCATGAACTAAACATGTGCTGTTGAAAATGTTTTGGAAACTCGGGTTGCGACCTAACATAAGACAGACTGTTGGGTCCTGAGGCCGGACCAGTTGAGGACCACAGATTTAAAGGCCTAGGCATTCATCTATATCTTGGATGGAATTACTAGAATGTGCTGACTGTTAATAGAAGATCCTGCACAAAAACCACTTCTGTATTTAATATTTGTATTCAATTTCTACAGAGAGGACGTAAATGCAATATTGGTGTGCTGTTACTACTTGCTACCAGAAGAGGGCAGACTGGGTTCACAATCGAAAATAGTCATGAGGAAACCAAAATACTGAACTCAGTTGCAGCTCCTTTAGGCTGAATGCAGCTTTTGTTGTTGTTGTTTTTAGTCTAGACTGTTAGATTTTTATTTTAAGGAACAGAAGAGAAGCGGTTTATAGTAGTATGGTAACATTTGAATCTAAATTTGCAGGTCTGAGTGATGTGCAGAGCTGATCAGCACCATGGACAGAGGCAGAGCTCACTTCAGAACCTTGGCCAGCGCCTGACAGGGATTCAGTGGAGAAAGAAGCTTTTCACTTACTTTTCAAAGCACTCAGGGATCATTTGAATATTTGGTAGTTCATATAGGCTGTCATGGTGTGTGTTATGTAATACATAACTATGCCGAAATGCCATTTAGTTTTTAATTATTTGAGTACAATGATGCTCTTTATATACACAACGCTAATGTACCTCCCACTGGGAGGTTGCATGCTAAGATGGTCTGGTATAGCACTAAATGAGCTGTATTAACCCCCTTAATCAGGTTACCGCCGAGCAGTGCATGGCACACACATTGGCAATATTTATTTTGGGCTAAAGCCTCGTTCTGTCTCCTCGTGCTCACCCAAGCCACATGAGCCTGACGGGACAAATTCAGGAGAGGTAGCTATCAGGGATTTCCTCAACCTGGAAGGGGGAGTTGGGGGAAGAAGGAGGATTTCGTAATCACTCGCCCACTACATCGAGGATGGCGTCACTGCTCGTACGTCAGAGGGGATGGAGATGGGGCGAGTAAGAAAAAAAACGCAGAGGGTGGGTACTTAACCCTTCACCGAGGCTGTAAATCAACCGTGTGGTATCCAGGGAGAGTGGTATTAGCACAATAGCCGCTCTTGCTCTGAGTTTGCCTTCCCGTTTGCGCAATGATTGTATAGAATGCTCGTTGTTCTGCACGAGGGAAGTCGTGATTCCATCGAAAGTCATGCTCTACTCCGATTGGCTGAGGCAATCGTAAAATACAGACAGATGAACTCACGAGCTCGTAGCCACGTAACGTTTGGCGACTGCTAACTTACAAATGCAAAGAAGAAATCACCTCGTGACATTTCAATGGCTGGCGGGGGAAATCTACTAACCTTTGTTGTGTTTAAATATTTAAGCTAATTTAAACGTTTATATAATCTAAATTTATGCTTGGTTTTAATTCTAACACACCAGCTTCCGTAGTGTTTGAAAAAAAAAATCAGTATAGCCCACTGCACAGCCTTAATGCTGAATCAAGCCACCCCTATCTTTGACACAAAATGGTATCACCCTCACACCAAGCTTCTATTAGTCAATGCCGCTCTTAGCATGTCCGTATTGGCACACTACGCAGGAGATAACGGTTTTAAACATGTTTAGCGTCCTAAGAGCCGATTCTATAGGACTACAGTTAATGAGCAAATTAGGTCAGTTAAAATTAAACATTATGGTATTAAAATAGAAGAGGCTAGTGTAGCCTGTTACTTCTTGATGAAATTGGCTTGTAGTGGCATCTATTTTTAGTGCTATAAGGGGTGGTGGGAGCAAAGTTAAATCAAAATGGAGTCCCCAAGAACCCATCAGAAAAGTAGGTCAAGTGGGCCCAGGAGACAAAGAGTTGTTTCTCACGTTATTTCGTAAATACGGTGTTTGAAAAAGACTTTCAGAGCAAAAAGTCAAGTGTCAGTGTAACTGGTGGCATTCACTTCAACTGTGAACGGAGAATTTTAGTCCTGTCTTCACAGTGTAGTCGGATACAAAACTCCTCCTCATGGTCTTGAGAAAAAGGACACGATGATTGTGTTGTAGCTGTGCAGGCTCATTTTCTTTGCTCTACCAGTTGACATCTGGGCTGATCAATAGTAGAAGCAGCCAGTGATGGTGGAGAGAGGGAGAGCAAGAGGGGAGGGGGGGTTGGGAGGCGGAGGGGGTACGTGATAGTCTCAGCCGCACTGTGAAGGGGGCCGTCCCTGTTGGTGGAGATCAGCCCGAGGAAGGCCCACCTAGTGATCAGTGAAAATATATTTCCCGTTTAGACGATAGTTTGACTCGACTGTGCGACGGAATCATACGGGGACAGGTTGAAGGCTATCTGTAAATAGGTAAGTGCACATTTGATATTTTATTTCTTTAATAATGTTAATTTCTAAGGTCACAGCCATTATAGGAGCGCTAGCGTCGTCATTGGAAGCAACTGGCTCGACATAAATGTTAACTAGCTTTTCTGTTTAAATTGCTGTTCTCATTTTATAGTGAAGAGTATGAACTGCATCTCAAGGAGCATGAAAAAGTGAAAATATGCGAGGCACGGACGCAAACGTTAGAAATGGTGGACATCATGAATTAGTACATGTAGTAATTTTAGGCTCGACCTGCAACATCCAGGATGGCACTCTGGTGGATGTGCTTCCAATATGGGGATAAAATTCGAGCCCTTAGCCTGCAACCTTATCTGTTTTATTAAAACGTGTCCATGCAAGCTTCAGATTACACCCTCGTGATTCCACGTCCAAACCGTGATACGTGCAGATATTATAATGCGGATCGTGCTTCCCTTCCCCCAGCACAGTTATGTGATTTTTGCTCTACATGCCACCTTCCAGTATAGGATGCTGTACGGACCGTTAAAAAGGCCTGCGCTTTCTCCCCATGCGCAGCCCTGCCATCTCACTGCCAGTGAGAGTAGCATTACAGGCGAGCAATAATTAATGAGCGCCTCCACAATTAACCATTTCATTGAAATCTTTGTGCCTTTGAATATTTCATGCTTTGAAGAGGATGTGAAAAAGGGGGCTGAATGCATGAGTGAACAGAGGGGGGGTTTACTACAGCCTGATGGCTTGCCTGCAGCTGTCAGGATCTACCACAGGAGGCGGTGCTGCCCTCTTTTACCATAACGTATGGTTCTATAACACACAGGGGTATGATATAGCTGTCAGAATTGTATCTTCTTATGATAAATTTTTTTATCTGCTTGTCTATATGATCAAATGCCTGTGTGCACATTGATTTCACTGACTGCAGCTCTGCTCCATCTCTCTCCACAGTAGCTCGGCCAAGATGGATGTGTTTATGAAAGGTTTGTCTAAAGCAAAAGAGGGGATGGCTGTGGCCGCAGAGAAGACCAAGGAAGGAGTTGCAGTTGCGGCCGAGAAGACTAAAGAAGGAGTCATGTTTGTAGGTAAGGCCACCACACATGTCTGTTAGCATTCAAGTCAAATGAAGGCCCGGTGGAGCTGCTAATGTTCTTGGATGCATGTGGGCGCAGAAGCAAATCAGTAGAGATAGTATTTAATGATTCAGTCCATGCAGCACTCCTATACGTATGTGGAGAAACAAATATGAAAAACAGCAGGCTGCATGTATTGATTGCTTTTTCCCTATAAGCCTTAGTTCACATGGCAATGCATGGCCACATATGATCAAATTTGTCTGTAGTGTAAGTTAGAATCACTGATATTTTGAAGTGCACTGCAAAAATACAACTGCAATCACCCCTTTAGTGTATTACAGGCAATTCATTACAGGAGCAATTATTTGACTAATCAATCAGGTGACACTTGATCAATATCTTTGCTTTAGTCTTGCAGACGGATGCAGTATTTATTATTTAAGGGAGTTACACGTTTTTAAAACTAACTGCAGATTCTTCCTCATTAATGGAATAGTAGCTTTAAAGTGATACACTGGGATAAGGGATAATGTTGAGATAGATGATGTGATAACATTCTCTGCATGTCCTTCTGCCCTCTCGCCTGACTTGACTGGGCTACAGGCAGGAGATGGAGTAGGGTGGGGGTAGGGCAGCAGGATGGTGGGAGCAGCTCTTGCCACATGTCCGTGCAGCAGATTGTGAAACAGTCTCATCCCCCCGGTCACCTCCTGGAGACAAAAAGACTAAAGGCGTCAGATTTTGTCCTTTACAGAGCAGCTTAGTTTGAAATGGATACTGATACCGATACCTGCAGAGATTAGAGCGTCTGCCTCAGGATGGTAAAGTGCAACTGTCAAGTATGACTTTAGAAAACTGGCCTAGTTTAGTCTTGTGCTTTTTAAATTATTATTATTATAATAAATGGATGGCACATGGAGGTAAAGAGACATGTGATTAAGGTGGATCAGGCAGCTATAATTAATGAGGCAGATGTGCAGAATAAAGGGACAGAGACATTATCCTGATCTCTTTTATCACCTTATGTCTAAAGTCAAACAGACATGGTACAATTTAACGTTTCCCTAGTAAGGAATAAGAATCAGCTTTATCAACCAGAAATGTGAACTGATGAAAATTTCACCTCATATGAATGGCTTGAATAAAAAAACTTAACTGTTTTGCTGTCCAATATTCTTTAATATATATATACTATTATATTCTTTAACATTATAAGGTATTGCATTTTTAATGTAATATTAAGAATTCAAACAATTTTTGCTGCCATACTGATTAACAGGAAGTAAAATAAACTGTAAAGTTGAAACATATTGGTTTCCAATATATTTAAATAACCTTTATAATGTTTTGGGGCTGTGGCTACTAATTTGATTTATTTGCAAGTCATTATTTGGCCTACAAACTGCAAAGAAAAAGAAAAACCATAATGAAAAATCATCAGTGATTCCAAATGCTTGTTTGCTGCTGGAAAAAAGTCAAAATGAGAACACAAGAAGAGCTTTTAAAGATCCCTTGAAATATACTTCCTGTTTCACTAAATGCTACAGACTGCAGTAACATGTGACACAGCCTGTTATCAGTGCTACATAATTATTTTTCATTGGCCTGCTCTGCTTGTTAGTCCACACTTGGTTTGCAATGGTGAGTGGGGGGATGGTTGGATGACTCAGGGTCCTTGTAACCTGCCAGCTATTACAGATATTTATTCTGTCAGTCGTTGAACTGTTGTCAGAGGGCCTAAATGTTCAGCAACACCCCTGCTGGTGACTCTGCACTCATCATTTGTACCACTGACCCCGTGACGTTATACTTCACATGCACTGAGGAGAGAGACGTGGGGTTTTCCAGGAGAAGTTGTCGGATGCGTCTCCATTTAGATTGAATCCAATTACCCTACATATCGAGCACTGTGTCCCTGTCACTCATCACTAGAGCTAAACATGTCAAGCTGTAGTCACAACACGTGCGCGCCTGTTTACGCCTTCTCCCTGCTTTGTCTCATCATTCAGCCTGTGGTGTGCAGGAAGGAGAAGTGGCAGTACTATGACATCTCTGCGTGCTGCTTGTTGAGCATGGTGTTGCCCTAGAAAGCTGTGTATGATTTGCTTGAAGGCCCCTCATGGAGGAGGGGTAGGAGTGATCTGATAGGACTGTGGCCCACCTTTTGACAGCTGCTGCTGCTGCAGACCGCCCACCCAGCTGAGCTGAGCAGTCAGCCTGAGAAAGGCGAGAAGAGAGGGGGAAATAAGAAAACCTGTCGTACTACATGCCTTTTAAAGTCACAGCTCGTCTTATTCATCGAGCATTGATGGTCCTTGTTATGAAATGATGGAGTGTTCATACAGTGCTTTATAAGGGGTGGTGTTATTTCTGCTGAAATCACAACACCCTCGGTGTTTGACAGCACCATCCTCTCTGCAGTTTAACTTACACATTCATAAAACAGTTTAGCAAATACTAGTATTTTTCTTTTCTGTTTTCAGAGACACATTTCTTAACAAGCGATGACAAGTCAATTTTTCTTCTGTTCTTCAACACCCGGGCTTTCTATTAGGTTAACAAGCATTCAATAGCAGAAGTCATTTGTCACTATTAATATTTCTAAATGTGAACCCACAGGTATAATCCATTTTTAAACTGTAGACATATCCTGGTGGCTTCCCTCTTCATCAAAGCCAATGTTCAAATGGATGCATCTCTTAGATGTAGGTTTGGCTTTGAGGCTCGCCTTTGTACTGACAGTTCTGTACTTTATCATCTTCTCTTATCTCCCCCGGTTTCTTGTTAAAAGGCCCTGAGGGACCAATAAGGCAGATGACTTCTGCACAGCAGAGACAGTGGCAGGGCTTGAGTGATCAGGTCCAGTAGACACACAGTAGATGGACCAGATAGTTCAATGCAGTAAAGTGGAAACAGATGAAATCTGTCAGAGGTTGGGGAATCGAACAATGCTGTGGTTTGGTTTAAAGTTTAATCACTTCTCATAAAAAGTAAAGCAGAGCCAAGTGCTGCAACCACAGTGGCATAGTGGGTGCTGAAAACAAATCAATGTTACAGGTCTGAAACTTTTAAAATGTTTTGATTTGCAGTGAAGGTTCATAGTTATGTAAGTTATATTTCGCTATGTACATTATTAGCTGTTAGAACAGAGCACTGCTTTGCTTCATCTGTGGATTATTATCCCTTTTTTCAGGATACTATAACATCTTTGTGTAGTCAGGCAAAGAACATGAACTTTTATTGGGTTAAAAGGGCAGAAATTGTCATAACAGTATTCTTTTTTTTATTACAGGTAGCAAGGCCAAAGACAGCGTGGGCACAGGTGAGTTTCACTTTTTTTTCAGTCTTTCACCTCATTACTGTAGCTGTGTTCATTTTTGCAGCTATTTTAAATTGAGTCTTGATCTAATTCAATTATTTTATCATTTTTAATTCAAAAATTGTGTTTATTATTTTATTTGTTTATTGTATTTCTTATTTATATTCTTTATTTTTTTATTATTTCCAACATTTAATTAGTCTAATTTGATTTTAGGCTGTCTTAATTTAAATCCCTTTAAGTTTTAGGCACAGTTTTATCTTTTTTTTACCTCTATGGTTTTAGTGTAACGTGTCTTGAGATAACTGCGGCTATAAATAGTACTATATAAACAAAAATTGATTGATTGAGTCAACAAAAAACTCACAACACCAATTTTAGTCAATAAAAAGTTCTCACATTTTAGTCTTAACATATTCTAAAACTTATCATGCTGCTGTCTTGGCCCGTACTCCCTTGTAAAAGAGATTTTTGTATCTTAATGGGAATAATCCTGGTTAAATAAAGTTTAAATAAATAAATTGTTTTCTTTCAACTTATTTAATAGGCCATATTGTAAAATTAATATCAATGTAAAACACTCATATTAATGCATTATAAATACTTAAATTGGTTTAAAGTATACTGATTTAAGTACACTGTAAAAATTAGTGCTGTAACATAACAGTTATCAACTGACAGCAGGGTTGCCATGATGTTACTGTAAATTTATCTGTTTTCTACTGTCACCAAAATGTGCAATATTTTACTGTTAATGGAGCATGTTTTGTGATACTTTTACAGTTTTTTACTGTTAAATGATTAGCAAATACATTATATTTCCATTTATTAATTTACAATTTATCACAGTAAAGGGACTTGTCTTAAATGCTACTTTGTATGTTAGTTCTTGTTTGTTTTACATATAATTAATAAATCTTTTCATCCTAAATAAATGCACAGAAATCAATATTTTGAACTACTTGCACAATGCAAAGCACTTTTCATTCTTAAAACTGATTGCCAACTCGCTATGAACAACTGTGGCATCATGATAAATAATAACAGAAAATTAAATTTTTTTGGAACAGAAAAATTTATTTAGGCTTCTACTGAAATCCCCCAAAAAATCCAGAAAAAATGCCATAAAATTTAGCATTTTTTATTTTTTTTGCATCACATTGATGCATTCAACATTTCTGACAATTGATAATCCACTAGAATGCTTTTTTTATCATTAATCAGAAAGTATACAAAAGTTCTTTAAAGAAATCATTGATCATGTTTATTGAACAGAGGTCTCACAAAAGTGTGTATTAAATATGATTCAAAAGGCTTTAAAGGGTTAACTAAGAATGGAGTTTAAACTAGACTTTAGGGGTTAAAACACTCCAGATTTTGCTGTGTAGACTTTTACATTAAAACACAAGTTAAATTGATGCTCACCAAATAATTAATAAGATAGCAATGGATGAAGAAAAGAACAGACTGAGCTCCACACACACAGCTCATATGAAGTTACCCAAAACACATGGTTAGTTGTTAATTAGCAGGAAAGTGGTGTATTATTTTAGGAAAATATAACAGTTGTAAAAAAAATGTAATTTAACAGACTAAGCTTCACATTAACAGTTGAGTGCTGTATTTCAAAATTAATGTTGAAATTGTGCTCTAAATTTACAGCAATATTTTTTACAGTTTATTCATTTACCTTAGATTAGAGAGATACTTTATGATCCCAAAGGATCAATCTGCAGAGTGGAGAAATAACATTTGTTTTGAATGACTAACAGTCCAGCACTAACATTTTAGTCTAACTTTAGTCTCATTTATAAAAGCTAACATCATTAGAGTATTTTTAACACCACTTCATTCCTGACTGGAAATGATCCAACCAGAGAGCTTCCTCTGTGAAAGTGTTTATTATGTGCAATAATGAACTGAGAAACAAAAGAGGGCTAACATGATGGGTATGCTTTTAATCTGTCTGCTGAATTTGCCGGGATCATGTTACATGTGTGTGTGTGTGTGTGTGTGTGTCTGCAGTGGCTGAGAAGACCACTGGAGCCATGGGGAACATCGCTGCTGCAACTGGCTTGGTGAAGAAGGACGAGTTCCCTACTGACATGAACGTACGTACCGCATAACAGCTCTCTGACGAAACACATTAAAAAAGTGTTCATAGTCTGACATCAGCGAGCATTAGTGTATACAGGTAAAGCACTCCATGCTGACAACAACACTTTATCCTTGCTAAGGACACCTGCTGTCATGATATCTCTGTAAACATATCTGCTTAAAAATAAATCTAACAACCATTATAAACCAAACATTTAAATGAGCTACAAATCTGCTCGATGCTGCGTGGTGAAAGCCGATCAGCTGTTTGATTCCCTTTCTATCTAAACAGCATCAAAAAATGTTTTATCTGACCTCCATCAAAACACCAACATTGTTTTGTTCTCCTCTTAGAGAGAGACCTGATAAAGTTTGACTTTTTAGCATTTAGAAATTGCCTCATAATGTATTATTTCAGCAAACTTTGTTTACCTTAGCTGTGATTATATAATATTGAAATGTGTTTAACCTTGTAAAGCAGATGGAATGGCCAGATTCCATGTCTGTCATCAAGTAGATCAATCTTGCAGAGCTCCTATCTGAAACTTTGGGCCTGGACTGAGAATAGACTTCCAGTTAGCTTTATTTAAGTAAATGAGGCGGTATCTACAGGCGGGGTTTAGTTGTACTAGAAGCTGGTAGCGATGGCTGCTGGTGAAGCAATTAGCTTGGATGTAGCTATAGTGGCAGTTTTATCTGAACTTGGCCACATGTCTTTATTAAAACAAGAAAGCTTCTCCTGGTGGAGATGTTTTTGCACTTCTCATGACCGGCCTTGGTATGAGTTTTACCTACCAACAAGCTCCACCATTCTTAAACTATGACAGCGCCTGCCAAGCTCATGTTACCAGTGATGCGCATGCTTACCGACTCATTTTGACTTGTCGCTCTGATTGGCCCATACTGAATGTGACAGACAGAACGTTTGTCAAATCAACGTCTGAGAATTTTTTGAAAAGTCCACCCCTTACCAAACACTTTGTATAGGAGGTTCCGCATATATTAAATAAATTAAATATACGGTAAAGTGGGTCAACTAAGCAGTCTATCTGGCGTGACAGGTTAACCGCTAAAGTGACTCAGGGTTAAGTCACCGTTCACCTTTGAACTGAAACTCAAAGAATGCTTGCTTCTCCAAGATGGTTTGGCCAAAAAAAATATGTAGTTTTTACATTATAGATATAAACACCAAACAGAAAAGAAAGTCTTGCCTTTAAGTCATTTAATGCTAGCAGGCTTCATTTAGGATTCACTTTTCAGAGATATGCATCGTCTGCATGGGTGTTAAGATTGGAGTATATAAAGTGGATGATTTTTATTTTGTAAAACATTCAGTTAAGTTACTTTCACTTTTTAGGGTTATTAATAAACTTGTCTTATTGATTTCAGAAAAGAATAGGCTAGATATATTTTGAAACTCTGGATTTGGCTTTTTCTTTACAGCTGTTTTAATTTTGTCAGCTATTTCTAATTTTATTCCTAGTCTTGAGATTTAATGCCTTTTAGTTTTAGTAACATCTAAGTTATTTCTACCCTTGATAGTCCTAGTGGACTACAACTCAAATATATCTGGTCTCATTGTCCATTAAAAGTCCATGCATTTTAGTTTTTAATTTTAGCCCAAACATTTACTGTCTTCCTTAAATCTAGTACTAGTGGGCTTCTGTACACCCTGACAAACCTGTGATCCTGCTTTCTACAGCTAAAAGGGAGATCTACCCACAGAGAAGAGACATCAAGGATTTTAAAATCCAAAGAAAACTAAATTACATTCTAGTCTCACTCAAGTCATCTTGTCAAAAACTAAACTTACTTTTTAGTTAGTGTTTTAGTTGACAAAATTAGCACTGATTTACAGTTTACCAAACCCCGGCTTTCTTTATTTGATGTATGTAAATGCTAACCTGACACGCCAGATGGATGTGTGAAACACATCTATTTGGAAAACCTTAGACAGTGTTTGGAAAAAGGCAGAGCCTTTGAAAAAAAAACCTCAAAGGGTCACTGAATCAACGTTCTGTCTGTCACATCTTTACGGGCCAATCAGAGCAACAAAATACGTGACGTCGTAGCCCCAAACCGAGGTGCATTGCTACCGACGAATAAAGACCATAGATAGCTGCATAATGTGAATCATGGCGACTGTAGGCATGTCAGTACACGACTTTTGTCGATCTTTAAAAGAAAACATCTCAAATCTGTTCTTTATTCTTCTTTTAACGAAGAAATGTCGTCAATTGCTGATAAAACGTACTTTTTAGCAGCATCCACTCTAATGTCTTCCGCAATATTTGCACCGGCCTCTGCTCACTGCTTGCACACGTCACGACTCAGCCGCGCCCGAAAGTACTGCCCCTCGACGCTGATTGGTCCTGTCACTTTCTAAGCAGGCCCAAACAGTTCAGATGGGAGCATTTTTGCAAGATGGATTTGCCATTGAGAAACAGAAACAGGCCAATCCATCTGCTTTGCAAGGTTGTATAAAGGTGTCATTTATTATAGAATGGGTGCAATTCAAATGCATACAAAGACCTCAGTGTTCCTCTAAATTTTAAATGATTCAGTTTGGTATTGTTTTGCTAAAAAAATACTCAAATATAAAAAGAATAGTCAGCTGATACAATCTAGCTTTTAGCTCCAAGTATGATGCTAATCCCTGATCCTACATTTCCCATGTTGCAACCCATCTGCATCTAATTTACATCTACATTCCTTTAAATATCAAAATATTCCTGCCTTCACATCTGCACTTTGTAGAAATGATTACAAATTAAGTGTTGAGTAAATCCTGAACGGACTCTGACAACCTGATCAGGATTTTTATTTTTGACTCTTATTTAGAATCCCAGAAGTCATTACATAACTGTATTCACAGGCTGAGTGCTCATTGTGACGAGTGAATTAACAGTCATGTGTAAAAGTAATGAAAAGCCTGAATGCTTTTCATGGCTGAACCTTTTTTGTGTTCCTGCACTTGTGCCTGAGAACAATGACAGAGAGAAGCACACCTCAGTTCAGGAGCCAAGGCTCACTGCAGTCTGGATCCAGCTTTATGATGTCTTCATGAACATGTGGGCAGAGCTGTGTTTGTAGCAGAGCCGGATGACTATGCTTTTGTCAGCTGTGAAATGTGAATGGCTCACCGCTGATTGACAGAATTTATGTTCTTGAAATTATAGACTGTAGAAAGTATTAGATGAAGATTCATTGAAGTCAACCATTCAGTTTCTGAAGGGGGCTTTATCCTGACTTGTATCTTTCTTAGAAACAAAAAGATGAATTGAAAAAAATTAACTTTTGGTATTTAAGCTGTTCTATGAAGCAGGCTGTAAATGTGTTTATTGCAGTCAGCACCACACATGATTTGTGGCTATAAATATTCTTCTTTTTTAGCAGTTATTAATTAGCTGTTGATAATGCTTGACGGTGTGGCTGTTCCTATGTGGAAAGCATCAAACAGGAACAGCACATGTTCTGCTCTTCCGATGTCGATTAGAAATGCTTGAGGCAGGGAGAGAAGCAGCAAAAACTCTGAGCAGAACAGGCATCAATGACAAAAGATGACACTGATCAAGTCAGAAGCTGGGGTGGAGGAGGTTGCAAGAGCAGCTTGCAGAGAGAGCGACAGAGCGCAGCCAGGCAAGAGTAGGGTTTAAAGGTTCCACAGTCCATAGATGATTAAGAGCTTTAATTTACAGCCTGTTTTTTTTTACATGAGCTTTAATCAGCCCACTTTTGCTCACATTTATTCCATCATTTCACTTTGAATCACTAACTCTCTTACACTCTGTTTATTCACACTGTGATTGCTGAAGTTCAACTAAAGAGGTAGAGCATATTTGGTTCTTCCCAAGCATAGCATGTTGATAATCTACATGCAGCCAAGCTTGGATATTTAAGTAATAATATTTTATTGCAGGGCAATCATTCAGAAGCTTGGAAAAAACTCTATTTTTGTTGGACTTCAAGTGAAATATGAAGGTCTTCAAACTGTCCTAAGACTTCCTCCCTCTTAGCTGGACCCTCTCCACTGATGGGCTAATCTTGTAAATCTGACAGCCGGCTCTAATAGGCTTCTCTTTGGCGCTGTCTGAGTGGTAAAACTGCTCATTTCAACATTCTGACAACAGACTGTTAAACTATGGGCTTTTTGACATGTGCAGCTCTTCTTTTGTTAAGCTATAGCAGCTGCAGGCCTGTAAAGTCACTCTTTTTTACTATATCCGGGTATTTGAATGATACATTGTCATTAAGTTATGCTTGCTTTACCAGTAATTTAATAGAATATTTTACTTTTAGGGCTTTGAATTCCTGAACATAGCATGTTAAATATCTCCTAAATTAACATATGCGACCATTCACACAGTACTAATCAAATAAAGCACATTTTTTCCAGGGATGGTCTGTCAGACAGGGTGCTTCTTGGTGTTTGTTTTCCCATTGTGCAGGTTTTAAGGCTGTGCTAATCATGTTGCCAGGCTTATAGCTATAACAGCAGCTTGTAATAGTACATAGGATTATGGACTGTACTTCACTGACCTAATTGACTTGATTAGTGTGAGGTTTAAAAATAAATTAGGCTGACCCACTAGCTTCATTTCAGAGCTTGTAGAAGCAGGTGCATCCCTGATGGAGGGCTGTCAGGGGGAGATGAAGCATTCTCAAAGATACCGTGATTAAGGCTGGTGATTTTCCCAACATTTCTGATTGTAGATGAAAAAAACAACTACTTAGAAGAACTGTACTATTATCCAAAGGCTCTGTGCTATTTTTTCACCTTGGTGGCTATAGTTTAGTTTTTTAAAAACCTTCTGCTGCTGTAGATAATTTAGTGGATAACCTCAATGTTTCATGGTCTGCAGCTGAAAATAAGCCCTGACAAAAAAAAAAAAAAAAAAAAAACTTTTTCAGGCGTGGGCAACTATTGCAAAAACAAGAAAAAAAGGAAAAAGAAGCATTTTCAATGACTTCAATTACACTTTAGACAATCAAATTAGATACTTGCCACACACTGAGAATGTGCACTGATCAGTGCTACAACCTGCAGGAAATGTGAGAGAAGCTCAGAGAGATTGAATTATTTTGTGTTTTTCCACCTCAATTACATCTATATCTATTGCAATAAAGTCAATGTTAAGTGTTTGGTTATCCAAACAATAACTGTACTGTGATAAAGACACATTTTCCAGCCATGGTTGCATCAGCTTAAGTTCAAACATAGTATACTTGAAATGCATGACAGAGTTTATGCATTACCAACTTTTTAAGTGTTGCACCAGCAACTTCTACCTAGGGATGTAACAGTTCACAGAGGCTACATTCACAGTTTTGAGTCTTATGGTTTTGTGCAGGTTTGGTTACTGGAAAAGGGAACATTCAGGTCTGGATTTACAATTCTAGTTTCCCTCATTTATTAGAATAGTTTGTGGTTTGTACCGTCTAGTGTTCTAAAACTACATATGATAGTTGGTACAGTCTGTAGTATGTTAAACATGAAACAGTAAAAGAGGAAAAAACAAACAAAAAATGCAAAATTAAAAGCAACACAGAAGTGAATAGCTTAACATCTCCTGATTTGAAATGATTAAAAAAAAGAATCCTCAAATGCAAATTAGAATCAGTGTATTTTAGATTAATGCATCATATAGTTTGAGAAATATCACTGTCACTGTCTCTTAGCTGTTAGTGAACAGCTGGTGCAATTGTTACTTGTGCACAGTCACAACTTGTTTACGTCAGTGAAGGACCCAGACGAGCAAATGTAAACACATAATTGAGGGTGTAATGGATCCTGAGCAGAGCACTTAAAAATGTCTGCATATCCACATATAGCCTTTAAATTGTATTAGCATTGGTAATGTCGTTAACCCTCTCTGATTTAACATCCAGAGACTTTAAAAAACAGCAAGGATAATCTTTAAGGAGGATAATAAGCTGGTGGGTCTCTTAGCCCTGCTGCTCTAGCAACTGAATGTAACTACTTGTCTTTGTGTGTTTCACTGTGCTTGCTTCTTCGTCGTCTTTGATCGTTGTTTGATAGCGGTTAGCAAACAGTAGGGACTGTTACTGCTGATGTAGGTATCATATCTGCTCGGGTTTAAAATCTGCTTGGCATCCTGTATCTGCTAGTGATATTACACAATGTGATTGGCTGTGTGTTAGTGAGGTGACATGGCCCATTGTGATTGGCAGAATGCTGGAGAGTTTATGGAAGTAGTTTTTAGCAGAATTTTTTGGAGAC
Organism: Cheilinus undulatus; assembly: GCF_018320785.1. Classification (NCBI taxonomy): domain Eukaryota; kingdom Metazoa; phylum Chordata; class Actinopteri; order Labriformes; family Labridae; genus Cheilinus; species Cheilinus undulatus. The sequence goes on along the minus strand of NC_054874.1, from coordinate 17,911,354 downwards.
GTGTTAAAGAATCGCTGTCTTTTTGTCAGTTGTTAATAGTTTTGTTGTAAGTTAACATTGCTTTTTTACCATTAACAGCAGTTAACAGAAGTTATGTTTAGCTGTTAGAGTTTTTAAAAATGAGCAGGCACAAAGGGGGCAGCACTGAAACAAACACCACATTAAAAAATGCTGTCATTGATTGGTTGTACAGTAACAGCATCATATCTGATATTATAGTTTTTGCTAATTTTGATATTATGCTCTGGTAGTTAAGATGAACCTTAAGTCTCTGTGGCCAACGATGGCACAGCTGAAGCCTCAGTTTAACTAGTTTGATCACAGGGTTCAGTGTGGACTTCTCACAAGAACTCAAGACAGAAGTTAGCTGGCTCAACAGGACACAGAAGTGCTTGTGTTATAGTGAAACTGCCCTCAGCCACAGCTGTGTGAGATTCAGGTTATTGACAACACACTGTGTATGATAGAATAGTTGCCATGGCAACACTTATTGATTTCAACCAGTGTAATGTCAACCATGTTGCCTACTTAGCTCATACATTTAATGCTGTAATAACCGTAGATATCTACATGTCAATGCTGCCTGGACTGCTACATCTCAAAAGGGCAGCAGTAGCTCAAAAGTCTACAACGATGGGAGACCTATCCATGATGAAAGTATGCAGAATTCACTGATATGTGAATCTCTTTTTCAGCTATTTTTTTGTGAAAAAAACAAAAACAAAAACAAACAGATGCAACCTCCATACATTTAGAACAATCTTTACAGTAGCCTGTTTGTCAAAAACTATTGTTTCTGCTATCCTTTGAGAAATCATACTAGGCTTGTGCTTTACAAGCTCACTGTGATCTCTAAGGAGGGAATCACATTAACCCTTTATGGGGTAAGGAATCATATATGCCCACTCCAGTTGGCTTCCTTCCTTGCCTTATTATAACTCTCTGTGATGCAGTTGAACCAGACTGATTTTTTCTCAGCCAATCAATGGTCAACATTACAAAAAGTAACATCCCACAGTCTGACAAATCAGCAGTGGCCCACAGCGTCTCATACTTCCTGTTTCCTCCAGAACTTGAAAAAATGCAGTTTTACATCACTTTTGGTCCCACTTGGAGTTTTATGCTGCTACCCTTCCAAGATGTAGCAGCCAGGCAGCACTGACATGTATATATCTAAGGTTAGTACAGCATTAAATGTATGAGCTAAGTAGGCAACATGGTTGGCATTACACTGGTTCAATAAGTGTTGTCATGGTTTTATGCAAACTCCAAGTACCTTACAACAATCTTGCCTCTGAGTTCAGCAGGCAGTTTCTTTGACCTCATGGCTTGTTTTTATTTCTCTGATATGAGTTATTAGCTGTGAGGCCTTCTATAGAGATGTGTGTTCCTTTCCAAGTCATGTCCAATCAATGTAATTTATTACAGGTGGACTCCAATCAAGGTGTAAAAAAAAAAATAGCAAAGACCAAGAGAAAAGAGAGGAACCTGAGCTAAAGTTCAAGGTTTTTTGCAAAGGGTCTGACACTCCAGTAGTTAAAAAAGCTTCACTGGCTACTGCGATCTAAAATGGATTTGTAAATGATTGCATGATCAGGCTCCTTCTCTGGTGAAATTATTACAGGATATCAGGATTCTAGTTGAGGCAACATGCAGGCTTCAGTAAACAGAAACTGTGATATTCAAATGTGAAAAAGACCTAATCTTGACAATCAGTCTTCTCTGTTAAAGGAGGAAAACTTTGGAATGATCTGCCCACTGGGAGGAAAATGCAACAACACATTTTCAAACTTTCCAATCATAAGGCATTAAATCATGGCCGAGGAGAAAAAACATGGCTAAATTTTACAGCATCACTGTTACCTTATGTTCACATTAGATAAATAAACTAATACTAGAATAATTCAGTGTGAAGCAAACTTGGGCAAACCATCAGTGACTCTGAATTCTAATATTTCCTGCTGTTCTGAAGGCAGGTAGTAAAAAGCTTCTCCTAACCATCTGGATGAAACACTTTCTGTCCCATGAACAATAAAAACCTTTTTTATTGTTACACTGTGTTTTTAATCCAAACAAAGATGTTTGCCAGAAATGACAGATGTCTTCATCACCCTTGGATCAGTTATGGGTGGGTGCATTAATAGTACTATCTGATGTGTAAAAAAGACTACAAGGCTTTAGTATTTGTTTTGAAAGAGGAAAAAGATGTTACATTTCCAGCCCCCTGGATTAAAGACTAACATTGCAAGAATATCTTCATGCCACTAATATAAGAACAGAGATAAACAGGGGTAAGTTTAAATAATCTGAGGACCCCAGGCATGAAGCAAACTGAGGCCTTCTGCTTCAATCATAGGGAATGAGGAAAGTATTTTAAGCATTTCTTTTTCAGGTAGAGAGCCAGATAACTAAAGGACATACCCAAATTTGAACAAGCAGTACTCAGTAATCACCTTGTTTTTAAGAAATAATATCACCAAAATTCAAATTTAAATATATTTCACATCTTGAGGCAAGATTAAATTTGTGAAAATAAACATTATATATGCACATTACAGAAGTAAAATCCCACAAATCATGATTTGATGCCATTTTACCTCACAAAAATGGACCATTTTATGAATTTAATATTTCTATAAAGATCGTCTTTGCTACAATTTCAGGGCCCTTTATAAGGAGCTGGAACACAATAATGGGTCCAGTTAAATTCAATTTTGATGCTGTTTTACTCACTTTAGGACACCTCACTCCTGAAGTAAGTTTAGATATATAGTTGACATTCGTTGCCCATCTTAGCCTGTGAATTGAGGCTCCTTTGTGCACAGGCCCCAAGGCTACCTTTGCATAATGGTAAAACAGCCTATGCAGGTGTTAATCAAACCACAAGGAAAATTTGTTTTCAGAGAAAAAAAATGATTTTTCTTAGCTCTGAGACTCAATTGTAATCAAAAGGCAAAAGAGCCTCAAACTGCATTTTACAATTAAGAGGAAAATGAAGAGCTTGCTATTTTAATCGAGCATCTTAGAAACTGGGTGTGCATCATGTCACTTAACTGGTTTTATTTTTATCTTTAAGAGTGAATCTTTGCAGTCACCATACTTTTACCTGAGGTATGCTGCAAGGTTGAGTTTAAGGTCTGATTTTATTTTCTATTCATATGCTGTCCCTTGGCCAAATCATTCAGCGCCACAAAGTGTCCTTTCACTGCTATACAGACGACACACAGATATACCTGCCCCTGAGACCCAAGGACCCTAGAAGCCTAGCTGCTGTCAAAGACTGTCTAAATGCTTGATGGCTCAGAATTTCTTACAACTCAATAACTCTAAATCTCAAATAAATACTTTTTAACACTTAAAACTCCACCCACCACATACAGTCCAGCCTTGATACCCTTTAAGAAAATGTCAGACTCTCAGCCCGAAATCTTGGAGGAGTATGAACCAGACCTCTCACTGAGAACCCATATCAGTGAAGTTGTCCAGTCATGCTTTTTTCACATCAGAACCATCACCAAAATAAAAATAACACTCAGCCGGTCAGACCTAGAAAAGTAACCCCTGCTCTAATTTTTCTCCAGACTCGACTAATGCAATGCCCTCCTGTCTGGTGTCAATCAAAAATCCCTTTCTTGCTTCTAGTGAGGCTTCTTACTGGCTTTAACAGATGACATCACATCGCCCCCATTCTGGCATCCTTTGGCTCCGTGTTAGTTTAAGAATTGATTTAAAGATTTTACCCATCACTTTTAAAGCATGTAAGGGTCTGGCTTCATGCAACTTAGTAGAACTTTTGACACCCTATGAGCTAGGCCACAGCCTTAGATCTACGGTTGGGGTCCTCCTGGTTGTTCCAAAGTTGAGACCCAAAATTAAATTGTAGGATCTGGTTGCGGACGTCTATGATGGGGCATTGGGCTGTGGACCTCTACAATGGGGCAACCTCAATCGTGGGTCAGGAAGTGACAACACATCACTCAAGCTGTAACCAGAATGATGTACTGAATGTCATAATATTTTCAGAGGTTACGGTAAGTGGCTATTTTTCACAACAGCAGAATGTCATGACCAAACATTGAAAATTTACTGAGAGGGATCATTTAAATTTGACACACCACAAACTAAGGAAAGGCCAAAGAGGGTTAGGGTTAGGCAGCAGAATCCTAAACGTTATGGAAGGGGGTTAAAATTATAAATAACACACCACTAACAAAGGAAAAACCCGACAAGGGTTAGTATATCACTTCGCGCCCCATGGTCAAGGTCGCCCCTTTCTAGAGGTCCACTACATATGAGTCCAAAACACCCCACCATAAAGGTCTGCAGCCGGATGCCTTTGAATTAGAGGGGGCAGGACACAGGGCCTTCTCCATCAGGGCTCCTCGACTTTGGAAAACCTGCTCTACCTTGAAGCTTTTAAGTCTACTTTGCTCTGTATTTTATGCCTTGATTTGATTCTTACTGCCCCTTTATTTCTTCTTCTCTTTATTGATTTTGAGCTTTTAACCCCTTCCTCCACTTTTGTTTTTACCTTTTTGCTTTTATATATCTTTTTATCTGATTTTTTATACTGTTATTATTACCATATAGTTTCTACCTTAAGCGTTGTATTCCGATATAATAATCCCTGCTCAATCAAATTTGTTTTTATCTATTCTAAATGTTTTACCTTCTATTCTATTATGATGTCAGGGTTAAAATACTGGCTGAATTTTTCATGGGTTCTTCTACTTTGTTGGGATTTTGCCTTTCTTGTTGCTAAGTTATTAAAGCTTTACCAGTCTTTTTTATAAGTTAAAGCAACAACAGATATGCATATTTCTCTTACTGTGAATCATTTCTTTCTGTCTCTCTCTGTGTGTCTGCAGCCTGAGGAGTATGGGCAGGAGGCCATGGAGGGCCAGGGAGAGGGGATGCTGGAGCCAGAAGGGGAGACATATGATGAGAACCAGCAGGTAATCAGCTCACACCGCACACACAGCATACAAGTCCCCGCCCGACAATAAAACATCCTTCGTTTCTGTGGTCAAATCGCAGCACACAATTTTACTGTAAATTGCTTTTGTTGTGTTTTATTATAGGCTTGTAAAAAACGCAGTTTTGTGATGATTCCATTCACTTACAGTAGCTGGAGCCTCATTAGTATTCAGCAGCTCTGCATGGTTACACATTTTAGCCATATTGCATTTCAATAGCGCTCCACACTTGCCCTCCACTCCGTGTCCCACACAAACACTCGAAGCACACGCTGAGGTAATTCTTCTTTTTTTTCTCTACAAATGAAAACAGAGGGCTCAACAAGCCAATTGCCACAGAGTGAGCAGAGTGAATACAGCACCACCTACCTACTCAGAGCGCTGGGTGTATGTGTGGAGGAAAGATGCAAGTCTGACACAGATGGTTATTTTTGGAATTTGGCTGTGTGGGGTGAGACACGGCGTGCAGGAGCCATTGCTTCAGAAACAGATCTTGTGATAGCTATGAGTAAATAAAAGATCAGTTTATGTGCAAAATACAAAAGAGATGGCTTTATCAACATCTATATAAAATGAATTAAAGCACAGATTCAGTTCTGTTCAGCACCTTTTATTTCCTGCTACAATATCAGAATATCCAGAAAAGCTTAGGTTGGAGGAAGATTTAATTTGAGATTAAGCATGATCTCTAATAATGATCCATTTATTCAGTGCATTTGGTCGGATTTTCTCTCCCGCTCCATCAGTGGATTACTGCATTAATCAGTTAAAGGAATAAAACGTAGATTTTTTTCCCTTAGAAGTCAATCAGAAGTGAATTTCTCAGAGGCAGCAGCTTGTATCATCCATGTCCTCCTCCATCCCTCTCTCCTACTCCTCCGCATCTCTCTCCCCTCCCCCATCCCTCGCTACACCAGCGACGTGCAAGCTCTGCCTGAATGGGTGTGGTGATGACGCTCTCTGCCTCCATGCATTATGGGTAATGTCAGGGTCTCCCTGCATTGCTGTAAATATGGAGTCTGAGCATAGAGAGTGAAGGGAGTTTTCTCAGGGAGGATTTGGAGATAAAGATCAGTCTTGTTTGTTTTCTGAAAACATAAGATGACCTAAGACTCATGTACATTCCTGGAGGCTGTGTGTGTGTGTTTTTTTTTTTATGATTATATGTATGGAGGAGGTGTGTGCAGGGTTACAAGGATGCTGAGAGTGTGCTCACGACACGTCCTTGAAGCTGCTGTAGGCTTGTGCTGCCCTCTGCAGGCCAGAGAGAGAGAGACACCGAACCAGTGAGAGCTGTGATGGAGTGACATCATTGGCTTTAGCAGATCAATCATGTGTCATCATAAGCCCTCTGACATTATTCTACTTAGGCCTGTTTAAGTCAGGTTTTATGAGCTTAAATTCAGTTAAAGTCCCTGTAATGTGATAAGAAAAATCTTAATTTCAGGTTTGTTGTATGACAGGCCACTGTGTTGTGAGGCACCAGGCCAAATTTCAGTCATGAAAAACAGCTTTAGGTGTATAAAATTAAGCTCTAGAATCATGAAAAGTGAGGCAGTAAAATCTGCTCTTCAGTGGTGTGGGTGTGTCAGTTGAATAAGCTGAAGCCACGCCCACTCAGGAGAAATACGATCCTTAGATTAAAAAAAGAAACTTCTGATTAGAGTGCAGCTGCCTGGCTCTGTGCCAAAACAGAGAGACAGAAGTTGGGATTAATTTTACTGTTTTCTGGAACAAATATCTGTTTTGATACTTTTGACAACCCATAGGCTGATAGGTTTGGCAATTTTACCCCACAGTAAAGAAAAGCACAGCATGCTAAACGCAGCTAACAACAAACTGCACCGAGATGATCTGCTTGGTAATTTATATCATTGTAGCTTTAGGTGACTGGTGATGTCATAGACTTCTATATTTGCACTGTTCAACTAAGCCAGAAAAGGGCTGAAATACTTTTTAATGGTCCAAATCAAAAATTCAATCGCACGTAAATCTTAGTTTTTTTACATGTTTACAGTAACCTTATTCCAACATATCTTGTGTGTTAAGACACAAAGTTTAAATTTAATTTTACATCGACTTTAAAGTATCACAGTTGAATTGATCCTCTGTGCTGCATGTTTCTTACAGTAGTTTCTTTTTTCTTTTCCACAGGAGAGCCAGGACTACGAGCCAGAAGCATAAAAGCACCAGTCCGAGCCACCATCCAACCAGCAGCACAATAACATTTCTAATAATAAAAAGGACAAATGCTGAAACTATTACAATTATACCCCTGTTGCAAAAAAACAACAAAAAAGACAAGCATTCCCACTGAAATTGTTCTTCCTTGAGACAAATCTTTTATTATTATATATTGTAAATGTCATGTTATTAATGTAATGTGGGTGTAGGTATTTATTGAGATGTAGGATTTGCTCTCTCTGTCTCATTTCCTTGATTCCCTCCCAATGAAATGAGACCAGAGCCGGGGCTCGTGACTTTGTACTTGTGTGTATCTGTATTTAGAAATGTGCAATAGATGTTCATCATCTTCCAATGAGACATTGGGAGCGGAAAAAATAAAAATGTCCGGTTGCAAGCAGATATGAAAACAATAATATCCTCCTAAGTGTCGACAATGCCTGTTTGTGGGTTCTTTATTTTATTTTGCATTTCTTTGGGAGTTTCTTTGGACATTTTTGAAGTAAGAGTTTTTTACATTGTATCTTTATAGTTGCTTGTGAAATCATTCCAGTAAACTATCTGTTAGAAATGGACAGAGTATACATGTTTGTGTGTGCGTGTGTTTGTGTGTACTGAAGATTTTAACAAGTTAAAGTCAATATATTATGTCTTGAAATCATAATGGTTGTCATATCAATATGTGCTTTAAATTGCAGGACTTGTCAATATAAAGGTTTATGTGTTAAGCCAGACATACATTCCTCTGTAAATAAAAAGTAAAAAAGTAACTTGTTGTTTTTTTATTTATATAATGTGGTTATTTTAACAGCTGTTTCTGCTTGTTGATCTCAATAAGGATCTTCTATTCATCGCCCCCTAATGTTTCCTTTTTTGCCCACTACTGTCTGGGTTTTTGATTACAGGATGTGCAAAAATCTGCTGAGTAGGCTCCTGTCTTTGGCAGGACGCAGTCATAGTTGGCATGCCGATCTGATTGGCCCTCTTTCTGTCGGGTTTTTGTTTGGGTTAATCTGTCTGGAACGTAGGGTAGTCCGGCTCATACGGGGGGTATTAAACAGCCGCTCGCATTGCCTTCAGCTCAGTCGGATGTGTGGACGCTACAGGGAAAAAGACAGGAGCCATGGCCTCTGTTAAGAAGTCCCTTGAGAGCCTGAAAGGCACGACTCAGTCAGCAGCAAAAGGAGCGACGGAGACTGCAGGTAGAGAGCTAAAGCTGTAAGAAGAGAGAGGGGTTTTATTTTGGAAGCATTTCGTCTTCTCAGAAATCCTGTGTTTAAATTTTTCTTTCAAATGCAAAGAGATTCAGCAAAGCTTCGAAGGCAATCGTGTTAAGTGTGTCAGTTTTTCCCTCCTGAGGTCAGTCACTGTAGATCTGTGTTATGTGTTTCAGTGCAGGCAGCTCAGGAAGCTGTGCAGCAGGTGGCAGACTCCTCCAAAGAAACGACTAACACGGGTAAAGTGCACTCCTTATTCTTTGAATCATTATGATGTGATAACAGGGTAATTTACCTTGAGCGGATAATGGTTCAAGTGGAGACTCAGGCTCTTAGTAGATAAAAGGTCCCTTAAAAAGGAATTTTCAAAGATAAATAGAAGGAAACCCCTTGAAATGTATGCCGATTTCAGTTGTACTGCAATGTTTGATAATGCACAGTCGTGTAACCAGACTTGATTATGTGTGATTCACTATAGACATGCATATGCATTACATTCCTCCTAGTTTTATATGGTGAGTTTCCATCAGCCGGTCTGGTTTGGTTCAGTACAGTTTGTCATGGTTAACCCTGGTCTTGCTGCGTTTACACAGCCATTCCCTTTCTTGATGGGTGGCCCCAGCCCTTAGGGTCTGATACCCCTAATACCCCAAAAGAACTGCTGAACCAGGCTGCTTGGTGGAAATGCACTAATAACATGAATTACTCCTCAGATGTGTAAGATAATGTTTTTGCCAATAGCTTTGTCATCATCTGATTTCTTAATAAAATGTTTAAAACCTGTCTCAAACTCTGTGTAACTGAAATGTTTCTTGGATATCTCTTTTCTGCTTCTCCCTTGTGTCTCATAGCTGCTAAGGAAGCCAGCAAAGAGACTCAGGCTGCCATCGGAAAAGCTGCGGAAAAGGCCAAGGAGACCATCAAGGAGGTTGGAAAGAAACTGGAGTCAAAGTGACCCCTTGGAAGGGAACAATGTAGCTCAAACACTGGAGCCATCTTGCCCTATCATGCATACGTTTTAGATTTGTGATAATGTCTGGATTAAAGCGTACTGGCACCAGAAAAACAGAGGATAAATATTGTATTTATATCTCTACTCTTGACATTCCAAATCTATATGAATAGTGTTTATTCTTATTTCCTCTCATCGTTCTACATCTGTTTCCTGCTTCACTGTAGATTTTATGACATGTGATTACTTTGGGAAATAAAAACTGACACCAAATTGTTTCTCTGTGTTTTATTATAAAATGATGTCATGATACAGTAAAAATCAGTAAACTCTGATCTTGCCGTGGTTCCAGCAAATCTATACCCAAACTTTGTGGATGGGGCTGTTAGCCGGCAGTATGTCTACCTCCAGCGTTAAGGGTCTGACAGGGACGCTTGGGACCCAAACATAAGGGTGCCGAAAAAAGTAGAATGGGACGAAGCTGATATTTTAGTACCTTTCCCAACTTTTGACAGTGGAAAAACAAATAATTGCATACTGTTTTGAATCAAAATGAGTCAGACTGCTTGGCGGAAATGCACTTTAAAACTGTAAGAGTCTATGGGACATGTTTGTCAAATTGAGTTTCTTATATTTTCTGACAACCTACAAACAATATTCAGTGTTTTTTGTTTGTTTGTTTGTTTGTTTGTTTGTTTTAAGTTTTATTAAATTCCGGATATATCAGAATGAAAATAAGTCTTGGCAGCAAAGTCACAGTTAATCTTGGTTCTATAAGGTCCTATCTATGGACCAATCAGCCGTTGGCATAAACATAAAAGAACCAATCCGTTTCAGCTACTTTATGATGTCATTGCACAGCTCACTGAAGGTGGAAAATGAGGCAGAGCAAACAAAGAAGCAAAAAATGTCACGCAACAAAAGGTTTGTGAGAAGTGTGAAGGTGACATATGAAAAGAAGAAAAACCAACCATACAAGACTGATGGATTGCCAGACTCCATGTCTATCAACAGGCAAACACATCTTAAAAAGCTCTAATCAACAACCTTTATGCTGAACTGACCACTGTTTGGGCCAATCAGTGTCATTTTAGGAGAATGAGGCCAGAGTTCAGTTATACAAGCTGTTTGCAAAGGCTGCCTCCACTGCAGTGATTGGCTCAGTTAAAGCTACAACATGGCGGAAGTTGTATCAGAACTGAACCATGTAAAAACACCACAAAAAGCTTTTCATAATGGAAAAGATAGTTTCGGTCTTTTGCAAACCTGCTTTAGCATGAGTTTGTGATCATTATGGGGGAAAGGGTTAGTCATCATACAGTCAGTGATTGTAGTGGAGTGATTAGCACGGATGTATCCCCGCCAAAGCTCCTGATCGGCATTGGCATGAATCCATTCAGTGAGGAGCTCCGCCATTCATGGCTACAGCAGCGGTAGCCTATCAGATAAGGAGCTGTGCGAGGACACACTCTCGTTTTTCTTGTCACTCTGATTAGCCCGTCATGAATCTGAGAAGCTTTCTATGGAAGCTTTTCCAGATGAATGCGAAATACATCCACGCAGTAGACATAACAGTCAGTCTGGCATGTCAGGTTTGTTATCTGCCAAGCAAGCAAAAACACAGCTTGCTAGTGTTAGCACAGCACTGAGTGCCTTAATAAGAGGCCTGATAAAGAGTGCTTTTAACTTGTTTTATTTTTTCAAGAAATATTTTTCATTTTCCATTCCACATTTTCCATATTAATGAACCCATAATGCACTTATAATAACTTTAATTATAAATTTACTAAGTTATTTAAAAATAGTATGCTAACATTTTGTAATGCCACTGGTTGAGGGCTGTAATTTGAAATTTGTTGGCTAAATAGAAGGGTTGTCAAGTTCAATCGCGTTAATATTAGAGCACAAACTTATAGAATCGTGATTATCTCATGCTTTATTGTCCCTTTTAACACATTTTGTTTAAGCCACGCCAGCATCTCCCTGCATCCAGTGATGTCAAATAAGTCCACTACTGCTCCTTAATGTCTCATTTCACTCTACAAAACTCACTGACAGCTCAGTGGACCAGCAAGAAGTTATCTGAAGCTTGTGATTTCAAACACTGTCCCGTTACTTCCTTTAAGATCTTCGACAAATTTAACCTTGCAAAGCAGATGGATTTGCCCGTTTCTGTGTTTCTCACTGGCAAATCCATCTTACAAAGCTCCTGTCTGAACAGATTGGGCCCTATAAGAGAGTGAAAGGACCAGTTAACATAGTTTGAGGAGTAAGAGGCAGTACTTCTGGGTGTGGCTGAGTCGCGACAAGAGGCCAGTGCAACCATAATGGAAGAGATTACGTGGATGCTGCTATAGCGTCAATTTTATCAGAACTTGGAAGGCATTTCTTTGTAAAAAGAAGAACTAAGAACAGCATTGAGTTATTTTCTCTTCAAAAACAACAAAAGTCAAGCATTGACATGTCTACAGTCGCCACAGTTCATCTTATTCAGTTATCTATGGATTTTACCTCTCTGTAGTGGTGCACACCTGCAACGTCACATATTTTGTTGCTCTGATTGGCCTGTAAAGATGTGACAGACAGAACGTTCATCCAATCACTCTCCAAGTTCTTCTTTAAGGCTCTGATCTTTCCCAGACACCATCTATGGTAGATTTGGAAGTAATTTAAAAGATGTCACTGATTCTGCATGCCTTATCTCCTCGGGCAGGTCGTTCCAAAGTTGAGGCGCCCTGACAGAGAAGGCCCTGTCACCTTTAGTCTTAATAAGATAAGATAAGTTCATTTAATGACCTGTGATCTACCCAGGGCTGCCCCTGGCCAAACTAAGGCCCTTAAAGGACTCTGATATGAGGACCCCCATCACCCCCCAAAAAATCTAAAACATCAGAAAAATTGTTCTGAGTATGAAATAGAGGGATTTTAAAATGTGATAAAAAAAAAAGTGGTTTACGCTGAGATAGTTTCAACTCACTCTATAGGCTTAAGTTATGACTCAGATCTTAGACCTAGCTGTCATTGTGATAGTTCTGAGAGATGGATAGCTCAGATGATGAGGAGGAGCAGAAGATATAACTGGCAATATCGGGTCAGCAGTGAGTTCTCCATGCTCAATAACAACATTGTTTACCGTGAGCCAAGATAATTTCTGCCAACCACAGTTAAATTATCGTGTCATTAGCATTTTCACCACTCAACGCCATTGTTGTTATTTTATAGTGGCTCTTAAGTTTAGGCTGTAGGTTTTCATACTCACCTCGGATAAATTCTTTTATATTTCATATCTGTCCTAAACACTCAGTGTGGTTTGAGGATTAACAGTCAGCATAAGTCATTTTTAGCTGTTAGCCTGTTCGAGACAATTCACCAAGGTTAAAAATGCTTTTCATTGATTGGTAAAATTAAATGAAAACATTTCATTTGTTTCATTTATTTGTTTATTTAAAAGGGACCATGCAAATTAATGAATAATACGTACGAAGTACATATTATAATTATGCCAGAGTTAGCAGAAATGCTAATTTACATCTGTAGTCCCTTGTCAAAACATCGTATCTGCCTCAATATTTTGGTCAGTCTGGGCGTAAAGCTCTACTAGTTAAGATCAACCTAATGTCTCCATGGCACAACAAACCTGTGACACAACTTAGGTTAGTTATAACTTAACCACACCCACTGGGCGCTTTATTAGGTATGTCTTGCTAGTACCGGGTCAGACTTCTTTTGCCTTCAGAACTGCCTTAATTCTTCGTGGCATAGCTTCAACAAGGTGTTGGAAAAATCCAGCAGATTTGTCGGCAACACATCCATGATGCAAAGCTCCCATCCCACCACATCCTAAAGATGCTCTATTGGATTGAGATCTGGTGACTGTGGAGGCCATTGGAGTACAGTAAGTTCACTGTCATGTTCAAAAAGCAGTTTGAGATGATTTGAGCTTTGTGATATGGTGAATTATCCTGCTGGAAGTAGCATCAGAAGATGGGTACACTGTGGTCATAAAGGCATGGACATGTTCAGCAACAATACTCAGGTAGGCTGTGGCGTTTAACTCTAGAACTGCCAGGTATCTCTATATACCTAAAACAGCCAGTGGGCAAAATGTACCCATTACTTTAATACATAAATTTACACATAGGGCACTTATCAAGATCAATTGAAAACACAGATATTGAGCAGTGTATTAACCACAAACAGGATCATTGTCAGATCACATCCAAAATCATCTTAGGACTGATCACTCAATCATGAAAATTTGCCATCACCAGACTCTTCTTCACTGAAAGTACTGAGCAAATCTGTTGAAATTTCACTGTAATGTAAATTTGTCTGTGATATTCATGGTGAAGATCTTTGACTTCTGGTTGGATAGTCAGCAAGAGATAGCAAAGGCAAAATCTACTGTTTGCCTCTGAGGTTGAAATAAAACGTAGTGAAAGTAAATGCATTCTTATTGGGTAAAATTGACCCGCATGATGGTTCTAGCTATGGCCATATTAAAAACCTGGATTAATGTCAACATTTTTTAACAACACCAGGTGCTACACAACAAACTTTTGGTAAAGTCAATGACTGTCAGACTTCAACATTTCATATTTACAATGTTAACACACAACTGAAACACAGCCTCGGGTAAATTTTATCAACAACCATGCCACATTTACAGCCACTTTCTTACCCATTCTGATGCCCGGTTTAAACCTCATCAAGTTGTCTCGACCACGTCTACATGCTTAAATGCATTTATTTGCTGCCATGTGCTTGGCAGATTAGCTATTAGTGTTAGGCAATTGAGCAGGTGTACCTAATAAAGTGGCTGATGTAGTTTCAACGTAGAGTTTAGTGTGTGTTTACACCCTAAATGAAGACAGAGCTTACATATAGCTGGTGCAACAGGCTGCTGGGCTTTTAAATGTTTAGATGACACAGTTTGTATCTGCAGCTGTCTGAGCTGCTTCTTGTTAGCAGTGGAGAGCTCTCATCTACAAATCACTGCAGTCATCATTGCCAACACACTGTAAAGAAGATGGCCTTTGGCAAGCTGATGGCCTCTGATGAGAGTGTGATCAGCGCTGTCTACCTTGGCCCCGTGCAGCACACCTCCCTCTATCACACTATGTGGTTGCTTGGCAACAGATCTCTGAGGTGGATGGGGATTGGTGGAGGCCTCTGAATTAACAGTGAGAATGCTTTTTGTCAGTACATGGTGTTCTGACCAAAGCTCTCGCTCGCCGCTACAGTAAAGGCATAAAAAAACCAACAACAGCAGAAATGTGTAAAATAAATCCACAGAAGCACTCGAGGTGAGCCGAGTGACAGATGCTTCAGAGAAATGTGTCGCAGAGCGCAGAGAGGTTGGAGGGAGGACTGAAGGATGAGGTGGTTTACAAGTGTTGGTTTGTGTGGGAGGCAGAGCTCTGCTTCCTCCAGGCTCCTTCAGCTCGTATCCTCTGCTCTCTTTTTATGTACTGTTGCAGCAGAACATCCACTTCTGCACATTTTCCTCCTCAACAGTTTAATTTTATTTTCTGCTCCTGTTATGATACACCTCAAAAGCCTGTTTTAGTAAAAGATCTTACAGTAAAAGTTCTTTCAGCCTGCTTTTTCACAACTGTCTCATATTGCTTTTTGACTCGGAGTGATCATACAAATGTGGCCTTCAAAGAGAAAGCATGATAAATGTATTATTAATAAGAGAAACCCTTTTCTGCATCCTTAACCCTCCCTTCTCCATGATCACAAAAGCTTTAATCCACAATTTATGCCTCCTCCTTCAACAAATCCACTTCACAAATTTAAAGTTGCATCTTTCGGCACACAGCTGCTTTTGTGTTGCTATGAGAACCTAGAGTTAATTACTATGATTTACTGATGATTAGAGAGCCGTGCAGACTTTGTCGTTACATTACCACACACCGCCTGAGCTCGACCGTGGTTTCCAGGGAAACTGGAAATGTGAAGCTTTTTCAATAGACACAGGCAGAGCTTAAAGAGCGAGGACTGCCTAAGATAGATTCTTCTAGAGACAAACCTGTAACTGCAATCACTATCAATCACCGGGGGGAGATATACGGACTGATGTGGGTCTCGATAAGTGATGAGATTTGTTAGATTTGACCTGAGAGCAATGGAGAGACTTCAGTCTGACTTGGACTGCTGAGGTATGTGCTGCTCGTGATTTTACAGTTTGTTTTATCAGCTTTGTTAGAATTTAAAAGAGCGGGATTTCTTTGCATGAGTTTGTCTTTCTGTGAATTCATGTGGATAGGAGAGGATTTTTTTTCTGGGTTAGAGATGAAATTGAAGTTTTTATCAGATCTTTTTCCACTACCATTTCAGGTAAAATGCTGTTAGATAACATGTTTAATGATAACAAACATCAATAATAAGAAAGCTCCAAAAAGATGAGAATTATTCATGCAATAGTAGCAGTGATGTAACAGTTACATCTCTGCTTGACACTGATGCTGTGTCGGGGATGTATTTTTATCACAGCTTTCCTTCCTTTCACTCAAGCTTGCGCTTGTTGTTTTAGTTCCTGATAAAAACTGCGGGAGCAAAAGTCTCACTCCTGTCTTTCATCCTGCAGGTTTTCCACTCCTTTATTGCACGGACAGAATGGGAAGTCTAAAAGACGAGATGAGAGGACTGACAGAGGACCACAAGCTGTGTGAGAAGGCAGATGATGGAGAGCGTCCAGGCAGCTCAGATGGCAGCGTGGAGCCTGGGGGACCTCAGATAAACATGAGTCAAAAGTCATCAACACAACAGAGCTTTCAGCCAGAGCTCCACACAAATACAGGCTACGATGAAGAGACACACAAGAGTCCAGGATCTAAAGATGAAGAGGATTCAGGTGACCGATCAGACTCTGCAGACTTTATTCAGACTGGTACAATCAGTGTGACACAGCAGCCTGAAACAACAAAAGATACACAAAACAGCCAGATCGATGGAGATGGAGAGGATAACACTCAGGAGGAAGAGGCAGGTATTGAGAACATCACAATACCTGTACCACCCACTCCAGGTCCCTGTGAGCCGTGCACCCCAGCACCCTTCGGCCAGCACCACATGCGCACGCAAGTGAGCCTGGAAGTGGTCCAGTGTCAATCTATAGCCACCAGCCCCATGACGCCTCCAGAGGGAGGCAATTCCTTCTTCTTTCCGAGTTCCTTTGTGAAATCAGGAGGCGTGGGCACCGACACTAAAGACGCAGAGCTTCAGGTGGGTCAGCAGGTCGAGTTCTGCTCAGTCGCCACTTCTCCCATGACTCCAAAGACGCCTTTCACAACAGCTTTTCCGGAACTGATCGGGAGGGAGACGGCGAAGAGGGAGGAGAGGGCGAAAGAGAATCAGGGGCAGCAAGTGGAAAAGAGTTTGACAGAAAGTCAAAAAGAGGCTGCGGAAACAGAATTAGGCGCATCAAACTCTGATGCATCTCCAGAGAGCTCCACCTGCTGCCCTGCTGTGGGGTCAGCAGATTCACAAACAGCTGGGGAGGGCAGTAAGCAGCAGAGGATGGGAAGTATGGATCAAGACATCACAATCCTGGTGACCCACCATGACAACATGGAGGAAGAGGAGGAGCCTGAGTCGCCTGTTTCCCCTGTAGAAGAAGAGATGATACCTGAATGTGAGGAAATTAAAGCAAATAATGATGTAAATAAAGAAGAGGAAAAGGAGAATATTCCCACGGATGCTCCTGAGGATGCGGCGGATGACTCAAAGTCACCAAACAAAACTGAAGAATCCTCAGTTTCTACCTGTGATGAAGCCAAATGTGAAAATTCAGGAGTCAAAGACGTCAAAGTCTTATGTGAAGATGTGAATGAGGTATCTGCAATAAAATCTCCCATCCCTGAATCTCCTGCTCCCTTTGGATGCCACAACATCCGCACACAGGTGAGCCTGGAAGTGGTGCAGTGCCAGTCTGCAGCAACAAGCCCCATGACTCCACCTGAGGGGGACCAGGCCTTCTGTTTCCCCAGCTCCCACATGAAATGTGGATCTTCAAGTGCAGAGACCAAAGACGCTGAGCTGCAGGTGGGCCAGCAGGTTGAGTATCGCTCTGTTGCCACAGCACCCATGACCCCGAGAACGCCAATCACCACAACTTTCCCTGAGGTCAAAAAGGAAACCAGCCTAGAGGAGAAGATCATAGAGGAGGAAGAGGAGAAAAAGGAAGAGACGGAGGAGGAGGAGAAGAAAGTGAAAGAAGAGGACACAAAGGAGGAAAGAAACTGTAAGGAGAAGTGTGAGGAGCCGGTGCAGGAGGTGAGCTGGGATGAGAAAGGCATGACGTGGGAGGTGTACGGGGCAGTGGTGGAGGTGACTGTGCTCGGCTCAGCCATTCAGAAACATCTGGAGAAGCAGGTGAAGAAGCAGAGGCGTCAACCCTCCATGCCTCCGCCTCCCCCGCTCAACCCGTCAGCCATGCCGCTGAACTCGGGGCGCCCGGGTAAAGGGAAGAGGGGAGAGCAGGATGGGGAGGCGGGTCGACGCAGGAGAAACCCCTTCCGTCAGCTGATGGAGAACATGCAGCAGCCACACTGCTGCTCCAGAGCTCACAGCGCTGAGTGAAGTGAGAAGAAACAACAGCTGGTTAGAAAGGGAGAATCTGTGCTGCAGAATCACATGACATCTGATTAATACGGCTGTGATACAGTGCAATGACTCACTTCACAGAGGTTGCCATGAAAGCGTGAGAGGCAAACCACCTTCACACGAGACAAAAAATAAAGCACAATCAAACCTTGGAGGGATAAGAACTGAAATCAGCCATACAAGATGTTTCTGTCATTTTATTCTTTGTGCTCTATGTTTTTTATGTTTGGAATCAGTGGGTGAAATATCAATGTTTGCTCTTTTTTTTTCACCCAGACTATCAATGAGTCATTTTAGCTTTGATGCTTTTTGAAGGCACTTAACACAAAATAAAGCCATGGTAACCTACTTCAGGTCTCAGCCAGCTGAACACAGCTTCAAACAGGAGTGATGATTGTTGAGTAACTCTTTTTGATTGTGATTCATGACCATGTGGTCAGAAGCTATAAACTGTAGGTGTATTGAATGTATACAAGATAAAAGCCGCCCTAAATGATGCCTTGATCTCAGCGAGGGGAGCCACTTTTAGCATCAGTAACGCAGGCTTGTGTACGTCTTCTGTTCTGCTTTTGAATTTTTGCACAATGTTATGACTTGTTTGTTTAGTGAAAATTAAAACAACGTAGTAATAATGATTATTTGAGAAAGTAATAACTCCTGATTTTAGGGTATTTTTATTCCTTAATCTTTTATGTCTTTTAGTGCCATGATGAGTGCTTAATTTGTGTGATAAATTTATTTCAAATGTGCTTTCAGTCAGAGGTTATTATTGTGTTGGTGATTGTTGGTGGTCTTACATTCATTCACAAAAACATTTAGAAAAATGTTACTCACAGACTTCCCGTGTTATACACTCATTTAGATGCCAGCAAACATTTACAGAAGCAGCTGCTTAACAGGAAGTCACACTGCATGAGATTTTATCGTGAATCCAAAAACCAAAAGCAACAAAATGCAAACATGCAAAAGTCTGTGCTCTTTGGCTGACATGCAGTCATATTCAAGGTTTTCATTCACACGGTCTACAGAGTTTTTACCGCCTCTTTTTGGATTTTATTCTTTATAGCGTCAGCTGCAGCAGAATTAACATTGTGTGTTGATGTAACTTTTAATAAAGTCTATTTAAAAGCAAAACAAAATGTTTTTAAACCTTCACTTCGTATATTTACAAAAATAAATGATTCACATGCAACAAAACCAACTGTTTTTGTAATCTGTTTTTTTTTTTTTTTTTTTACTTTCCTGTTGATGAGAAGGTTTACAGGACGGGTCATCGACTATATTTGCACAACAGTCAGCTTTTTTCTACACACTTTGAGACTGGACTTTCAAAGTAAATAATATAAACTTTTTTGTCTAATTAACAAATCATTGACTACTAGCTGTATTTTCTAAAAACTGCACACAATTCGTAGCTTTTAGCACTGAGATTGCCAATACTGCTGCCAGCCACAAGGAGGTGATTGAGAGATTTTAACCACATTTTGCTGACATGCTGCCCATCTCTAGGTTTGATGCTAACATGAAGGAATTTGATTAGTGGAAAATCTGGAACTGTTAACTTAAAAATCCAAAAACAGCTGTTTCAGCTCTATTTTTCTCAGCAGACTGAACAAATTTTTAGTTTTAAGTAAACAGTACTCAATCACTAGATGTATTTTTTTCATTGTACTCAAATTATCTGATAATCATACCTTAACCTGCATAGTTTTCCCAGAATTCCTTTGGGCATTAGACACTTTTGCACCATGAATGGCGTTACTAAGTTAGGGAAGTCCTGACTGCACTCATAAAAAATGTTATATTGAGCCAACTTGAAATAAATCAGATAATATTTTTAGTTTTGCTGAAAGAATTTTTTTTTATTTGCTTGAATGTAAATTTTTATGTCATCATACCATATAAACCTAGCACAAAAAGAAAGGAAATTTGTGCTTGGTAGATTATTTCTTAGTTGTAACAATGCTTCTTGGCAATAAATCATATAGTTGGAAAGCCTGTTTATTTCCCTTTTAAATGGTGCCACATTTGTAAGGAACATGCATTTATGGGATGAGCAGCAGAGCTGAGTATATGGGTTGTGCCCATGAAAAATTTCCAAAATTTTTTTCTGCCAATGCCAAACATTGTCAGTGCTAACATGCAGTTTTGCTAGTTTGGCTCACTCACTGGGAAAATCAGTATGCACGACCCTCAAACAAAGAACTCCTCCTTGAGGCGTTGTGTTTAACTCCTAATGTCTTTTTTAACTGCAGGGGTTGTCTAAGGTTACTTCTGACTGACATAAGCAGTTTATCACTTTTTTAGAATCTAAATATCTCTCTGAAGCAGTCTTTTCTTGTTGAAGAATCCACCACGTGCATGCGATGCTCTCTCATCGAACTGAG
The DNA here is from genome assembly GCF_018320785.1 of Cheilinus undulatus. Lineage (NCBI taxonomy): Eukaryota > Metazoa > Chordata > Actinopteri > Labriformes > Labridae > Cheilinus > Cheilinus undulatus. Next base: position 17,891,028 of record NC_054874.1, on the reverse strand, counting down.
ATAAGAGCTGCACACTCATCCTCTTTACTTGGTTAAGCCAGCAGAGGGTGCTGTGCTCAACTACATAAACAGAAGTATTTATTCTGACAAACGGTCTTTTTTGACTTTAACTCTTTTTAAAACTGTTTTTTTCTAAGAGAAAATGTGAATACAATACAATTTGACCTTTTTTTTTCAAATTTCTAATTAATTTTAATAATTTTTGATGCTTTATATCTGTATGTATTCAAAGGTAAATACATTCAACAGATCTGCCCTGAATACCTGGGCTGCTAACCTGGCATGCCAGATGGATTTGTTGCACACATCTCTCTGATAAACCAATCATAGACAGTGTTTGGGAAAGGGCAGAGCCTTTGAAAAACAAAAAAATTCAGAGGGTGATTGAATGAACGTTCTGTCACATCTTTACGGGCCAATCAGAGCAACGAAACACATGACGTAGTTGCTACCGAGCAGCCCTTTCCGAGGAGTAAACTCCATAAAGAACTTAATAAAGCAAACCATGGCTGAAGACATCAGTACACGTCTTTTGTCATTTTTGGAAAGAAAACAACTCTGCTGTTCTTTGTTCTTCTTTTAACAAGGAAATGTTATCAAGTTCTGATAAAACTGGCGCTTTAGCAGCATCCACGCTAAGCTCTTCCGCCACAACTGCAGCTTCTTGTTGCTGCTTGACCCCGCACCACGGAAGCACTGACCCTCGTCGCTGATTGGTCCTGTCACTTTCTAACCTAGCCCAAACTGTTCAGAGGGGAGCTTTGCAAGATGGATACGTCAGTGAGTGAGTAAAATGGGTGCATCCATCTGCTTTGCAAGGTTACAGGGCAACATGAGCAAAGTGAAACTTTTGGTCTTTCACTGAAAACTGAATATTTGAAGGTTGTTTAAACAAAAAACTGGAGTAACATTAAAATCCAAAACAGCCGTTTCAGTTCTGTTTTTCTGAATTAATAAGATGCATCGATAAATAAGCAAGAAAAAACTCCAAGGCACTTTCTTCAAACATTAAAATGCTTTTATTTTCACAGCATGGTCACATTTTGACCTTAAAAAAACACTAACATGTTTTGGCATCAGGAAGTCTAACAAACATAAGCTTGCAAGGTGTGGGTTCTTTTAAAGTAACGAATAGGAACATACCACTTGGGCCAACGGGTAAATGACAATAGTCCCTATCTGCAGACTGCAGGCAGCAGTTTCAGGACTGCAGATTCAGGACCATAGAGCTAGGACCTGTGCTTTGTCACAACAGCATGACCAGTGAAGTGGAGGAGCATTGTAACTAAACAAGTTACAGCAGAGGATGTCAATATCTAAAACCTCCAGCAGATGGTGTTAATACAGATCAGTGGAGATACAAAAAACTCACCTACAAACTATATACATAAGTATAAACACATGATGAAAGTTATAAAGAGCAATGCAAAAAATACCATACCACTGGTTAGATGACGTAAAACAAGGTGTTCAACTTTTAAAATACATTTAAACAATTCTTGATAAAAACAGTGATATCCAACTCTTTGTTTAGATCAAGGAGTTTAGTGGAATGTTACTGACATAGTTGGAAAAGTCCCACCTATAGGGAGTAACCATGATATACCTTCACCGGCCACTTTATTAGGTACATCTTGCTTATGCTGGGTTGGACCCATTTCTGCTTTCAGAAATGTTTTACATTTTTTTTAATTGATTTTGGTCCATATTGACACAATAGCGTCACGTAGTTGCTGCAGATTTGTCGGCTGCTCATCCATGATGCAAATCTTCCATTCCACCACATCCCAAAGGTTCTCTATTGGATTGAGATCTGGTGACTGTGGAGGCCACTGGAGTACAGTGAACTCATTGTCATTATAAGGAAGCCTGTTTGAGATGATCTGAGCTTTGTGGCATGGTGCATTATCCTGCTGGAAGTAGCCATCAGAAGATGGGTACACTGTGGTCATAAAGGGATGGACACGGTGAGCAACAATACTCGGTAGGCTGTGGCGTTTAAACTTTGCTCAGTTCACTATCATCTGAATGTTGCAGAGACTCATCAGACTAGGAAATGTTTTTTTTCCAATCTTCTATTGTCCATTTTTGGTCAGCCTGTGTGAACTATAGCCTCAGTTTCTTGTTCTTAGCTGACAGGAGTGGCTCCTGTGTGGCTTGCTGCTGCTGCAGCCCATCTGCTTCAAGTTTCGACGTGTTGTTCAATCAGAGATGGTATTCTGCATACTTTAGTTGTGACAAGTAGTTATTTGAGTTACTGTTGCCCTCATTTTCAAAACGAAATACATCTTTTTCGTCTCCATGTCGACAAGGCCTAAATGCATTGAGTTGCTGCCATTTGATTGGGTGATTAGTTATTTGTGTTAACAAGCAATCGAACAGGTGTACCTAATAAAGTGGGCGCTAAGTATTTATAATGGATGATGGAAGAGGACTTCCTGGTTCAGTGTGCACCTTTTAGTTATTTTCACTTAAGTTCACCAACCTTGAGTGGCATTAATGTACAAAAGTAAAGTACATGATAGAAATAAGGGAAAACCGCAGTCAGTGACAAAAATGGAACTTCTGAATGCAGGAAAGTTTCCACATTGAAGCCTGAATTAAAAAGGAAAGTTAATCTGACATAAATACACCGGTAAAATTAGGCTTATATAACTCAACATGTCTAAGTACTAGCTACTAAACATGTACTGTTTTTCAGTTACTTATTTTTTCATGTGATCGGTTACCTCTAATGTTTTCAGTTCTATTAACTCATCAGGGATTGTAGTGTAAATTTTTTGTAATATTTAAAGTTGGGACTACTAAAAAAAATAATTTCCACTACTTAAAATTTTGAAGTAATCAGTTTCAAAAAATGTTTTGAGTATGTTTAACTTGTTTGGTTTTGCAGTGTTGATTCTTATGCATGAATTTAGCACTTTCAAAGACCCTGACAGGGAAAGTTGATGTAGAAGATGGCGGCTTTAATAATAATAAGGGTTGATAGTTGGATTTATGTAAAGCATATCAAACACTGAGTCATTCCTGATAAAACTGGTATAATCTCATCTGTTTTTGGAGAATAGCTGTTGTTGGAATAGCTGTGGGGATAAAAATAAACAAACAACCTGAATACCACAACATATTTTTTCTCCTCCCATTTTCTGAGGCCCCGTCCACATGGAAACAAATTCAGGTGTATACGCAAAAGTTTTATGTTGGATCGGGGTTTCATCCACACGAAAATGGCATTTCGGGTGAGTGTAAACATTACTCTTTGGAAATGGGTCCCAGAGTGCATAAATCCGTAAATGGCTACCGTTTCGTCTCTGTGTGAACGGCTATCCACATCTTTCTTGAAACGATTACGTCCGAACAGCATATCTCCCTTAAGGCGCCTGTGCGGGTCCGACCAAAACATTAATGGCAGACTATAGGGTTGTGTTCGTGCTGCAGAAGCTACTGAGCTTGTTATGGCTTTTAAAGCTAAATCTGATGGTCCTTTATCACCACTGTGAAACGCATAAACCATATGTTCTTTAATCCAATGTGGAGAACAACCAGAAGCACAACCAGAAGAAAGTTTGTGTCACGTTTCTGTGATCTTCTTCGTCTCCTTACATTTCTGTGGCAGCGTTACAGCGACACGTACAGGCTTAGCATATGCACTACAGTGTTTTCAGTCATTTCAGTGGTTCCTGAAACGACTCCATCTTTACAGAAAACTTTTTCAAAATGAAACAGCAATATATCTTTTTCGTCTCAATGTGGACAGGGCCTGAATTTATTTAACTTTTGTGGGCTGGGTGGAAAGTTGTGGGGGGCCAGATGTGGCCATGGAGCCACCACTTGATGATCAGCCAACAGGCTGTTTTTTCACTTTAGCAAGGAGTCTGAACGAAGAAACGATGTTAAAGATTGTTGCTCACCAAATCTTTAGGTGATTTGATTTGTAGCGTAACCTTGCTGGGCTTGTATCGCTCCAAAAGGCTCAATGTTCTCTGGAAGTCCTCTGACTTATTCTTCCTCCTGGATCAGGTTCTGATGAGGGACAGATATGGTTGTAAACAACTACATGCTCCTACATTTTTAAGTCAATTAAAGCTTTGAAATGGAAACTTACCATGGTAGGCTGTGTCCTCAAGTCAAAGAAATCCCAGGAGCTGATACTTAAGTAGAAAAGGAGAAATGAAGAGATCAACCTCAATATGAACAACTAATCATGTCAGAAAGCATGTTGCTATATTCTAAATAGAGAGCATTTTCTTGCAACAGAAAGTGACTTCTCCATTGTAACCTGCTGATATGAGCAAACTTTGAGGAAATACCCACCTGGAAACATGCTGAGTGCTACATCTGGGAAAGTGAGACCACAGGAGAGTTACAAAGGGTTTTGTTTACCTGACTGTGTCCACATCAGAGCTCTTATTCTTCTCCTCCAAGTCTTGGTCCAGGATGTTGTCAATGTTCCAGTCATAAAGTGGATTTGTTCTGTGAGCCAAATATGACAGACTATGGCACTCAACATTAAATCAAGTCATGGTGGCTTACAGTAAAAGTTATGGTCTATAATTTATTTCTCTGTTGATGTTAATGTTCTTACCCCTCTATGGTGTATTCATTTGTTCCAGGCACCACAGGACCACTTTTCTGTTTTTTTGGGTCCACTATGTTGGCAGATTTCATGGCTTTGGCTATCTCCAGCTTTATGTAGCTGTAAAGTAAGCATAAATATAAACAGTACATGCAACTTGAAGTATGGCTCTCTGGAATAAAATGTGATTAAATATTCTACACAAATAAGTCAAAGCAACAAATTTGATAGCAAAGGAAAAAAACTGGTCATCAGTGTAACATGTAATTATTAACCCTTCAGGTTTTAATTGTAGATTTTAAAAACTTTGTGTTTTGATCATTTTTGGTTTAATTTTCTTCCAAATTCTCTGTCTTACTTTCTGTGACTGTATATTAAGGAAGTGGCGAGGACAGCCACCACCACCAGGGGTCCTCCCAGCATGCCCAGCAGGATGGACATGTGTGTGTCTGGTTTCAAGGAACCGTCCCCCTGAAATAAGAGAAGGATTTGTGACAAGCAGTAGGGGATACAGGAGTGTTGCCTGGGAGAGGGTGACTAACCAGTGGCTGAGTACCGGGACCCTGCAACATCAGGTAAACATTTAAACAATAAAGCTTTTGATGGTTCAGATTGCCTCACATAAAGCACCAACTTGGGTGAATCAAGACCTGTTAAGCATTGTCCAGATGTCAGAAAAAGGCAGATACACTCGATGTGAACATAGGAGGCCAAAGCGCTGGCCATCAAAGAGGTTACTGAGCTGGATAGATACTAGAGATATGAAATAAAGAAAGAGAAAGAGAAAAATGCATTAACCCTAAGAAATAAAACAACTTTATCTCTACCTAGAGACTTTGATCCTTGAAAAAAACTTAGACTTCAGACCTTCCAATTCATAAAGCATGAAAGACTTGATACTGAAAGTGATGCTCAACGGGAATTTGGTGGAAGAAACTGTAGAAAAATATTCCCATGGAGTATTCTCTATCAAGCTGAAAGCATGACGAAAGTTTAATATTGAAATGGGGAACCCCAAAAAATCAAACACTCAAACTCATCATACTTACAATATCTTTAAGTCCAAGGTCCTCCAGCTCAGAAGAATATTCTGGATCAGAGATCATCTCCTCCACTTCATCAGCGGTGAGAGTCGTTCCATCAGAGTTGACAAAATGTGCTATGATGATAGTTCCATTCCTGAGAGGAGACTACAACTTACTTTTATTCACTAATGAGACTAGAAGAACTATTTCAATCTTCTTATGTTGCTGCACTTATCCTCCTCAGAAATCCTCTATCAATGCTCAACAATAAGTTTACAAGTACAGTAGCACCACTCAGTGGACAACAGCGTGTTTGCAGCTGAGAAGCTGGAGATCATTTAAGATTCCTGTCAGCACTAGCTAACAATTAATGAGAATTAATGCTTTTTATGTATGGTGTTACACATTCCCAGTTCCACAAAAGTTAGGGTACTGCATTAAATGTAAACAAAAACTGAATGTAATGATTGTCAAATCCCATAAACCCATATTTGATTCTTCACAGTAGAACATAAGAAACATATCAGATGTTGAAACTGTTGAGAAAAACTTTATGAAAAATGTTAGCTAATTTAAATTTGATGGCAGTGACACATCTTTAAAAAGTTGAGATGGAGCAACAAAAAGCTTGAAAGTAAGTGGTACCAATAGAAGCAAACAATGTGAGGACGCAACAAGTCAGTAACAGGACTGGGAAAAAAAGAGCATTTTAGAGAGGCAGTGTCTCTCAGAAGTAACGATAGGCAGAGTTTCACCATCTGTGACAAACTGCATCTAAAAATTGTGGAACAATTTGAATATCCCACCATCTACAGTGCATTATAGGATTAAAAGATTAGTAGGATCAGGAGAAATCTCTGTGTGCTAAGGCCAAGGCTGGAGGTTAGTGTTGGATGCTGGTGATCTTCTGGAAATCATTGCTTGGGCCCAGGAACATTTCCAGAAATCACTATCTGTCAACACAGTGCAAGTTAAGTCTGTATCATGCAAAGAAGCCATGTGTGAATGCTATTCAGAAACACTGGACCAAAGCTTATTCAACTGGACTGAAGAAAAGTGGAAAACTGTTCTGTGGTCAGATTAATCATTAATTGAAAATCTTTTTCGAAATTACCAGTCATGTGTCCTGCAGACTTAAGAGGAAAGGGACCATCTATGCTGAAAAGTAGATAGAGGTTTTAGAGCAACATGTGCTCTCATCCAGAAGTCTCTTTCAAGGAAATTCCTTGCATATTTAACTAAGGCAATGTTTAACTCCATACCAAATCCATCACAGCAGCATGGTTTCACAGTAGAAGAGTCTGAGTGCTGAACTGGACTGACTGCATTTTCACCTTGCTAATAGAAAACATTTGGATGACCATAAAAAAACTAGTATCCAGGACTGTTGAGCAGCTACAATCTTACATCAGACAAGAATGGGACAACATTCCTCTCCTAAAACTCAAGCAACTGGTTACAGACTGTTTGTTAAAAGAAGAGGGGATTCTTCACAATGGTAAACATGGCCCTATTTCTAGTGTTTGAGATGTGTTATTGCCACCAAACCAAAATGAGCTAATTATTAATGAAATGGAAAAATGTCTACTTTTAACATCTGATATATTGATAAATGTTCTATAGTGAATAAAATATGGGTTTATGAGATTGGAGAATCTTTGGATTGTTTTTTGTTTTTATTTTATTTTACACAGTGACCCTTTTTTAAAAAAAATTGGGGTTGAAGATATGAAAGTGCAGAGAAAAGAGACTTACGTTGATGTTGCAGGAACGATTGAAACAATTTCAATAGTAGCATTGGTGGCAGCTCTCAACACCCTGACAGACAATGAGAGAGGAAGATTAAAATGAAGTGTTGGATAAATAAAATCATGAGGAAAAATCTGCAACTGTCAAGCAATGGCAAAAAACTCAAAAGGACCCAAACGAAATGGCACTGAAGCAAAAACAAATGTTTAATAAAGTAAAAATGCCAAAAGAAAAAAAAGTCCTTACAAAATAAAATGTGCAAAAGGCCAAAATACAAAACCCAAGCTCACCAAAAGATACACAAAAGAACACTGGAGACACAGAATGGAGAGTGAAGACGGGCTGGGGATTCACAAACGAACTGACAAAGACACGGAGAAACACAGAAAGTAAATAGGAGTGAGTGATTAGACACAGGGAGACAGGTGACGCCAATGAGACACAGGTGAGTGCAATCAAGGTGGAGGGAAAAACACAGGGACAGGAAGAAAACTAGAATCACACACAAGGAGGGGAAAACTCCAAAATAAAACAGGAAACACACTGGGGATAAAGAAAACAAGGACACAGAGGGGGAATGAACAAGATAACAGAACTAGAAACTAAACTGGGAAACACAAGGACTAGGGAACACAGGAGGTTGAAGACAATCAAAAGTCAGGAAATTTAAAATAAAAAAACACAACAAAAACCAAAAACCATAACACCAACATTAGTTACAAACTTTGCTAGAGCATGCAGACAAGTACCTAGTGATGTCTTCGAGTTTCTCTTCAACCTCTTCTACAGAAAACGAAAATTCAAGTTGTACTTCATTCACTTCATTAACTGTGAAAATCTGTAAAATAACAAGTATGTAGCAAGCTTTTAAAACAGTTTTTCATTTTTAAAATCTTTCTACAGGATGTTACAATGTAGGTGATGAAGAGTGCTGTAAGTAACACCTTACAGAGTAACCTGCTAAGAGTCCTCAGATTACGTTTTTGTCATAACATGTAACGTAATCTATTAGTTTTTTAATTCAAGTAATCTGTTTTACAGACACTTTTACTTAAAAGTAATCCATTGCCGGGAAAATTTTATAGTTCCTTTTTCCCTATAGGGGAGAGTGGGGTGAGTTGTGCCAGTTTTTACTCAAAGTGACTTTAAAGTGAGGCCATGACAGTAATGCCTCCAACTTAAGTATGTACATATATTTCAGGATGTGGTGCATCCCTGGGAACAATAACTTTGGATCTGAAATTAACTGTTTAAGAAATATAGCTTTCAGAAAAAAAGTGGTCTTGTGGCACAACTTGCCCCCGGTGCGGGGTGGGACTACTTCCCCGCTGGCACAAATCACCCCACTCTCCCCGAAGTAGAAAAATCCCTTAAGACACTCTACTGTGTTTCTATTCGACTTATGGGCTTGTTGCTGCATACCAGCCAAATGCAGGCTTACAGCTGTGACTGTACACATGTGTAGGTAGATTCTGTTCTCCCTGCTCGTCAGGGTCCGTGGATACAACTCTATGTAGTACCTCCTCCGGTGTGTAATCGATAGTTTGATTAGAACCTGTCTCTGAGCGGTGTAGAGGTTGGAGAGATAGTCTCTTCACTCAGAGAACCAGGGTTACATCATAACGCCACATTCTCTATTGTATTGAGACTATCTCTCCACCCCAGTACATATATGGGGTAACTCTTTAGGTTACCCCTTGAGGAGACTCAAGATGGCTCCAATCCAGTACACCAATGTGCATTACTTGCATGCCAACGAGGCCAAGGCCCTGTGGAACGCAAGGCCACACCTGAGAGGCAGAATTCAATCTGCAAGGTATAAACCCTGGAACACCGTAGAAAGTTACTCTGACAACCATGCTGTCCTCCCAGCTAGTGCGTTAGCCCATGGACCATGAGCAATACGCTGGTGGGAAAAACCTTAACCAGCATGGACTCTGGAAGCTGACCAAGTTTTGGACCAGTTTCCTTTCAGAGAAGGAGCCTCACAGTTATACACCACTGGGCTGGACCAGCAAGAACCCCCCAGATGTGTCAGCTCACAACACCATAGCAATACATCGGTAAGGGAACCTTGCCACAACAGCAAGTGGCTGCTTATTTGGGCTGGAATAATATCTGTTCTTCCCGCTGGTAGATGACTTGCGTCTGCGCTAGACACGGGTCCCATCAGACGTGTTAGCTCACAACCCGCAAGCAATACGCCATTATAGGGAGTACAGCTGCCACTCTAGCCCTTCCACAATTTACAGTAACTGGAAGCCTGGCTGCGTGTAGACAGACGCCCAATCTTACAGTGGAAAGTGGATATAACGTTGAACAGTCTCGATACAACAGAGAACATCATCATGGTAAAACATAAGTTGAAGAGCTTATGTTCATGTCTATTACTGTATGCCTCTGACGAGTTCATTATCAGATTGTTAGCATATTACAGGGCCGTCAAGGTTTTCACATCTGTAATGCAGTTACTGTAGAGTTACACGTCATTGTTAGCTAGTCTGTAGAGGTACAGTAGAGTCAACACATTTAAAGTTCAGAAGGCTAAGTGTCACTCTTGATTAAATTACTAAATGCATAAAAGTAGTGAAAGGATTTTAATTTTTCGTATCCCGAAGTACTCTAGCGTTGTTGGTCTAATGTCTGCAGTCTTGTAACATGGAAAGTCATTTAAAACATTAATGTTAATTAGCAGATTTCATAAATGATAATGTAGCCTTGTGATTTCAATCACTCACCTCCAGCACGGTGCTGGTGGAAAGGCCTCCAGTGTCAGTTGCAGTTACTGTTACCCAGTATTTCCCTTTCAGAGTCACATTGAGCCTCTCTGTAGTTCTGTAGAAAGTAGGTACAGCATGAGTGCAGCCATGAACAAATTTGAACAAAACAGGCCCTTGGTGCAGCTTTAGCTCACCCAGGACCAAGTTACACAAGAGACACTATGTGACATTTTAGTCTGTCAATCAATCTTCTATACCGCTTATCCTGATGGGGTAACAGGGGGCACACTCACACTTACAAGTAATTTAGAGTCACCAATCAACCTAATGAGCATGGGAGAGAACATGCAAACTCGGCACAGCCCTGACCAGGAAGGGAACCAGGAACAGCAGTGCTAAACCCTGCGTCGCTGTGCAGCACCTGGTGAAATTATGTATCATCTGATATTGCATCTGTTACGGGCTAAACCCCGGGTAAGTAAACCCTGTCAAAACTCTAGCCCAAACATCCAGTGTATTAAAGAAAGGAAGAAGGAAAACAGGACTGATTTTCAGTATGGAAACACAAGCTGGGTAAGCTCACCTGCACGCCGCTGTCGTCCGGGCCTCTGGCCTAGTTCGTCCTGCCAGCGTGGTGTGAATCGGTGAGCCCAAGCTTGCTTCCAGTTCAGTTTTAGTTCGGTTGGGTAACAACTCAAAAACAAATACTAGTTTCATTCAAGTCCGTGGGAATTTGGTTGCTGTAGAGTCCGAGTTGGCGTCTTCTTCTTCTCCGTGGCAGCGTTCCCCACTACCTGAGTCTTCTGACATCATTTAAAGGTGACACAGTCGCAGCTTCACGCGCACTGCTATCATGGTGCATTCAAGATGGTCGGACATTTAAACACAGCTTAACCCAATGTTTATTTCCCACATGAAAACCAGTCCAAAACAATTTACAAAGAAAAGAAAGGAAAGGAAGAGGGACTCTATCATGCTTATTCCTAACACATCTTATTACTGTCATGTTGTTGATTTTTGCAACTTCTTTGTTTTTTTAGGTCATTTTGTGTCTTTTTCCACCAGTTATGTGCCTCATTGTGGTCACTTTGTGTTCACCATTTTTGTGCCTCTTTTGGTCATTTTGGACCTTTTTGTACTTTCTACTCTGCAATTTAGCATCTTTTTGTGGTACTTTTAGATTTATTTTCATGCATTCTGTGCCTATTTAAATAGTTCTGCACTGAGATGAACTAGTTTATCTACTAGTTGTATTTCTGCCTGCCACTGATATCCCTCTATGTGTCTGAAGACAGTCTATACATTGAACGGAAATTAACATAATGGTGTGGTGAATTGAAAAGTTTAGTCAATGTTTTACTGTAATTGTTGTTGGGGGACTAAAGAAAATTTAAGGGTGGCTTCAGCGTACCAAAAAGGCCTAACAACATACAACATATGATCGAGTGTTCTAATCCAACATGAAAAATCAGAGTCTGAATGAGATATACATGACTTTACTCACTGAATTGTTCCAACATAATTGCTCTTTTGCAGTTCGGTGATTGCCTCAAACAGCAGCCTCATGTTGTTTGTTTGATTGTTGCTGTCTGTAAATTGGACCGCTGTTACTTTAAACTCCATCTGCCCATTTTTTCCAGAGTCCTGGTCTGTAGCCTGAGAGCAACAACAACAACAAAACAAAAATGAAAGGACTTTATGGCACAATTTTCCTAGACAAACTGAAAATAAGCATTATCCCTTTCTTACTCACAGTGACTTCTGCGACAGGCGTTCCCTTACTTGTACTTTCTGATTCCACAGCTAAAATCCAAAGATGAAAAGTCAGTAATAAACTTGTTTGTCTTGCCAAACAGCATAGAAAATGTCAGTTAAAGTTCATCTTACATAGTATGACATAGTTGAAGGTTCAGGGGTCATACTTTGAGTAAGAGGGGTCTAGCCATTCCTTTTGTCTCTCTTTTTATAAATTAACTTTTACTGTTGATGCAGTATTGTTCTGCTATAAAGTATAGGTTGTACTTCTTTTACTACAACTTGTGACAATAATGTTGTATCATATTTTTATCTATTACCTAAAGGATGACTCTCTAAGCTCTAAGTGCAGTATATAAATGAAAACAAGGACTGACTGATAATGTAAATTCATCAGTCACTTTTAAGTTGTGGCTGGAGGATAATGTGTTTTGAATACATTTTTGCATTTGCCGTTTTTGGTAAATTACTCAAATTTTTTGGTTGCATTTTATTTCAGTGGGCCCTAATTACCATGTAATTTTATAGTAATAAATCTGGTCTAAGTATAATGACAAGTATAGTAAAGTCTTGGTTATCAAGTAATTTCTCATAATATTGTGGTAATTCTATGGTAATCAGTGGTATTGCATCCAAACCTAAACCCTAACCCTGACCCTCATAATATTATGGCAAATTATCTTTTGTTCAGTGGTGATTTACAAGGTTTTTTCTTTGAAATAAAATGATAATTTTCTGTTGAAGCTGCCTGATAATTCCCAGGTAATTTCTTGATTTTGGTCACTAAATTAGAGTGAACCCTTCCCGAATAGTTTTCAAGTAATTTTTAGTGTTAGGATTAGGCATTAAGGTTAGGGGGTTGGGTTAGGATGTATTATTATATGTTGCCCTGTACCAGCAGACACAAAGAGCTTTGTCTACCCAGATCTTCTTTAAATCTTAAACCAGATTTAATTTTGTGCTTCTAGTTTGTTATCAGGATTAATAAAACCAGTGAAGTCACAAGTACAGAAGGACGAAGATTTTTGCACCAGTAAAAACTCATTTTGATATTTATCTTCCAACTAACTATTCAGGTGAGACATATTGCCATATGTGTGATCAAAACTTCATATCTTAAACATCATTTCATAATGTTTGAACAGGAGGCCTGGGATTGAGTCTCTTATAAATAAACTCAAACATACGTAGACTATCATGAAATGATCTTGTTGTCTTCTTTTTTCTAATTTTTGTTGAAGCAAAAAGTTATTTTGATTCCATAATCAAGATATTAATAAAGTGATTCCAAATTCTTAAAAAAATATATTCTAGTTAATTAAGGGGAAACATAATCTTTGTTGGAAAAGTGATACTGTACATGTTCATGAAGAGACCTTTGAGCAGGTCAGGAACTAATGACAAAAACTAACATAACTCCAATTAAAATAAAAGGAGTCATACAGTCTCTTAATCCCAGACATTAACACTCACGGAAAACACGATTTGAGGAAATAAATTCTGGTGCGTTGTCGTTGATGTCCTCAATGTTGATAGTTACTGTAGCTGTGGAGTAGAGGGATGTATCGTATTGATCTGTGGCGATCACCTGTAGGATAACACATCACAGGGAATACCTCAGACTGGATTTAAAAACACAGAGATATGGTTACCTATGGATAAAAATGCATGTGATATGTTTATCATAGAATAATGGTTCAAACTTACTTCTACAATCATTTGCTGTGTTTGTTCAAAGTCCAGTTTGTGGGGCTGCCTGACCACAAGCTGAACGATGCTGTCTTCCTCTGTAAACTGAGGCTCCACAGCAAAGACATCACTGTCCGCTCCTCTCAGGGTCAGTTTAGTATTAGAAACCTGTGTAAAGCAATGATAGAGTGTTAATAATCACTCATGTAACTCAGAGCTGCAGCTACTGTATTTCACTTGCATTAGAAAGTTGAGCCTTTTAGACAATGTTCTCCTTCCACAGTTTTTCTCGTACCCTATCCAGATCTCTCACAGTCATGTTGATGTGAATAGAGCCCACATAATGCTCAGAGACTTTTACTGTGAAATGGCTTTCCTTCACACAAGACAATCCACACATGTAAAACTCTGGTTTGTTGTCATTGACAAGAATATTAATCGGTATAATTGTTGTGTTGCTGGCATAGACTCCATAGATGTTTTGTTTGGACTCAGTGGCCTGAACGGAAAAACAGAAAAAAAAAAAAAAAAAAAATATATATATATATATATATATATATATATATATATTTATATATCATCCCTTATATATAAATATATATATATATATATATATATATATATATATATAAGGGATGATTTTCAAGATGATGCCTCACTCTGAGTGACTTGAGCAAATGGTTAGTGAGTGATTCTTAAGCTGTTCCATAACTGACCTCACAAAACGGGATGGAGAGAACAGGCCTAGACTTTTAACTTTACTATAGAACTAAACATGTAGAAAGTATAGGGAAAATAGAACATGGAATCGTATTTCAGTTTGCATTACACTTAATGAGATAGGAAAAATTAAGTATACTACTCATAAATAAGAATGGTTTATAGGTTGTGCTTAGCTGTAGCTGGTAGTGGTATTCATTTTTAGATGTTTAAATTACTCTGTACCTACTGGGAACACAATCCTTAGTACACAAAGTGAACAAGACAGGGACAAATCTAATAACGTTATAGAAGATTAAATTGATGTTATTTCCATGACAAAAAAGTACCTTTACAGTCAGGGTAACAGTGTCTATGCCACCCAAATCCTCTCTGTCAATTTCTGACACCACATATATGACACCTTCATCATACAAGATCCCAAACAAGCCATCTACTGAGGAATCTGCAGAGCAATGGGTAAAAAACACAGAAGGATGTAAAATCATTAAACACAATATAATTCCTTTTTCTAGTTTAAAGGCTAACCTTCGATGGTATAGATGATTTTGTCATTGACTTCTGTGTCCTGGTCTACAGCAGTCACTTTAAGCACTGACTGGCGCTGGAAGGACAAAATAGATTATCCAGAAATTGAGGAAGAATCCTTATTTACACAAAACTTCACAGTCAGTACGTTTGTAGCATTTACAATACAATATGCTGAATCTTTTTCACATATGTCACAGAAAGAAATATGATGATGTGTTCTATATTATATTTTAAATCAATGGTAGACAATACTGGTACGATGACATAATTTTGATTTCTCTTTTATTCTTTTACCAAAACTTCCAGTCCCAAAACATGGAAGTAAGTTAGTGTTTTAGCACTTCCAGTTCCCTCTCCTGAAAGGCTATGGGATTTTTGACTTTGTTTTCTGTTAAATGCCTGAAATGAGGTCTGTGATGAACACAAGCTCAAGTAATTTTTAACATTTTTGTATGACTTAAAGCGTTTGTCGGGACCAATTACGTCATCATGCTGAGTGCGGCAACTGAGCCTGCTGCTATCTCATATCCTGGTGATGACGTTAATTCTGTCAACCATGTTGAAGATTAGTATTAGGGGTGGGAATCACTAGTGGCCCCACGATACGATATTATCATGATACTTATGCCACAGTTCAATATTATTGCGATTTTAAACATTTTGCAATACACAGAGTATTGTGATACCATATATTGCTACCAATACATTTTTTTCAACTGTTTAGCTGATTTAGCATTAGCCTTGCCTTCATTTTTATCTTATTACAGCAGTATTTTATTTTCATGCACTCCTTGCAAATCCTATATGTCATGTCCATGTTGTTTGTGTCCTGCTTGCATTCCTAATCTCCTTTCTCTAGTGCTGCTGTATTGTTGTACTAACTTTCTCCTGCTCTATGACTGTCACCTCTGCCAACCACTAGACAAAGGGCGCCACAGCATCATCAAGTGGACAGAAAAGCAACTAATGTTATTTATCCAGTATCATAGACTTCAGTTCATATTAGCAATTAATTTGAAAAAAATCTATACTTGGCAGACAAAACAATATGATATATCACCTAGTAAAATATCACAATACTATGCTGTATCTTGTTTTCTCCCTTACACCTATTCAATATAGCATGACATTAGCTTTTAACTTTCATCAATTATTTTACAATTATTTTACTGTTGCAGGACAATAAAATCCATGAGTACTCACCACAGGAGATTTCTCTAGTACCCTGCCAGTGTAAGGAGCACCAAGGAACTTTGGGTTGAGGTCTGGGACATCAATAACTGTGATGATGGCAAAGGTACTACTTGACAAGTATGTGGTCTCATTAAAATGACATCTACCTCCACCATCCTGTTAGGGGAAGACAAGAGTTACGCTGCTTTTACCACAAGATCTAATGATATTAAAGCAATGTTTGTTCAAATATATATACTAGGGAAACATTTTTATAAATATACCAGTTGGAGGAAATAAAAACAGGATCACAAATATCTTTGCAAATGCATTTTTTTCAGTATGAATGCACAATTAATATCAAATTAATCTTTTCAGACTACTGCTTTCTCCAAAAAAACAAGACTTCCCCTGCAATTCAAACTTTCAAGCCTCTTAAACTCTTTATGTTTAAGTCAAGTTAAATGAGCGAGCTAAAACCATAGTGAAAAACAAAACTTAATGCTTAACAGACCCCCCCATAAGTCTAGCCAAAAATAATATGTTATTCCACTCATCCATACATTTTCATTCAGGCTTTTTAAGGTAACCAAGGTGTCCCTCTCTCCAACCATGTTTGCCACCTCCTCCTGGGGGATTATGAGCCTCCATGCGAGTGGTGGCTCTACTCTGAAGCTCCCTTTGGATGTCTGAGCTCATCCTGACCTTTTCTCTATGACAGGGCCCATGCACCCTTTACAGGGCAGGGGGGAAGCAGCCCCTGATTGGCTGCTTGTGTGTGTGATCTCATTCAATCCTCACGCAAAAGGCAGTACTCACAGTAGTCAAATGTGCTTTGGCATGGTAAAGACTACCTGGATGGATGGATGGATGGATGGATGGATGGATGTATTGTTGTAAAAAGACACTATACTGAGAGAGAGGCTGTAGTGCATCTTAACAATGTTAGTTAACTTCCATACCATAAATGTAAGAAACATCTAAGTGCATGGATGGATATTTGGATCAAAGGCTTTCTGCGGTGAACCATGACAGAAACCGGAAGGAAGTTGAAGAAAAAAACATTCTGATACCGAAACTGAGGTGCTTGTGAAGGGGTGGTTAAACAACACTGACTGTTAGGTTATTGCAGCAGAAACATTCATAAACTAAAGAAAAAAAAATACAAACTGACACCATAATGCTGCTTAATTCATGCTTTCTACACCATGCAAAAAAAAATCTGCCATTATACAAAAATTTCAGTCAAAGACTGTAGAAGAAGAATGGGACAAAAACTGTGTGATATCAGCCAGATGATTAAAATAGGCAGACTCAAACAGCTTTTGAAGCCCACCCATGGCGGCTTCCATATTGAAATAGATGTCAACCAAACTTTGGATTAACCTAACAGCAGACAAGAGCCCGCCCACCGAGCTCGACTTCCTGTCAGCTAAGCAATCACTAGAGCTAGCCTTCTTCTGATAGCGTCTGCCGATCAGGCCCGCTGTCAATCAAATTAGATGTGCCAATCAGTGCAGAGTGAAGTTTTTCCTTAATATAATCAAAACGATTGTGATAAAAAAAATTCAACCGCCATACAGTGAGAGAACATGAAGACATTGGCTAATGAGACATGTTTCGTTTGAACCAGTTTATTTCTAGAGAAAATAATGGCTTTTATCCATAGACTGTAGAAAGAATTGGACAAACCCTGTGTGACGTCAGCTGTCTGCTTACAATAGGCGGAGTAAAACAGCTTTTGAAGCCAATCCATGGATGCTTTCATATTGAAATTGTGGTCTCATCCGAACTTTGGATCAACCTAACAGCCCGCCCACTAAACGTGACTTCCTGTCAGCTAGCTAGCTAGCATTCTGGTTGACGGAAACGTAGCCTCTGCCTGTCGAGCTATCTGTCAATCAAATGAGACGCGCCAATCAGCATGAAGTGAGGTTTATCCTAAGTATAATCCAAATGTTCGTGGTACAAAAAATTCATCCCCCATACAGTGAGAGCACAGTAAGACACTAGCTAATGAGACACGTTCGGTATTTTGAACCAGGCTGTAAACCAGTTTATTTCTAGTGTAAAAACCAACTGTTTAACAGGTGCCCAGACGGGACCTCCGGTGTCCCTGCAGCCAGCCTCAAGTGGACACTCGTGGTATTGCAACTTTTTGCACTTTCACATTGGCTTCATTTGTCAGGACCGGAGGTTGCCGCTTGTTTTTTAACGTGTGTGTATGTGACTTCTGTTGTCCCTGCAGCCAGCCTCGAGTGGACACACATCTTGTTTGCCCTAGAATTTTGAAATTTAGTTCACATATTCAGCACAGTTAACCTGACATGCCAGATAGATGTGTTTTACACATCCATCTGGGAAACCTCTCATATACAGCGTTTGGGAAAGGGCAGAGGCTTTGAAAAAAACTCAGACGGTGATTGGATGAACGTTTTGTCTGTTCAATGTTGATTTTATGGTTTTGCTTTAGTGCCACCTAGTGTAAGATGCCAGTAGCACATTGAAAAATAAATGTCCAGCATTGATCCCAGTGATCGAAAAAGTCAGCGGGTCATTTTCTACATCTGATGCAACTATAGTGAATGCATGATCACCTTTGAAAACAAAATCAGAGGGATAAATAAACACAAACAGTTTTCAGGTGTCATGTCACTAGTGGTATAAAAATATAATAACCTACCCACTGGTGTGTCTTCACATATAGCGTAGACAACGACATCCACTGTCGGAGGGGCATTTTTTGTGCGATTATTTATTTCTTTAGGAGTGTTATCACCTGTAGGAGCAGTTTTGGAACTTGCTGTATGTGCTGTGAACAAACCAAAAAATATTAAAAAGGTGTCAACTTTGATAACAAGTAACAAGTTGATTTTGTTAATAATAAACAGAAGTATTAACGCTAACCTTTAGGGTTATCTTGATCTGATTTCAGTAATAAATGTCCAAATGCATTAGAATTATAAAGGTCCATAGACTGTTTGACATGTACAAATGATAGATATTTTTGGGGGATGTACTGTGCCTCTGTAAGTGCAGTTGTAGTCATTTCACTCCTTTCCTTGATTTCCAGATGAAGAGCTGGTCCAGATGGGAACGGACATTCTCCTGTCTATTGCTGGCATCAGACCAAAACACCGGGAAAGAAAGGCCTACGCTGAGCAGAGAGTTGTAGTGGACTTCAGTGAGTGGGTAAATCTACCTATGACCAGTTCTGATAAAATATCACATCCTCTTTAATAGACTGTAACACCCACCTTTATGCTGATGATACAATTTTATATTGTTTTGCCAATACTGCACATTCAGCCATTCAAACCCTTCAGGAAAATTTCAATAAATTACAACACGCCTTGTTTGATTTAAGACTGATTCTCAAACCTAGCAGGACCAAATACAGTATCTCACAGAAGTGAGTACACCCTTCACATTTCTGCAAATATTTAATTATATCTTTTCATGGGACAATACTGAAGAAATGAAACTTTGATACAAAGTAAAGTAGTCAGTGAACAGCTTTTACAACAGTGTAAATTTACTGTCCCCTCAAAATAACTCATCACACAGCCATTAATGTCTAAACCGCTGGCAACAAAAGTGAGTACACCCCTAAGTAAAATGTCCAAATTGGGCCCAAAG
The DNA here is from genome assembly GCF_018320785.1 of Cheilinus undulatus. Taxonomy (NCBI): domain Eukaryota; kingdom Metazoa; phylum Chordata; class Actinopteri; order Labriformes; family Labridae; genus Cheilinus; species Cheilinus undulatus. The sequence goes on along the minus strand of NC_054874.1, from coordinate 17,871,451 downwards.
TGTCAATATTTTGTGTGGCCACCATTATTTTCAAGCACTGTCTTAACCTTCTTGGGTATGGAGTTCACCAGAGCTTCACAGGTTGCCACTGGAATCCTCTTCCACTCCTCCATGACGACATCAGGGAGCTGGTGGATGTTAGAGACCTTGCGCTCTTCCACCTTCCGTTTGAGGATGCCCCACAGATGCTCAATGGGGTTTAGGTCTGAAGACATGCTTGGCCAGTCCATCACCTTTACCCTCAGCTTCTTTAGCAAGGCAGTGGTTGTCTTGGAATACTGCCCTGCTGCCCAGTTTCTGAAGGGAGACGATCATGCTCTACTTCGGTATGTCACAGTTCATGTTGGCATTCATGGTTCCCTCAATGAACTGCAGCTCCCCAGTGTTGACAGCACTCATGCTGCCTCAGACCATGACGCTGCCACCACCATGCTTGACTGTGGGCAAGACACACCTGTCTTTGTACTCCTCACCTGGTTGCTGCCACACGCGCTTGACACCATCTGAACCAAATAAGTTTATCTTTGTCTCATCAGACCACAGGACCTTTAGAAGAGGCTTCCTTCTGGGACGACAGCCATGCAGACCAATTTGATGCAGTGTGCGGAATATGGTCTGAGCACTGACAGGCTGACCCCCCACCCCTTCAACCTCCGCAGCAATGCTGGCAACACTCATACGTCTATTTTCCAAAGACAACCTCTGGATATGACGCTGAGCACATGCACTCAACTTCTTTGGTTGACCATGGCGAGGCCTGTTCTGAGTGGCACCTGTCCTGTTAAACTGCTGTATGGTCTTGGCCACTGTGCTGCAGCTCAATTTCAGGGTGTTGGCAATCTTCTTATAGCCTAGGCCATCTTTATGTAGAGCAACAGTTCTTTTTTTCAGATCCTCAGAGAGTTTTTTGCAATGAGGTGCCATGTTGAACTTCCAGTTACTAGTATGAGAGCGTGTGAGAGTGATCAATCCAAATTTGACACGCCTGCTCCCCCATTCACACCTGAGACCTTGTAACACTAATGAGTCACATGACACCAGGGAGGGAAAATGGCTAATTGGGCCCAATTTGGACATTTTCACCTAGGGGTGTACTCACTTTTGTTGCCAGCGGTTTAGACATTAATGGCTGTGTGATGAGTTATTTTGAGGGGACAGTAAATTTACACTGTTATACAAGCTGTACACAGACTACTTTACATTGTGTCAATGTTTCATTTCTTCAGTGTTGTCCCATGAAAAAATATAATTAAATATTTGCAGAAATGTGAGGGGTGTACTCACTTTTGTGAGATACTGTACATGTTATTCTCCAGAGCCACAGGCATCAACGACAATCATTTCACATCACCACTCACAACATTGAAACAGTATCTGAGTATAAATACCTTGGTATTTGGTTAGATTTGGTTAGATGATTATTTCGGACAAAATAAACTGACTCGGTGTGCAAAGGCCTTCAAGGTGATTTATTTCATAAGTTACTGCAAAATCAATCTGTTCATGAGAAGAATTCAGATCACTGAAAATGACTTTAGCAGACATTGAATTCAGTGGAAGATAAAGGCCTCAATAATATAATAATAATATTTTTTCTAATGAATGTTCATTTTACATGCTAACAGACATATGCCCAGTTCTATTAATATGTTACATCAAATGACATTCAAATATATCAAAAACTCACCATTAGTTAGGCTGAGAACATACAACAAGCACATCAACATATTTCTTGAGAATCCCCTCATGTCTGAAAGTAAAAAGAAAGATTTAATCATAGATATGACGACATGTATCACTGGTTTTAGCTGTAAAAAATGAGCTTCCAACCTCTGAAACTATCAAGAATTTTAAAGTATCATTCATCACAAATCATGGATTATGCTGAAATACAAGTGAATCCGTCAAGTTTTTCCCGTGTTTAGAATACACTGACTGTGCAGACTAATGGTTCACCCTAATATAGACAGATTTAAGATAGATGTCACAGTTGCATCACAGCAGTTGCACACTTGTCCTGATGGAAGAAAAACAGAGAAGCAATCCAGATATTTGGTGTAAGGGTGACATGGCTCTTCATGCCTTAGGGTGCCAGAATAGGAAAATAATAGAGCTGTCAAAAGATCACAGTTTTTGATTGCAATTAATCTCAGGATTTTCTGCAGTTTATCATGATTAATCGCAACTTTTGTATTGCATAAAAAAAAACAAACACTATTGTGTATTTAAAACTGTACATGTGTCATTTCTGGATTTTTCCACTGCATCTTAAAATAGGGGTAACTGACTTAGAGCTTAGATACAGACCTGCTTATATTGGTAGATGAAGACTTTACCATGGAAAAAATAAAGTTGTTGCATATTGAAAAGGAAATAAGTGAACTGTTAAAAGGGTTTGATATCACAAGGTTCAGGTGAGTCTTGACTTGTCTACTGACCTGTCTGTGAGAAATGAAATTAAAGTGAAATGAGACATCAAAGAGCAGTGGTGGACTTATTTTACACCAGTGTGGCTGCAGGGAGATGCTGCAGTGGTTTAACCAGTTTGTTGAAAGGGCTACTAAAGCATGCGATAAATTGCGATCAAAAGAATTAGTGCACTAATTGTAGATTGTAGTTGAGTGTGATCAATGTAATTTATCTTGACAGCCATAGAAAATCATAGAAATATTGCCATAAAATACTGTGGTCAGACACTCTTTGAACCTAAATGCAGGTATGTCTGGTTAGTAGTGGCAGCATTTAAAGTATTTTTCATTGTTCTAACAAGCAGTACATAACTACACAAATAGTCAATAAAGAGTTAAAGGGGACATATTTTATCCTTGTAAGACAAGTTTGTATTGGTCACAGAGGTCCCCAAAACATGCCTGTGAAGTCTGTTGCTGAAAAACCACTCCAGTGTTGGATTATTACACATCTATAATCCCCTCCGTTTCAGCCCTGCTCAGAACAAGCTGTTTCTGTGTCTGTAGCTTTAAATGTTACTGAGCCGTCTGACTCCGCCCCTCTCAGGAAATGGATGTGGCTCTCCTAATTGTCTGCTCAGCTGGCAGCTGAGAGGAAGATCAGGAGATGAGGGTGGAACTTGCATCCAAGCAGGGAGGGCCAACTGAATTTGGGGGCGGTGCTAAAGTGGTTTTTGCATAGTATGCCCCCTTTTAAAACTAATCCAGCCATTTAAGGGCAATCTATTGTAGCTGTTTGACATCTCACAGTTCCCCTGCTGCTGGGAAGGCAGTACACTTGTCCTTAATCACAAAAACCATCAGAAAAATCTCTGAATTCAGAGTACTGGACATGGCAGCAAATTGCAAAACTGCATGTGTGAATATGCGTTTTCTTTAGCAAATATGCTTTATATCTAAACCAGCCACAAAGAGATTTAAACCCAGCATAATTTTGGCCATATTGTGGGCTTGAACAGCTCAAGAAAAAAAATCCAGCTAAAGGTTACATTGTTACTGAAAGACACCTCATCTTCTGCTGACAAACAACTCAAATAAATGGAGACAGCCTCCATATGGACCAGAACTTTCTGATGTGAATCAACTGCATGTTAACTTTCTGTCACCCATCACTGTGGACCAACACAAAAATGAATGATTAGCATACAATAGTAAAATTTGGCATGTTCAGTTTTTAAATTAGCATTTCATATTGTAATGCTGAGCATGGCTGGGTGGCACTGTTTTAAGCTGAAAGCTTTTGAATTTGCTCTAAATAAGTTTTTCCCTCATTGGATAATATTATCATATCAAAGCACAGAGTCACCTTTATATTTTCTCTGAAATTCAGAAATGGTTCGAAGTCTGCAGAATTCTTTCTGTTATGAACCATCAAATTTCCCAGGTCATCATTTCATGCTATTTTAAGACATAATTTTGATTTTGGACTTGTGTATTATAAACCATTTTAATGGTTTATGAATTTTTTATTAACTAAATTTTCGATTTTATGTGTACATTGTACATCATGGTGACTGTACTGATCTCATTTATAATTTTTCCTTACATTATTCTGATTCTCCATTATCATAGAAAAACAAATCAATTTTAAGCTGGACGTAACATCAAAGTGTAGGCCTCTGTAATTTTTTCTCCATGTAGCAAATACAGTAGCAGCAATTGACAGGTTAACAATTCAATACCTGAACATGAATAATACAGAAGTTCTTTACCGTGAATCCTGCTGTCTCAAAGGTCTTAATTCTGAAGTCCCATGTTTATTGTTTAAGCGTCTGGTTCCAGCTCTTCTTTATTAAGTCACACTTTAAACAGTGATGGTGTTTCTTCACCACCAACACTCAACTGTGAGTCTCACCTTCACCAACTTTTTTATGAGTCTTTGTCTTTTAATCATCCTTGTGATTATTATCATGAGGCTGTAAACATAAATGATTAATGTACAAGGAAGCACTGCCAATTTTTTTGTACTAAGCCTCTTTTTATCTGGTCAGAGGATGTTAGTGGAGCATATTCCTGAATGTAATGGCTAGAAGAAGTTCACATGTGGACCACTTTGCTCTCATACAGGGTGACATTATGGCTTCTTATGTCTAGTTAGAAATAAATAAATCAACAAAGAAAACAGAAAGCACAATTAAAAGTCTAAATTCAGAGGGAGACACAGGAGGATAAAGACATGTTTCCTGACCAAGCAAGAAGTAGAATGAGGGATCACAATCCCTGCACCGCCCACTCAAGGCCCCTGTGAGCACTCCACTCCATCATCACATGCACGCACAGGTTAGGGTCAGGGTTATTGAAGTCAAATTAAAGTTTTAACTAACTCAAATTTTGCTTTCAGGCAAAGTAAAAAAAAAAAAAAAAATTTTAAAGCAAAAACCCTGCAGGGTTTTTCCTGGCACAAATTTGGGCAGAGGTGGTACCATTGTGATCATGCAGACCCTGGCCCTTCTGGGGGCATGCTTCACCGGGATATTTTTTTTTTTACATTTGAGTTATGTAACATCAATCTAGTGCACATTGAGAGCAAAATTAAGATGCTGGATCTCTGAGAAAAATGTTTTGCTCTACAGTTTATGCTCTTGTACTTAAATCAGAGATGCACTGATTGATCATTTCTAATTTTGAACTCTTTCCTGGCCTGACCTCCTGATAAAGTTTTTGGATGGTAACAGTTTTTTGTCCTTAAAAAGCTTTTATTAAAATAGACAGTTTTTTTTTTAACCCTTTCTTTAATGGATGTTCAATACTAGTTCGATACTAAAACACTGATATAACTGGTTATGTAGGTTGTGTTACCTACATGACCATCACTGATTTTAACTGAAACTAATTTCCACCAGATAATTGTGTTACACCCTTTATTTCATTTTGCCTTTATCTCACAACTTCTGCTGGATTTGATTTTTATGACTGCAATTAAATTATCTATTAATTTAGTGTTGTATTAAATTATCCACTTGAATAATTTGTGATTTAATTTCTGGTTTACATCAACATACTACACAGATTAACAGTCTGTCTATCCTTCTTTGTCTAATATAAATTTTTTGATAAATAAAAATCATAGAAACTCTGAAGTTTCCTGTAGCTGCAGCTGCTGACTGGATGAATATAATATGCCTTACAAATACACACTCTCACTGTTTACTTCAGCTGTTGCCTTACATCTTTTACCTGACCGTCTCTCTCCTTCTCTCTGATTGAACAGGTTTGTGGGTGTGTCTTTAGTTCACACACACACAGGGCAGCACCCATCCGTGCTGTGTTCGTCCGCTGCATCTGCTGTAGGGAAGAAAATCTAGGAAACTCTTGGTCCTTCTCTTCCTCTTTGGCAGTTTTTGCAGTGATTCCTGGTGTGCTGCTGCTGATACAGGGCTGCCATATCAGTGAAATATTGCAATTTCAGTTCAAAACAACATCTACCTGGTGCAATACTTGTCAGAAAATAACAGTTTCCTGACATCACAGTGCAAAGTGAAACTTGCAGTCTTTCACTGAAGACTGAATATTTGAAGGTTGTTTAAAAAAATTATTTGTGGTAACATTGCAATGCAAAAAAAAAAAAGGTATTTCAACTGCAGTTTCAGTCCTGTTTTTCTGAATTGATACAATCTATTGATGAATAAACAAGAAAAAAACTCTCTGTCCAAATATTAAAATGCCTTTATTTTAACAGCATGGTCACATTTTGACCTTAAAAACACACTTTGCACATTTCGGTATCAGGAAGTCAAACAAACAGAGGCTAGCAAGCTACTCTTTAAAAGCAATACTGACAAATAGCAACATGCCACTTGGGCCTACAGGTAAATGGCCTGCAGAGGTTGTAAACATCAAAAACCTCCATCAGATAGTGTTAATTCAGGTCAGTGGAAATGCAAAAAAACTCACCCACAGAATTATATACATACAGTGCTTAACAAATTTATTAGACTACCTGTCATATTTGTCTCAGAGACCATCCAGCATCATGAAGTGCTTTAATGTGGACTCTTTCATTTTCAGTGAGCTCTCCAAGTTTTACCATTTTGAACAGGAATGAGGAATTTCAAACTGAATTCACCTAAGTTTGAGCTTGCTTCTCTGAGAAGTCAGAAATGAATCAAGCATAACATTCAACCACTAAAACTCATTTTTCTGTTCAGGAATGCAAGTAAATAACTATAATTTGACATATTAATCAAGGAATAATAGTGTCCTTTACTATTTTTTCACTTTTTTTTGTAAATCAGTAAATTTGAAAATTAATGGATAACACTAATAATTATATTTTAGCATTAAAAATATCATTTGGGTTAAAGAGCTTCTACATAGTGGTATATTAACCATTACAGAAACATAAAAAAAATGATCTTGGTAATTACCAATACTGTTAATTTAGGGCAGCTGTGGCATAAACCTTACTTTGGTTAGGGTTAGGGTGGTCTAATAAATTTGTTAAATACACACAATGATATACAGAGCATATACAGAGCAATGCAAAAATAACATACCACTGGTTAGATGATGTAAATAAAAAAAAAAAAAAAGAAATTCAACTTTTAAAATACTGATAAACAATATTTACAAAAAACATCATGAAAATGTAACTTTTTTATAGTTTCGTGGCCTGTAGTTTGTAAATCCAAAAATCTCCCAGTAGATTCGGTTTCCTTTGTCTGTCTCCTTTCCTGATGGGATGTGATCAATGCTAATAGATCGGAATGTTGCTGGGTTGCTGTTGTGGAGTTCAATTTAATGTCTTTCCATAGGATAGTTTATTTTTCCAGTTTCCCATCTGCCAGTGTGAAATACTTTGCAGTTCAAACATTACAGCTTGTAATGACACATGTTGAGTCACAGTTAATGAAACGATTGTATTATTTTTTGTAAAATAGTCTGAAATGTTTTTGTCTGTATGGCATTAGTACAGTGGTTGCAGTGACTTTATTTTTTAAAACCCTTTGTTTTCTGGCCCAGCCACTTTATTCATCATTTTCATGAATCCCATTTCCAAAGAGCATCTCAAACAAACTTTTTATTGAGTGCATGAAGCACAAATCTCTATAGTTTTCTGATAAGATGCTTTTTTTTTTTTCTTTTTTTTTTTTTAGTTTTTAAAGTAAATAGTACTCGGTCACTTTGTAGATTTTCTGTGATTGTACTCAGATTATTTGACAATCATCCCTTAATCTGCAGAGTTTCCCAGAATGCCTTTGAGTGAAGTTACTGTCCAACTTAGAGAAGTCCCAACCGTGGGGAGCAATCATAACATACCTTCACCGTCCACTAAATTAGGTACACCTTGTGAGTATTGGGTTGGACCCCTTTTTTTCTTCAGAACTCTCTTAATTCTTTGTGGCATAGTTTCAACAAGGTGTTGGAAACATTCCTCAGAGATTTTGACTCATACTGACATGATAACATCACACAGCTGCTGCAGATTTGTGCGCTGCACATCCATGATGCAAATTTCTTGTTCCACCACATACCCAAAGGTGCGCTTTTGGATTGAGGCCGTTGGAGTACAGTGAACTTATTGTCATGTTCAAGAATGGTGCATTATCCTGCTGGAAGTAGCCATGAGAAGATGGGAACACTGTGGTCATAAAGGGGTGGACATGGTCAGCAACAATTCTCAAGTAGGCTGTGGCGTTTAAACGATGCTCAGTTGGTACAAAGGGGCCCAATGTGTGCCAAGAAAATGTCACCCACACCATTACACCACCACCAGCCCGAACTGTTGCTACAAGGCAGGATGGATCCATGCTTTCATGCTGACCCTACCATCTGAATGTCACAGCTGAAACAGAGACTCATCAGGCCAGGCGACATTTTTCCAATCTTCTATTGTCCAATTTTGGTGAATTGTAGCCCCAGTTTCCTGTTCTCAGCTGGATCCACTTCTGATGAGGGGCAGATATGGTTTTAAACAACTACATACACTTGCATTTTTAAAACAGTTAATACTTTGAAATGCAAACTCACCATTCTAGGTTGTGTCCTAGAGTTAAAACTGACTTCCATGGAGCTGATACTTGAGTAGAAAAGAAGAAAAGAAGAGATCATTCTCCTTAAGCACAACTAATCATTTCAGAAAGGGTGTTGTTATATTCTATATAGAGAGCATTTTCTTGCAGCAGAAAGTAACCTCTCTATTGTAACCTGCAGATAAGCAAACTGTGAGGAAATGTTCACCGGGAAACATGCTGAGTGCTACATCTGGGAGAGTGAGACCATAGCAGAGTTAAAAAGGGTTTTTGTTTACCTGACTGTCTCCACATCAGAGCTCCTCTTCTTCTCCAGGACCACTATGTTGGCAGATTTCATGGCTTTGGCTACCTCCACCTTCCTGCTGGAGCTCTAGGCAGTGGGCTGAGACTGTGTGTTTGCTTTAGTTTTTGAAAATAATGATCTCCACTGAGGGAGGGGCCAGATTTCTCAAATTATGAAGATTATTTTACATCATTCAGATTCTGTTTAATGCCACTCAAAATACTTGCACATTGTTTCTAATATCATAATCTAAAGTTTTTTAATCTTCCAGGCTAACACCACTACCTTTTATAGTGTTTGGCCTATAGCAGGCTACGATTCTTACAGTGCGGGTGCAATTAGCTAATCAGAGGTTGTGTCAAACTGTGAGCTGGTATTCACCACTGAAGAACAGAAGCAGTTAGCTGCAACCTGCATAATCCCTCAACCAAACGTTGTGCTACTGTCCAGATATTCAGCAAGTAAGAGGTAAGTTTGTGTTATTGCAAACAGACTATGAAGCTCCTTTGTTCCGTAAACATCATGTTCAAACGTATGTCGACTCAATGTGAGAGTAAGGGTAGCGTGAGCTAATGCAAAGTACCATGCATAGCATCATCATAATAGCATAATGCTAATCACATTAATGATAATTAAAACGGTAAAGGTACTAAAAGAACTAAATTATTGATTAGTGATGATGTCTTTACAAGAACATCAAGACTTTTTTTTTTTTAATCTGTTTAAGTGACCTCAGCTTGTTTATCATGTGATGGTGTTGCCGAAATTTCTGATGCCCATGCAATGAAGTTAAAAAGTTGGTTTGGTACAAAATCTATGGTATTGACCAAGTAGCAACCCCTGGTCCTCAAAAGTGAAGCCAATGCTGAAGTGCAAAAAATTACAATACAGCGAGTGCCCACTTGAGGCGGGCTGCAGGATTGTGGCTCTTGCATTTCTCCTTCACTGTCAGGGAAATGAGGATGAGGAACAAAGGGAGGAGAAGGCAGAAACCTCATGGATCATCTCCTCAGCTCTCAGACTGTCGACATAAAGTGTGTTGTTGAAATGTTGCTGTTTGAAACTTAAAAAATGAATGTGACTTTTTAAATCTTACCTTTATAGAAAGACACTTGTTTATCCACTCTCTTTGTTTAACTATGTCTTTTAAGAGCATATTAAGCTGAGATGGACAGCGCACTTTCTGCTTTTCCAAGAGCTTCTCTTCAACCACTGTTTCACAAACGTGCCTGTACCCATTTCATCTGTGTCTGATTTGTCATTGTTGTTTTGACAGGTAATGTGTATAATCTCTGGAGCAGCTGAAGTGATATCATACTTTGCTTGCCACCAAGTCCCTGTCTCTGGTTTGTAGAAGCACACCCTGATCTCTTTCTGGAGCTGCAAGGAGCAACTTTCCTGCAGTGAGTGGTACAAACGGAATTTTTTTTTTTTTTTTTTAAATTTCTTTTCTGACTGATAAAAACGGTGTGACTTTCAATAGGAGCATAAACATTTATGTAGAAATGATGTTTTTTTAGTAGTGACAGTCTTAAAAAATATATTTGAATTTTCAGACTTTGCAACACAATAACTTAAAAATGGTACTACTTCTGTACTCACTATTTGGCCTCTAGAAAGAGGAAGTCTTGTTATTGTTGGTAAAAATTTTGGTGTTTGTAGCTAAAAACAGGCCCCGATAGACCCTAAGCCATCTTGTTTTGGTAGTGACATGAATACATGGGACAGTTTTTTGTATTTCTTGAATTCACAACAAAACCACAAGATCAATTTTAATTTTTCAACTTTCCATTAAAATAAATCAAAAAGATATATGAATAAACCCATTTGAATAAATAAAAAAAAAAATTAAATGACATTTTCTTTTATTGAAATTTAGGCGTAAGAGTTTGGGACAGCCACTTCCCAACACATAAAAATGGAGGATATTTTATATATTTAATTTAATGCTATCTGAACCAAAGCATTTGTTTTTATGTTTTTTACTGTAACCTCATATAAAGATGAATATGGTTGTACATAACTATCTAGATTAAATTAATTGATAATGAGTCCATTCATTTGTCTGACAGCTACGACAGAACTTTGAATACAAGGCATTTTTCCAAGCGCATTATTGGATGAAAACCCCAATTATGTCATGCGTGTCAGACCAAAACATAGGTGTCTGCACTATTTGCCGGTAAAAATAATTTCTAAAACTTATTGATTACAAACAAATGTGCAAGAAGTGAGTGTGGCATTTTTTTTTTTTTTTCTTTTTCTTTTTTTTATAAATTTATGATTTTCTTCATGGATTTCCTTATGGCTCCGCCCCGTCTACAGGATGAAATGTGATAAAATATTCTAAGTAAATAAATTAAAGAAACAATTTAATGTGTAAAAAATAAAGTTACATTGACAATGATTAATCTGTAAAACCAAACATCTAACATCAAAGGGGGTGAATACTTTTTAAAGGCACAGTAAGTCTACCACTGTTTCTTAATGTCTCATTTCACTTTCCAAAATTCACAGACAGCTCAGAGGACAGGTCAAAGGTCATCTGCTCCTTGTGATATCCAAAATTTAACTTTTAACCCTTAGTTTTTTGTTTTTTTTTCTAACCCATAACACATTCATTTTACCATGGTAAAGTTCATGTCATAATCTTTGATGTACCATCAATTCCTTATTTTCTTTAAAAATAAAAGAAGGTCTCTGTCCAAACAGGAAATCAATTATCCCTAACTGTTTCAATGCAAAATAGAGACATTTTAAAATGCTACAAAAATGAAATTTTTAGTTACAGTTTTAGAACCCTTTTGGTTTTTTTTTTGTTTTTTTTTATTATCATTGTTTTTAACTGCTTCAAAATTCTGTAGTACTTACATAAAACAAATTACAACAGCCACCAGCGAGATGAGGCCTCCCAGCACGCCCAGCACAATTTCCACTGTTTTGTCTGGTGGTTCTGAGGAACCGTCCCTCTGAAAAGAGAGTAGGAAAGAGAGGAAATCTCAGCAGTGGGGGATATAGAGGCTGTCCATGAACCAGCTGTAAACAGCAGCGTAGCTTTAGACAGCATCGTCTCAGAGAGGAATGTAGCTTGAGAGAGGATGGCCAACCGATGGCTGAGCACTGCAACCCCACATCAGATTAGCATTCAAAAGTAAAGCTTTTGATGACAAACATGACTAATATTCAGACAAATCCACAAAGACCACCAACCTGGGTGAACCCAGACCTGTTAAGCATTTTCCAGATGTCAGAAAAAGGCACAATACACTCGATGTGAACATAAGATGTTACTGAGCTGAATAGATACCAGAGACGTTAAATAAAGATAGAGAAAGAGAAAAAAAAAAAAACAATACCGTTAATCTTTAAACCAAAGACACGCATTACACCCAAGAAGAGCAAAAACTTTATCTCCAACTAGAGACTTTGATCAGCAACAAGAGCTGACCCCATCATTAGAAACTCTTAGACTTCAGACCTTCTACTTCACTGAGCATGAAAGACTGGATACTGAAAGTGATGCTGACAGAACAATCTCAGTATCAGCACACAGCAGTAGATCATACTGATCTAATGATAACAATGTTTCCAACATGGATAAGAGGAGGTGTTGTGCTGCTGTTTATAGTGATTAGTATTTGATACGTTTGATCATGGTCTTTCAATGCAGACACTTAGTGACACAGGGTTTGACTCAACTGCTTGTAACTGGTTTTATGGTTAACTTTATGACAGATCACAGGGTGTAAAGGCAACATTTAATCTGAGTTTTTATCTCTAACAAAGAGGTCTCACAGGGATCCGTTTTGGGGACTGTTTTATTCTATATTAATAATGTTGTTTCCTCCTTAACAGATTGTGATTTTCATCTTTATTCAGATGACATTATTTTACATTACTCTGCTGTTTCTGCACAGCTGGCTGTAGAAAAACTTCAACCTGCTTTTAACAGTCTACAACATGCTTTTATGGCTCTATAAACTTTTATGAATGAAGAAAAAACAAATTTCTGATCTTTTCTAAACATTGATTTTAGCAGTCTACAACTATCCACACTCTCTGGTAACAGTATTGAAGGGGTATCAGTGTATGAATATCTTGGTCTTTGAAAATCAATTACAAATAAATCTGCTTTTCCTCCTGATCATAAGAAAATTTTAGTTGAAGCTATTTTTCTGTCTGTACTTGATTATAGTGACATTGTCTATAGACATGCTGCTAGACTCTGATTAGCTCTCTGCTCTTAGATTCATAGCCAGGGATCCTTTCAACACTCATCACTGTGATCTGTATGAGATTTGTATGAGTTGGTTGATAAACACTTACCTACAGTCATGAACGAAAGTATTGGCACCCCTGGAATTTTTCCAGAAAAACACAATTTCTCCCAGAAATTGTTCCAAGTACAAATGTTTTTGGTATAAACATATTTATTTCCTTCATGTCCATTGTAACAACACAAAAAATCTGAAGAAAAAAGACAAAATTGACATAATTTTACACAAAACTCAAAAAAGTGGCCGGACAAAATTATTGGCACCCTCAACTTATTATTTGGTTGCACACCCTTGGGAAAAAAAAAATAACTGAGACCAATCTCTTCCTATAACCATCAACAAGCTTCTTACACCTCTCAACGGGAATTTTGGACCACTCTTCTTTTGCAAACTGCTCTAGGTCTCTCAGATTTGAAGGGTGCTTCTTGCAACAGCAATTTTGAGATCTCTCCATAGGTGTTCAATGGGATTTAGATCTGGACTCATTGCTGGCCACTTCAGAACTCTCCAGCGCTTTGTCTCCAACCATTTCTTGGTCCTTATTGCGGTATGTTTCGGGTCATTGTCCTGCTGGAACACCCATGACCTCTGACGCAGACCTAGCTTTCTGACACTAGGCCCTACATTGCGGCCCAAAATCATTTGACAGTCTCTAGATTTCATGATTCCTTGCACACAGTCAAGTCACCCAGTGGCAGCAGCAGCAAAGTAACCCCAAAGCATCTTTGAACCTCCACCATGTTTGACTGTAGGTACTGCATTCTTTCTTTGTAGGGTTCATTCTGTTTTCTGTAAACAGTAGAATGACCTGCTTTTCCAAAAAGCTCTACCTTAGTCTCATCTGTCCACAAAATGTTCTCCCAGAAGGATTGAGGTTTACTCAGGTACATTTTTGCAAACTCCAGTCTGGCTTTTTATGTCTCTTTGTCAGCAGTGGGGTTCTCCTCGGTCTCCTGCCATAGCGCTTCATCTCATTCAGATGACCACGTATGGTCTCAGCTGACACTTTTGCACCCTGACTCTGCAGGACAGCCTGAATTTGTGTGGAAGTTGACTGAGGATGTTTATCCACTATTCCAACTATCCTGCGTTGCATTCATTTGTCAATTTTTCTCTTCCGTCCACATTGAGGGAGATTAGCCACAGTTCCATGGGTTATAAACTTCTTGATTATATTACGCACAGTGCACAAAGGAATTTCTAAATCTCTGGAGATGGTCTTGTAACCTTGAGATTGTTCATATTTTTTCACAATTTTGCTTCTTAAGTCCTCAGACAAATCTCGGCTCCCCTTTCTCTTCTCCATGCTTGGTGTGACACACAGCCACACAACACAAAGGTAGAGTCAACTTTTAGACATTCTAACTGGCTTCAGGTGTGACTTCTATATTGTCAGCACCTGTTACTGCCACAGGTGAGTTTAAATGAGCATCACATGCTTGAAATAAAATGATTTACCCACAGTTTTAAAAGGGTACCAATAATTTTGTCCAGCCGCTTTTTTTGAGTTTTGTGTAAAATTATATCAATTTCGTCTTTTTGCTTCAGATTTTTTGTGTTGTTCCAATGCACATAAAGAAAATAAACATGTGTATACCAAAAACATTTGTAATTGCAACAATTTCTGGGAGAAATTGTGTTTTTCTGGAAAAATTCCAGGGGTGCCGATACTTTCATACATGTCTGTACCTCATCTATGTCCATTTTTTCTTTGCTGTGGGTGAGGTGAGGTTCATTTCAGAACACCTGAGCATACTGGTGAACTGACCGACAGCATCGGTGAGCCAGCACAGAGCAAAGTAAAGGCAGGGTTTTTACAGGGTAAACAAAGGAACATTAACAGAAAAGGGGTGGTCATTCTGATCAGCTAGAAGACAAAAGACAGGACACTTGCAGTGTCACTCAGAGGAAGAATTTACATACAGATGCACAGAATGATATGACCAATGGGAGGGGTCATCCAAAGGAAGGAAAGGGAAGTGACACCTGGGTGTCATAAGGTTCTGGAGGGCTAGATGATACAGGTGCATTTCAAAAAATTTGAACATCATAAAAAAGTTCAATATTTTTTGACACTCTTTTCTGAAAGTGAAACCCATATATTAAATAGACCTGTTACACATAGAGTGAAATATTTCAAGCCTTTATTTCCTTTACCCCATCTACTCATCTGCCTCAGTTTAAGAAGCCTGGTTTCAGCTCCACTCATTGCCAGATTATTCCATCCACTCTGTGGTATTAATTATTGGCCACTCTGTGCATTAAAAGTTCAGAATTATCTGCTTTATTGTAATTGTCAGTGATTCTAATTACCTTTTTTTTTCTCTGTGATCAGATCCTGGAACTCAAGCCATCAACTCAGCACCTGAAGTAACTCTTCAGCCCACGAAGGGCTAAAGGCCGGCTCAGACTACACAAATTAAGCCAGATTTAAGCACGACTGCAACATCGTCATCGTCATCGCTCATCGTCAAAACTTGAGCCCGATTTAGTGAGTCAGGAACGACTAACGATCTTGTAGTGTGACATGATTAACGACGTGTCCCAGACGCCCCATGGCCACGACTCAACAAGACTAGCATGTCAGAATTTTTTGTACATCATTGTATAGTTTGACACCCTTAACTGACGTCAACAACATGAATCCTGACATCTACCAACAGGAGGGCATTTGCTCCTTATCTTTGCTTCATCATTTACAAGATTTACCACTTTTGATCCCCTTTTATTCCCTATAACTAATGTGAACATTTTATTGTATTTACATTAGTACATGCATACCTTAAGTTCTATCTGAAGGAGAGCCAGTCCATATTATCCTCCTCTTGAGACATCCATAACTGTTGTCCATAATCCAATCCAAAATTTTTTCTTATTTTCCTTTTTTTACAAGCAAAAGACAGCTACAGTCACTTAGTGTTTCTGTTGTGGAGACAGTGTTGACGTCAGCATATGCTGAGCAGTCAGGATCACTCTTGTAGTGTGGCCAGGTTGTCAGCCATGATGGGACAAGATTTTTGTTGCATAGTCTGACATGGTGCTGTCATAAACGACCTGAGCCGGCCTTAACAGCGCCAGAATCTCAGTCTCCTCAGCTTTACCCAAACCCTACCAGCCGGCCATCAATCCTGCCATTCCCCAGTCACTGCAATAAACCTTCTCAAAACTGTTGATCTTCGTCTGTGTCTGCTTCTGGGTCCAACTAAAAAGAAACTTCAAGCCGTAACACATCATTCTTCTCTTTGCCTTTCCAAATCATGCCACCTGAGCTAAATTTCAAGTGTTTTTGAAAATTGTCTAAATACTTATGTAAATGTGATATTTCAGTTATTTTTTAATAAATACGCAAACATTTCTGAGATTCTGTTTTCACTTTGTCCTGATTGGGTGTTGAGTGAAGATTAGTGACAATAGAAATGTTTTTTTTTTTGTTTGTTTGTTTCATCTGTAGCATCAGGCTGCAACATAAGAAAAACAAAAAAATGAAGGGAGTCTAAATACTTTCTGGAGGCACTGTATATCTCTACTTGGAGCTGGTTCAAGTCCAACCTGTGGCTCCTTTTTCATGTCAAATAAAACCTTAAATAAACATATTAAAACCGAAAGATACTAAATTCATATTTCAGTGATCTACTATAACTACTTTTTGATATGAAATCATTTTAGTCAGGTTTCACTGGTGGGACATTGCCTGTTAACAGCTGTGGTAGAAGACACTACAAAAATATTCCCATGGAGTATTTTCTATCAAGCTGATAATGTGACCTAAAGAAAGTTCAACCTGAAAACAGATAACCCTTAAAAAAATCACACTCAAACTCATCATACTTACAATATCTATAAGTCCAAGGTCTTCCAGCTCAGAAGAATATTCTGGATCAGAGATCATCTCCTCCTTATCATCAGCGGTGAGAGTCGTTCCATCAGAGTAGACAAAACGTGCTATGATGATAGCTCCAGTCCTGAGAGGAGACTACAACTTACTTTCATTCATTATGAGACAAGAGGAACTATTTCAATCTTCTTATGTTGCTGCACTTATCCTCCTCAGAAATCCTCTATCAATGCTCAACAATAAGTTTACAAGTACAGTAGCACCACTCAGTGGACAAGAGCCTGTCTGCAGCTGGAGATCATTTAAGATTCCTATCAACACTAGCTAACAGTTCATGATTTGGATCTAAAAAGGAAACACTCCATTGTTTATTTATTTATGGTGTTTTAGATATGAAGTCACAGAGATAAGAAACTTACGTTGATTTTGCAGAAATCATAGAAACAATTTCAATGGCAGCATTGGTGGCAGCTCTCAACACTCTGAAAGATGGAGAAAAAAATTGTTGAAGAGAGAAAGATTTAAGTGAAGTGTTGACTAAATAAAACTATGAGGAAAAATCTCCTTCATTAGTTGCAAACTTTACTAAAGCATGTAGAAATGTACCTGATGATGTCCTCAAGTTTCTCTTCAACCTCTTCTACAGAAGATGAAAATTTAAGATGTACTTCATTCACTTCATCAACTGTGAGAATCTGTAAAATAACAATAAAGTAGAAGGCAAGTCATGTGAAGGCTTGATTACAGAGGAGGAGCTCCACTCTGCTATAATGTCCTTTAAAGCAGGTAAAAGCCCTGGATTAGATGGAATACCAATAGAAATGTATCAGACATTTTTTAATTTTATTAAGGCACCATTACTTTCCTGTTTTAATTTTACATATAGTATTGGTTATCTGTCTAACTCTCAAAAAGAGGGCTTAGTTTCCCTACTCCTAAAACAAGAATCAAACGGTCAATATAAGGACCCAGTACATCTTAAAAACTGGAGACCAATCACACTGCAATGCTACGATGTTAAAACACTTGCTAAGTGTATAGCCCATCGTCTAAAAAAAGTGTTACCAGATATTATACATCAAGATCAATCCGGCTTTTTTCAGGGTCGTTTTATTGGCAATAATATCAGGCAACTGTTAGAATTTATGGAAGATTATGAATCAAGGAAAAAGCCAGGTCTGATTTTTATTGCTGATTTGGAAAAGGCCTTTGACAAAATTCGTTTTGATTTCATTTTCAAGTTTGTTTTTTTTTTTTTTTTTTTAATTTTAGCAAATCAAGACTTTTCAAGACTTTTGAACAAAGGATATTTGGTTTCTTCTGGAATCAAAAACCAGAAAGGATTAAAAGAGCTGTTATATAGCTACAACAAAAATTATGTGGTGGGTGGGTTCAAATTATTAAATGTCCAGGTGCTGTGCCTTAGTTTAAAGGCTGCTTTTGTTCAAAAAATGTATCTGAATAAGGACTGGTTTTTATCCAGGTTACTGGAAAGTATTCATCCACTATTCGAGAAAAGACTTTACCCTTTTTTTTGCAAATTCAGCCTTTTCACATGGGTTTATGTGAAAACATACTTAGAAATTCATCTGTGTTTTTAAAAGAGGTAATTCAAAGCTGGTTGTGTTTTTAGTTTAATCCTCCAGAGGGCAGAGACGAGGTCCTGCAGCAGGTTATATGGTTTAATTCCGATATCCCGATTGAAGGGAAGCCACTGTTTTGGAAGAGGCTTTTTCAATTTGGTATTTTGTATATAAATGACCTTGTTAATGAAGAGGGAAAACTTGTGAGGTATAACCAATTTACTGAACTATACGGTTCTATTTGTTCTCTTCAATCCTTTAACCAATTAGTTTCTGCTATTAAAATGCCCTGGAAAAGAAAAATTAATTATTGAAATTCTAAATTACTTGTCTGCCAGCCAACTCTAAAAAACTACAGATGGTTTCAAAACACTAACATTAACAGAAATATTTACAATTTTTATTTAACGTAATGCTCTGCAGGAAATATCCCATATGGTACTTATAAAAAATGGGAGGATATTTTAGACT